>NC_062573.1:91563260-91880760 GCF_022837055.1 Prionailurus viverrinus
GCCGGCTCCAGAGCCCTTTGTGAGGGTGGCGGGCTGCGCCAGACAGCGGCACCATGAGCGGCTCGGGCGGGGCGTCGACAGCGTCCGTCAGCTCCGCGCCGCCCGCGCAGGAGGAGGGCATGACGTGGTGGTACCGCTGGCTGTGTCGCCTGTCGGGGGTGCTGGGGGCCGTCTGTGAGTACCCGGCCCGGGGGAGGGGTCGGCCTCGCCGCCCACCGCGCATGCGTGTTCGGCCCCGCCCCTCCGGCGCGCCCCCGCGGGGAGGGGCTGGTGGGGCGGGGGGCGGTCTGCGGTGGGTGGGCGCGCGCGGAGCGGACGCCCTGGCGGTTGCTATGGTCCCGGCCCCGCGGCCCGGGCTCCCGCGGGGCCCGCGGCTGGGCTGGTGGCGCTGGGGACATTCCAGGAGGGAACGTGAACTACCGTGGCCGAGTTACTGCCCCCCGCGCCGCATCTGAGCGCCGGGACGGTGCGTGCGACCTCTGCCCCAGGGGCTTTCCGAGACCTCCCATAAGTTGCCGGGAGAGCGCAGCACTGCCCGGCCCGGAGGCAGCCTCACCTGTTGGCGCGGGCGGAGGCTCCCTTAACCTTTGGGCCAAGGCTGTTTAAACATGGGCGGGTGGTGCCCGGGCACAAGTAGTCCTCGAGGGAGGGCCGGGCAGTGAGCATCTGGGTCCTCACTGTCCACTCCGAGGCCAGTGCATTCCCTCTGCTGTCGACTCTGCGTCGGCCACCGCTCCTCTCCCCTCCTCATATCTCACCCCCCCCACCCCCCCCCTCCCCACCCCGCCCAAAGAACACCGCTAGGAAGGCAGACCTGCTGCAGGAGTAAAGTGAAGCTCATGTGGCAAATACGTGTCTGGTCTGTTCGAAAGGTCTGCTGTCCTGTCCTGCGGCCCTCACCTTTGGGAATCACTGGAGTGGGTTTGAACGGTGCCCGCTTGGCACAGAGGGCTGGAGCAGGACAGATCCTGATCAAGTCGGCCGGAGGGAACACCGCTCAGGGTCCCCTGCCTGTCCCACAGTCGTCCCAGGTGGCTGGGTGCTGGAAGGAAGTTCAGGGGTGCAGGGTTAGGCGTGTGCTGTGCAGAAGGGCACACCCTTATCCAGAGGTGATCATGGGACAGGCCCTTCTGCGGATCCCAAAAAGGCCCCTGAGTGCCTGTCACTGCTGTCAGAGCAAGCATCTTTTTGACTTTGTAGGCGAGACTGGCGGCTCGGGATCAGGCTTTAGATAGGATCCTCTCAAGTGTGGCTAGTTGTTTTCCTTGCAGACGAGAGTGGGGGTCCTGTGGGGAGTGAGGGGGCCAGTGGTGGAGAAAGGAAAGGTTCTGCCTGTGGCCTCTGGGCCCTCACCCTCCCTCTGCCTTGGATTCAGCAGCCCTGCTGGCTCCCGGGTTAAGCCTGGTCTCCCATCCCGTTCTGTGCTTCTTTAAGTGAGGTACCTGGGCCGCCCCAGGAGTTCATGGTGTTGGGGCTACTCCAGAAGCATCAGGAGAAACTTGTGTCGGTTTCACCTGAGTATTTGGGGGAGGTGATTGTTAACGCAAATACCAAATAGGAGATCGCAGGGTGGGGTGCAAGGCGAGAGTTTTAGGGATGCGATGCGGGGCGCCCCGCTGGCTGAGTCAGTAGAGCGTGCGACTCTTGGTCTTGGAGCTGTGAGTCCAAGCTCCACGTTGGGTGTAGAGGTTACTTAAAATCTTAAAAAAGTTTGAGTGATGAAACAGGAATTCAGATAAGGGCTGTGCTTCCAGCTGGTCACTTTAGGCAGAACGTCCGGATCTCCAAGGGGTGAGACCCCCTCCGGGCTGGATTGTTAAAGGACTCCTTGCTGCAGCCTTCTTTCTGGGTTGAAACCTAGTCCTCCCCTAAGGTGGGCTGTTGGTGGGACAGTGGGGGCAGGGTCAGAGCTGGAGGAGAAGTACTGACTCAGCAGGGGCATTGTCTTGTGGGCACTCAGGTCTGTGTTCTGTGCCTCCGGGGACCCTTGCTGCCTGGAGGCTGATGGGACGTGTCCGGGCTGAGTGCCGCTAGCACGCAGAAAGTACCTGTGTCCCTCTAGGAGACCTTGGGACCACGCGAGGGCAGGCCCCCTGCAGTCTGGGGTCACTTCGTCTGGTTTCATCCTCCCCCTGCAGCCCGTATAGGGTTACCTGGGAGAACGGCAGAATTCCAGGCCCAGGCAGGGATCAGGTGCCAGGCGAGCTGCTGCAAGTTTAATGAACTGGCTGCTGATTGCTGCCTCGGGGCCCAGCTTCCAGTCCCACCCCAGCTATGGCCCTGGGCAGGGCTTTGCTTCCAGCTGGGAGCCTGTGCCTGGGAACCACCAGTTCTTGGTGAAGCTGGGCTGCTGGCTGCAGGGAGAAGCAAGGGGAGCGTGGCACACCCACCCCTCGGGGTGCGGTTGGGAGCACTGGGCGAGGCTCCACACTTGGGACCCCGGAGAAGCCACTTTCAGGGCCTGGTGTTTCAGGGGTGGCTGGGCCGGGCTGTGGCACTTGCCCGCACTCAGGGGACAAAACAGGCCTCAAAAAGTGACGAGGACGTCCCCGAGGTTCTTCAGCTGGTGTGCAAGTCACAGCTGGGATTGTGACCCAGGTCTACCTGGTCCCAATCTTTGTTCCCAGCGGGGCAGCAGGCCTCGCCCCAGCAAAATCCAAGCCTCATTTTTGGCGCCAGAGGCTTCTTGTGTGGCCGGCCCTGTGAATGGTGACACCTGCCTGAACCTGAGGCCTGAGTCCTCTTCTCTTTTCACGCTCGATGCCTTGCGGCGGGTATTGGTACAGCTGGGGTGCGGAGGCCGGCCCTCCAGGCCCTGGACTGGAGACAGGGTGAGATGCCCTTGCAGCCGGCCGCACCCTTGCCGCAGGGTCTGGGCCAAGCCGCCTCGCCTCTCCCAGTCTGGGTCCTCACCCACAACGTGGGGCACTTACAGGGACCTCGCTTGTCTCAGATGGCAGAGTGCAGTGCTGGGTGTCGGAAGGGGTCTGCCAGGGGTCTTCCCTGGCAGGCTCTGTCCCTTCCTGCCTGCTAATTCCGGCTCCTGTCTGCTTTCAAGCCTGCGCCATCTCGGGCCTCTTCAACTGCGTCACCATCCACCCTCTGAACATCGCGGCCGGCGTGTGGATGATGTGAGTAGCCCCGTGACTGTCCTGCCCCATGGGGCTGGGGGCACGTGGATTTCTGGTCGCCTTGCGGGGGTCTTCACCTCCTTTCCACCCTGCTGTGTTCACTTGTCCTGATTCTCATTAGGGCCGGGCCAGGGGGGACACTCACCCAGGCCTCCATTGGGTTTAGGGCCGGGGTCACAAATGCCTCCCGAGTGTCCACGGAGCGAGACTCTGCAGGCACTGTGTCTGCTACCAGGGGCCTGGCCTGTGGGAGCTCGGGGGCCGTCAGGGCTGCTGGAGGAGGCTTGGTGGAGGCTTGGTGTCTGGTGGGATTGGAGTCAGGTGCTGGGGGCTCCAGGTCGGAGGTGGGCAAGCCAGACGGGGCAGGTTAGAGCTGGTGTGGGACCAGGGGCTAGAAGGCCCCAGGTGAGTTCCCTGCCCCCCTCCTGCCTGGGTAGCCCGATCCCTTTGGAAGGGAAGGCGGAGGGGGTGGGGTGAGAATCAGCCGGTGAAACTCTGGCCGTGCCTGAGCCACCTGCGCGTGAGAAGTGGCTGTGCACCAAGCATCGTCGGTGCCCACGTGGGGCTTGGCCTGGGAGGGACACAGAGGCGGACAGGGTGGGACCCTGCCCTCAGGGAACTCAGGCCAGTGGTGAGGCCTGTGGGAGCGGGGCCCGGAGGCCTGTGCTGGCCAGAGGCAGTCAGGAGACCGGCCGGCCTGGATGTGGGGGGGGTGGGTTGGGAGGACTGGCCTGTAGCAGGGGGCGTGTGAGTTGTGCAGAGTCCCTGCTCTGGGCTCATGTGGGCTCCCGGGGCACCTCAGCTTGGGTTCTGTCCCTGGTAGGTAATGAGGGCACTTTCCTCCGAGGCTTGGGGTGGACGCAGGCTTGCTGTGGCATTCTTTGAGGGCCCGGCGTCTGTGACCGTGACCCAGCCATGGAGAACAAAGACTGGAGCAGACCCCCTCGGTCTGTCTCCGTGGCTTCACTGGCCCCAGCCGGAACACAGGAAGGAGGGGCAGGGTACGGGGCCTGCTAGGTGCCCTCCTCCCCGTGTGGGCTTCCCAGGGGTCAGCCCCCAGTGACTGTTGTGCCGTCCTGATGGGTGAGCCGCTGCCGGGGACAGCTTTCCCCGCACAGACGACGATGTCGGTGACAGTGGCGGTAACGGGGTGGCCGAGGGGCGGCCGGCTCTCTGCAAAGCGCCCTGTGTCGAGGAACCCCTCCGCGTGCTCACGGCAGAGCTGAGGGGCACCTTCCGAGACAGGAGGGGTGAAGGGAAGGCTCTGGTCCTCGGGTGGGGAGCGGCTCCGCAGAGGCGCTGAGGGGGAGGTGGGGGAGGGGGAGCGGCACTCTGGTGGGCATTGGGGCGCCCCTCCCCGACCCTGTCAGCCCACCAGCCTCTCTCCCCGCCCTCCAGCATGAACGCCTTCATCCTGCTGCTCTGCGAGGCGCCCTTCTGCTGCCAGTTCATCGAGTTTGCCAACACGGTGGCGGAGAAGGTGGACCGGCTTCGCTCCTGGCAGAAGGCCGTCTTCTACTGCGGGTGCGGGGCCCCCGGGTGGGGCTGGACGGTGCGGGGACTTAACCCTCCGGGTCCCCCGACCCGGGCTCCCAGAGTCAGGGACCTGAAGGGCAGGCGATGGCCAGCGGGCTGGGCTGGGGGGACCTCTCGGGGAGGGCGGGTCTGCGATGGCTTCGTGCAGAGTCCTCCTCCGACGGTGGGTGTGGCATGTGTGGTCTTGCCTCTGGGGGGTGAGCCCACAGCCGTGGCCGCCCGCACTTCCGCAGGGAGAATGCGTGCCCTGCAGCCTCTATGGGCTAGAGAAAAGTGAGCGGGGCCTGGACCTCTGGCCCGGGGTTTGAGAGTTGTTAAATCGACCCTGGTAGGCCCAGCGATGTGCTTCTGTGCAGCCTTGCCCGAGGGGTCCGTCCCGACGCCCCGGCACGAAGGCAGGTCGCAGAACAGAAAATATTACCTGCCAGTAGGCTTCCCTCGATTTTCCTGGTTCTAGCCACAGATTTCGCTGTGGGGCATTGTCCACCTGAGTCATGAGGTTGAACGAATTTCAGGGTGTGTCCCATACATGGAAGCTTCTAGAACAGTGCTGGTGCACAGGAGGCCCTTCGTGGCTTCTGACAGCAATGGCAATGGTTACCACGATTTAGGTTATCTTTAGCAATAAATGCGGTGATCTTGGGTCACCTGGGGGGCTCAGTCAGTTGAGCGTCCTACTCTTGATTTTCACTCAGGTCATGATCTCATGGTTTTGTGAGTTCAAGCCCCACATCGGGTTCTGTGCTGACAGCTCAGAGCCTGCTTGGGGTTCTCTCTCTCTCGCTCTCTCTCTCTGTCTCTGTCTCTGCCCCTCCCCTCCTCTCAAAATAAGTAAACTTAAAAAAAAAAATAAAAATAAATGTGGAGATCTTTATTCCAGGGTTTTTTCCCTTCGTGGAGGCCAGTTGCTTTGACAGCAGGAGATGTGCGTTGCATTCTAGAGCCGCTTCCTACTGGGTCTAAACCACAGAGAAATAGAGGTTCACAAAATACTATCTGCCATCATGCCCCTTGCTTTGATCTGTATTTTAAAAATACTAACAGTAATATACGTTTACTAAAAATAACTTGGAAAATATTAAAGCTTTACTGCTTGGAACATTTTGGTATGTTTCTGTCCATTAAAAAACTTTTTTTTAATAGTTTTTTTTAAGTTATTTATTTTGAGAGAGAGAATGAGAGAGAGAGAGGGAGAGAGAGAGAATCCCAAGCAGGTTCTACACTGTCAGTGCAGAGGCCAGTGTGGGGCTCGATGCCACACACCGTGAGATCATGACCTGGACTGAAATCGAGAGTCAGAGGCTCAACTGACTGAGCCACCCAGGCACCCCTGCAGGTTTTTTAAACTTGTTTCTTACACAGTATGACCGTTATAAGTAAATTTGTGTCCTGCTCGTTTTCACGTAATACCGTGGCGTAAACATTTTCAGGATCACCGGTAAAGACTTCATAAGATTACTTTTACTGACAGGAATATTTATTCCACTGCCTGTGTCATGCTTTCTTCCTCTGTAAACAGTGGTACAGATTAAATCAAACCACAGTAAACAGCGATGAGCAAAACTTTTCCTGCGGTGCTTTCCCTAGGATAGATCTCTCCTTGGGCATGGAATTGTTAGGCTGTAGGTTAGTCATTGGAAGGATTTCAGTAGGCGACTGACTTGCTTTCCCAAGAGGCGAGCAGGGTTTCTGCCTCCTCTCCACCCCGCTGGTGCTGCCCGTCTCGTGTCTGACAACAATTGAGCTGTTTTTCTGAACGTTTTTACTCATTGCATTTTCCCTCCCGAAAATGTTCTAGTTTACTTCTTACCTACTGGCGTCTCAATGTTTCACTTAGCAAGTTCTGTGTTTCCTATAGTGAAGATTTCTTAACCCTGTTCTACTTCTCTCAGACGTCTTTCCAGCCGGTTTCCCTTTAATTTTGTTCTGATAGAAGGTTTCCCCCTTGGCTTTTTTTTTCTTTCTAGTTCCCATTATTCTTTTACCACTGAAAGATTTTATAAGCACAGCAAAACCTCACGATCGCATGTCCCGCCTGAGCAGAGAGGCAGGCGGACTTGCGGCGGCCCATCTGGCGGCCCAGCGTTCGCCTTAGCGTGCGGGGTGTGCGTGGGCAGGTGCGGCTGCTGGGCCCGACGGCCTCGCCCAGGGAGGCCACGGGACAGAGCGCTGGTCCTCCAGCTGCGGTATCTCCCTGGCCTAGTTAACCCACTGCCACGGGTCTGGAAATCCCAGCCGGAATCGAGAGTCAGCCCCATGGACACTCGAGCCAGAGGGGACACCTGCCGCCAGGGGGCGCCCAGCCGTGGCGGGGACCAGAAGGAAACCCCTTGCCTTGTGCGGTTCACGCTCTGGGATCTCTCTTGTTGAGATAAGGCTGGTTTCACTGCACCACGAAGAGCTGACCTTTACCTGGTGCTGATGCTGTGCCAGGCACTGTGTGTGGAGTTCACACGGGAGGAGTTCAGGAACTTGGCCTGTCACAAAGCCGCTAGGGAGGAACTGACAGGAGATTTTCGGGTCGGCCTGTTCCCCGAAGGGGTGGGTGGATGACCCCAGCGCTGTTTTACTCTGTGTACCACAGACCCTTCCAGAGGTCTGATGAAGGCTTGGGTCCTCGCCTCAGAAAGCACACGGAACTTTGCAGACAAGTGCACGGGTGTCTAAGGACTTTTGGAAGCCTGGCCGTGACCCTGTGTCTGGACTGATTTCTGGGGACCCTTCCTGCACCTGGCTCTCTGGGAGGGGGGGCCTGGGTTGGTCTGGGGAGCCTGGAAGTCATATGGCAGCCGCAGGGCAGGGGTACCGCCTTGACCCGGGCTTCTCTCCTAGGATGGCCGTCGTCCCCATCGTCATCAGCCTGACCCTGACCACGCTGCTGGGGAACGCCATCGCCTTCGCCACTGGGGTGCTGTACGGACTCTCGGCTCTGGGCAAAAAGTGCGTTTGCCTCTCCCAGCCCCTGGGAGGGATCTTCACATCCTACCTCCTGTAGTCTTCTCAGTGCAGAGGGTCCAGGAGGGGCCCCTGGTGTCCGTTTGTGGGAACGGGCACGGCAGTTGTCAGTGACTCTCATCAGTGTCCCCAGGGTGTTTGCCGCTCACGGGAATGAGAGCAGGAGGGTTCGTGGACTTCCTGGTGGCCTGGCTGTGCCCCGCCACAGCCGACAGTGGGGATGGCAGGTCTGTGGCTCGGCAGAGCCTCTTCCCGTCCAGCGCCCACGCCTGGCGTCCCAGTCAGTTGCCGCCCTCTGCTTCAGAGCCCGGGCTGCAACTCTGAATCCAAGATCCCGGGCAGCCTGTGCCTCTCTTAGAGGCGGCCATCCTAGCAGCAGCGTCTCTGGGGACACCTGCTGTCCCTGCAGCTGAAGCCTCGGTCACAGGCCAGGAATCTGCTGGTGGGTGGGAGGACTGGGCGTCCTGTGACACTGACTCGCTGTCTCCCCAGGGGCGACGCGATCTCCTATGCCAGGATCCAGCAGCAGAAGCAGCAGGCTGATGAGGAGAAGCTCACGGACACCCTGGAGGGAGAGCTGTGAGGCAGGTCAGGTGACCCGCTCCTTCCTGCTCGCCCCTGGGACTCTGTGTGAGCACGGCCTGCAGGGATGAGGCCTGGAGCGTTGACCCTGGAGAACAGCCTGGAAGAGGAGCCTTTGCCTAGCTCCTGTCAGCCCCCTTACACCTGTCCCTACACCTGGAATCCTCCTCTGTCTTCCCTCTCTCCAGATCTGTGTCTCCTGCCCCGGGCCTTGGCCAGCAGCAAGGAGACTGGCGGTGGCAGCAGGCAGGCAGCGTGGGCCTCGGGGTGACCCAGGCCGCAGGACTGGAGGCAGAGCGGAGCCCGCAGTGGCTGCGCACGGGCGGCCCGCCTGGCCCCGCCCCTCGCAGCTGGCCCGGCTCGGCTGGAAGCAGGCTGCCGGGTGGGTGTCCGGACTCACACCGCTCGCAGGGCCGCAGGGCCAGGAGGAGCTTCCTGGGGGATGCCGGTCCCGGCGTGAGCTGGGAGGCACGGCAACCTGGGCAGGGGTGGGGTGAGCCTCCTGTGGCTCTCCCTCGGGGCAGGGCAGCGTGCTGCTGCCCCCGGCCTCATCCCGCTGCCCAGGCCCCTCCTCGCCGCTCTGCTCTCCGTGGGAGCCCACAGCAGTCCCGGGATGCTCCTCGAGTGCCCAGAGCAGCGGCTGGCTGGCTGGCTAGGGAGCGCCCCTTCCCCAGTTCCCGGGAACCTCGGACAGGCCACTCCGGGACGCTTGTCATGGGTCCTCCCCCACGGCCCCCAAGGGCCCGGTGCCAAGGAAGCTCGGAGGGCAGGCTCTCCCCTGCCCCGTGGGGCTGCTCGTCCACCTGTCTGTGTGCCCCTGCCGTGTCGGCCGTGGCCGGAGCCCAGGCAGCGGGGCCGAGCTCCGCCCACCTCCGTATTCCTGCTGGCCTGCCCCCTACTCTGGTCTCTGGGGAGCTGGGCAGAGGCCAGAGCCGCCTCCACCACCACGAGCTGTGCGCACCGGGTGCCTGGCCCGTGTGGGGGGCCTGCGGAAGCCGCCCTGGCGGGGATGCGCACTGTCACCCCGGCCTCCCTCCATCCACTGTTCCTGGTGTCCCCTGTGTGTTTCTCCCTCGGCCCGCTGCCTGCCCCGCCAGCCCGACCGGCGCCCAGCTGCCAGGCATGTCTGGTGGGGCCTGGCTGAGCCTGGGCGGTGCTGGGAGAAATGGGCTGGTGTGGAAAAGGCTCGGTCTGGGGCCCAGCTCTCACTCGTCCTTCTCCCAGGGCCCCCGGCTGGGCCCTGCTCAGAACCCTGAGCTCGGGCCCAGCCCCCCTTTGTTGAAACCACCCCTAGAGCTGTGTCCAGATCCTTGCTTCCCAGAGGGAACCCTCCTCCCTGGGGCTCGTTAGCGTTCCTCGCAGGAGCAGCACTCACTGTCCCGGGGGACGCGCACAGGGATCCTGGTCTGTGGCAGCCCCCAGCAGCCTTCCAGCGAGCCCGACCAGGCCGAGCCCCAGGGGGGCGCGGGCCATGCGGCGTGGCCGGCGGGTGGGACACGTGCCTTTAGGGGTCCTCTGGGACCACCTTTCTCAAGCCAGCGCAGGGTTCAAAGGGCTGTGGGCTCCAGGCCTCTCCAGGCGGGCGGGAGTGTGTGTGTGCGTGTGTGTGTGTCTGCTGTGTGTGCCGTGGACAAGACCGTCTACCTCCCAGGAGGGGCAAGGGCCCTGCCCGCCCCTCTTGGCTCATTCTTATCTGGGAAGTGGGACGTGGGGGTCACTTCTGCCCAGCCCTCCTGCCCCTGCTGCAGGGGCCTCGCTGGCGGGGGTCTCCCTGCTGCAGGAGGGGAAGGGCTGGTTGTGTGTCCCGGAAGGTTGCACCTCCGTTCTGTCAGCAGGTCTGCTGGGGGGGGATGGGGGTGGGCCCTGGAGGCAGGTGCAGAGGTGGGAGGGCCCTCTGACCCCTCAGTCACAGGCAAGAATGGACATGCTACGTGCCCGAGGTTCCCAGTGAGTGCAGCCGAGCAGTCCCGCAGCCGGGGATCCTGTCCCCCGCCCGTGTGGGCTGCCGCCCGCAGGGAACGTCTGTCTGTCTGGGTGGCAGAAGGGGCTGGGCTGCCAGGGCCCACTCCTGCCTCAGTGGGTCTGGACCCTGCCTTCTTGGGGTCCTCGTTCACGCTCCATGTTTAACTTGTCTGAGCAATAAAGCCTGGCTGTGGTCTGAATGCTCGCTCGTGCACTCTGCCTCCTCCTTTCTCCCTCTGATACCATAAGTACGGGGGCCGGGATCGCTGGTCCTGGGAGGAACTGCCATTTTATCGAGGACCTTCTGTGCTGCTGGCCCTGTCCCAGGTCTGCTGGCAGCATCTCAGACAGGCAAGTGGCTTGTCGAGGTCACACAGCTGGGAAGGGGCGGAGCCTGTCGGATGGGGCCGTCGTGTGGCCAGGCTCTCCCTCCCAGGCTGCCTTGCCCCTTCTCTCTGCCTCCCTGTGACCCCACGAAGCGGGCCTTGCCTGGGGCATTAGGCCATGGTAGCCTTGGCTGAGAGTTTGGGTCTGGCCGAGCCTGGCTGCTGCGTGGGCTCCCCCACCTACGACAGACCCCGTTCCCTTCCACGCCAGGGCCGAGAGCCTGATTTATTTTTACAAACGGGATGAACATGGTTTACAGACAGGGGCACTTAAGAGCCCTGTTCCCAGAGATCGGGTGGGTGTAGGAGGAAGGTCTGTATTGGGCTTTGTGCCCTGGCCTGGGAGTCCAGAATGTTCTCTGTGGCATCCACAGTTTTCAGAAGTGCAGATCTGTCTTCCTCCCTGTGGTTAGGATGCTCAATGGTGACTAAGTGATCAGAACAAAATGGCGCGACGACATCCTTGTGTGGAGCCGTCCAATGCCTCTTGCCCTGCCTGGCTCTGGCCTCATTGCAGCCCTGTGTGGGGGCATCCTCTGAGCCTGAGTAAGGGCCAAGGCCCTGGGGTCACCCAGCAGGGCCTTGTCCTGGACCCTGGGCTGTGTACTCCTCTGCTCAGCCCCGGCTTCATCCTGGACCCCGGCCCATGTACTCCCCTGTGGCCCATGGCTGTCTCCTCTGCCAGCGGGTCTTGGCCGACGAGCGTGCGGCACGGCTGAGCTGGGGCCCAGCCTGCCCAGAGCCAGAAGCGCACTTGGGGGGGGCCTGTCGTGCTTCTGTCTGGTCCTGGGCCCCGTCTGATGGCGTGTTGCTGTCACCCCCTGGGCGCGGGGTTCAGGCTTGTGGCCAGCACAGAGGCCCGGCGTCCAATGCTTGGCCCCTCCCAGGTGGGGACCCTGACCTAGTGCAGGAAGGACCTCCTCCCAGTGCGGAAGAAGGACTCGATCTGCTCCAGCGACCGGCCCTTGGTCTCAGGCACGCAGCAGCCGGTGAACAGCAGGTTGACCAAGCAGATGGCAGCAAAGAAGAAGAAAGGCACCTGGAGGCCAAAGGCATTCTGGGGACATGGGGGGAATGCCTGGTCACACGGGGGCTCCCAGCACGCTCCTGCTTATCCCAGCGGGCCTCTCTGGGCTCCACAGCCTCCCGCAGGAACTGCAAATGCTTTAGTCATTCCCCCCCAGTCCCGTCCCCCAGGCCCTCGGGTCTGGGGCGGCCTCCCCGTGGTGCCGGGCCCCGAGGACTTCCTCCACTCGAGGGCAGCAGCCTGCCCAGGCCTGGGCCTGGGGCCCGGACCTTTGGTCTCAGCCTCGGCTCAGACCCCCCCCCCCCCCCACCTCTCTCCCTCGCTGCCCGGTGCTGCCACCACAGCTGGGAGCGCGTTCCACACGCCCTCCTGCCTTGCCCCAAGCTCGTCTGTGCCTGTCTGCTGGGGCTGTGCTCGCTCTGGGTTCCCCCGACCCTGCCCTGACCCACTGGCTCCACCAGGGTAGGCACCGGACGAGCTGCCCGGGGAGGGGTTTGAACCAAGTGTGTGTGTGTGTGTGTGTGTGTGTGTGTGTGTGTGTGTGATGGGGGAAGCGGGCACAGAGCCGGATGTGGGCTGACCAGCAGAGATCCATGCTGAGAGACCCAAACTGCCATGTGGACAAGTGCGGCCTTCTGGGCTTGGTCCCGCCCTGGCCCGGGAGGACCTGTGTGGCACTTAGAGGCCGTGCCGTTGAAGCCCTGAGCTCAGCCCCTGGCACTCACCACCACCAGCAGGAAGGACTTGGTGAGGGCGAAGGCGGTGAGCCAGCTGACCAGCACGCAGAGCCCCGAGGCCACCCCGCGGGCTTGCAGGGGCAGGATCTCAGACATTAGGAGCCAGGTGATGGGCCCCCAGCCCATGGCGTAGCCTGCCGACACAGGGAACGTGGGGCCTCTTCTGCCTCCACTGAGCTGCCGAGACCCCTCCCCAACCACCCTGACAGACCAGGACGGTGGTGCCCTGCCCGTGCCCTAGCACGTCCCCCACACCTAAGCCCCAGACAGCCCCTCTCTGGCTGGCCTTCGGCCCTCCCGGCCCCCGCCCCCCGCCCATCCTGGTGGGGTCACTGCCACACCTACCCATGATGAAGAGCATGGTGGCCACCAGGGGCACCAGGGTAAGGTAGCTGGTGGGTGTGGCCAGGGGCTGCTCCGTGCCCCCCAAGGGCGCACTCTCGAGCTCCACGGTGCTGTTGGGAGTCGGAGGCTTTGGACCGAGGTGGACATACAGCCCCAGCGTCAGGTTGGCAGCAAACATGATGGTGGCTGTGGACAGACCGGTGGCCCTCGGAGGGGCCGGGACCGTCTGAGCCCGGTGCTTCCTCAGCACCCTGCACCCCGTGCGGCCCATTTCTCATCCAGGCCGCCGTCGTGGCCCGTCTGCGACCGGACACTTCCTGCAGAGCTCTGACCCTGCCCGCGTGTGAGCTGCTGTCACACCCACCGTGTGGCTCACGACTGGCTCGTTTGCTCACCCAAGCCCCAGCAGGTCTTTCTGGAGCAGCTCGTGGCCACCAGGCCCTGTGCTGGGCGCTGGTGGGGGCAGGGCCAGCAGGGCAGGTCTGACCCAGCCATCCCCCCCGGCCCTCGCCCCGGGGCTCCCAGTCACGTGGGCCGGCACACAATCGGCGGCGGCTGCGGGAGGAGTGGGCAAGTGCAGGGGAGGAGTGGGCCAGTGCAGGGGCCAGGCCGGTGCTCACCTGAGACAAAGAGCAGGACCTTGCGGCCAGCCAGGTCCATGGTGAGGGCAGCAATCAGCACGGAGAAGAGCCTCACGGCCCCCACAATGGCTGCGTCATCCTTCGGGGGCTGCAGGGAGGGAGCCACCGGGGGCTGAGGGACCCTGGCCTGCTGCTCCTGTCCCACCCGTCCCGCACACGGCGCTGCAGGGCGCTCAGACGCCAAGCCGTGGCCACAGCTCCTTCGGAGCGTTGGGCCGCCCGGCACGTACCATGTGCCGGGCACTTCCTCTGCTCACCCAGCCGGGCCCCCTCAGCCAGGGCGCACGCAACTGCCGCCCCCGCCCCCGAGCCCAAGGCCAGCAGAGAGTCCGGGCATCCCGGTGACTCGTGGGACTGCACTGTCACTAATCTCTAAATCTCATCTCCCTTTGAGCCCAGGACCGGCCGACGGAGGCCCCCTCTCTGCTATCTCCATTCTACAGAGGCGGAAGCTGAGGTCTGCAGGGGCGTGGCAGATGCTCTGAACCTGGGGGTCCACGGGCTCCCCCCTCCCCCCCGGGCTCTCTCTGCGTTTCTATACAGCGGGTTCCTCTGCAATCCCGTCTGGCTTAAGACACGTGAGGTTACTCGCAAACGTTCTTCTGAGAACAGGTGCAGGGCACAACAAGGGCAGAGACCCCGGCGGGCTCCACACGGCGCATGCGCCCCTGACCCGAGGTGCGGAGCAGGTGCTCAGTAAGGGACGGCCTCCGCGGACACGGGGGGCAGAGCTGGGGCGGTGTGGGGCCCGGGTCTCACCAGCAGGACGGCGGTGCTTTCGAAGATGGGCTGCAGGTAGACAAGGATGGGCGTGATGCCCGTCAGCTGCTGCAGGAAGCGCATCAGCAGGGCGATGACGATGGGCCGGTACACGTGGGGGCTCCGGGCCTCGGCCCACGACACGCGGGTGCTCTGCGAACGTGAAGCTGCTCCTGAGGCGGCTGCGCCCGCCCCTCCGGCAGGCCCCACCCTGCCCTGGACTCCCTTCTCCCTTCCTCCAGGAAAAGACCCTGGGCACTGAGGCGGTCCGCCCACAGACCCCCGCCCGTCCTCCTCCCCCCCCAACCCCAGGCTCTTGGGGGAGCGGGTGGGACAAGGCAGATGTTTGCTGGTCAGGATCTCTGGGTGCCCAGGCATCGGCAGCGCAGAGCACGTGCTCTGGGTCGTGGCAACGCCTCCCCTTCCCCTCGTTCTCGGAGGTGGGATCCGCCGTCTTCCCCTCCCCCTCCCCCCCCCTGCCCAGGATGAGCCGCCAAGTCTCGGGCCCAGTGGCCGGCTGCACCACCCAGGGCCTCGCACCCACCCTCCCGCACCTGTCTCTGGACGTTGTCCTGGATCTGCGAGAACTCCCAGCGGACGTCGGTGTCGGCCCCGCGCAGCCAGGCCAGCGCCCGCAGCGCCTCCGCGTCCCTGCCCCGCGACAGCAGGAAGCGGGGGGAGTTGGGCATGAAGCTGAGCAACAGGGTCATGACGAGCACAGGCCCTTCCCCGGCCACAGCCAGCCAGCGCCACGGCAGCAGGAGGCCTGGAGGTGACGATGGGGTGAGCGGCCGGCGTCCAGGCTACACGTCCAGTCCCCTCCTATCGATGCCTCTGAGCGACCTGCTCTGTCCTCAAGCGCTAGTCCCAGGGCCGCCTCCTACAGGAAGCCTACCTTGCTTGCCTCAGGCCTCCGTGGTCTAAACCAGGAGGGGCTACAGGGATGGCTTGGCCTGAAGGAGGTTCTCGGAGTGTCTCAAGGGCCATGGCAGGGGGACGGCGGGGTAGACGGAGCAGGCAAGGCCCCGGGCTACTGTCTCCAAACCCCCACCCCACCTCAACCGGATGTACCCTGCTCTCTTTTCCGCATGGGCTTCCCATGTGACCAGAGAGAGGCAGAGCGTTGCCTAGAGGTGCACAGCACAGTGCTGGCTGAGCAAGTATCTTGTCCCCCAGCTCGGGGTTTGCTCTGGGGCACGTTCGCTGCCTTTCCACCCATGGCTGCTCAGCAGCGGCGCCCTGTTACCCGCCCGCCTGCACACGGGAGGTGCTCATTGCTCATCTGGACAATACTTGCCAAGGGCGTAGAGGGACAGTGACCCGAATACTGCCATGAGCTGGGGCGTGGCCCCCAGGGCCCCACGAACACCCGGGGGAGCAATCTCAGACACGTACACCTGCAAGACACATCGGGCCGCATGGCCCCTGGTGAGAGTTTAGGGTCCGGGGCCCGGCCCGAGACGGGAGAGGTGGCCCTGGGAACCTCGGGAGGTGAGAAGCGGGGGCTTCAGGTGGGGTTCTTATCCTGATCGGGACTCAGTCCATTTCCCCGTCAAGTGGGCAGAGGCACTTGGCTCTGAAAATGGGTGGCCTGAGGTTGGGAACTGGAGCAGACTCTGGTTCCACCCCCGCCCCCGGGCACCTCTGCCCCCTTCTGGGCTCGCCCTGGGCCCGACATGGCGCGTGGGGAGCTGTGGGAGGAGTCCGAGGGATGGCTCGGGGCAGACACTTCCCCTTCCCCCCTTGCTTCGTGCAGATTTTCTCCAATTGAGCAATGTGCCTGATTGTCAGGAAATGGGGTAGGAACTATGGGGAGTCCAGAGTGAGGTCAGCTGGGGCCAGATTTCCCTGAAATGGGTTGCCCTGGTGGAGGTAAGCTGAGGCTCCCTGGCAAACATAACCCCCACTGCCCAGATGGCTCGAGGGTCAGGAGGCTTTAGCAACACGGGGGCCAACTCGGTGCCGAGGCAGTGAGGGGCGGTCCTGGCCTTACCGGGATGCAGGCAGCTGTGAGCCCCCCCGCGAAGCCTGTCATCGTCCTCCCCAGCAGCAGCATCCAGAAGCCGTGGGCGCCTGCCATGAGTGCGTAACCAGCTGCCGAGGGTACGGCTGAGAACATGATGCTGAGCTTCCGGCCCAGGAGGTCATTGAGGACCATGGCACTGAGGCCCCCAGCCGCCGCGCCCAAGGTGAAAACGGACTGCAGGAAAGGAGTGCACGGCAGACATGTGTGGGCACCCCGCACTCCCGCCCCACCCCCCATCAGAGCCTAGAGGCAGCTGCTTTTCCAGGCTGACCGTGGGTCCTGGGGTGCAGGACTCAGGCCCTGAATGGTAGTGAGCCTCCCATCTCCAGGCGTGTACAAGCAGCATGGGCATAGCCATGTCTTAAGAGGTGCCACCGTAGGGAGGCCTGCTCTGCAGAGGATGTGGGGCCGTGTGTCCATGGTGGTTCTGCTCAGCTGAACGCTTAAAAGTCTGATACTAGAGTATAGCAGACAGGAGTATTCTATAACCTAAAGCCCCTGGCATTTTTAGACTTGGGGATTCTTGGGTTCCCTGTAGAGTGGAGTGAATAGGATCCAGTCAGTGACTTGGGCACATTGCTTGGTCTATCTGAGCCTCAGTTTCGTTAGCTGTTTTATGGGGGGGGGGGGGCAGGAGTACCCACTCTTAGGGTTGGCCCCGGGAGTTAAGCAGCTCTCACGTAAAGTATCCAGCACATCCCTGGCGCATACTAAGTGCTTGGCACACACTGGCTATTATCTTAGTTACTATGTTGTCATTGTACATTTGAGGCTGCAAAGATTGTAATTCTAGAATTCTGGGACTCTTGGGGCCTCTGCTCTTCCCTTCCACTCGCCCACACTCTGTCCTGGGACCCTCCTCGCCCCAGCTGGCCCCTCTTTCCATCGGCATCTGATGCCCTGTCCCCCATCATCCAGAGAGGCGTCTGCTCTGCTGTGACAGCCCGGCTATGGGTGGCGGGGGCAGCCTGGGGAGCCCTCCACCCCCCCAGGGGTGAGACCTGGAGGGGCACCTCCCCACTTGTTCCTTCCCACACCTTCTCCTTCAGCTCTCACTTCCTCCTTCTATTTCAGAGCCATCGTCTGGCCTCACTCACCCACTGCCCCTCCTGCGGCCCAGCGTGATTGGGGTGGATGGGGGAGGGGGAAGACCAGGGCCCTAGAGGGGGCCCCACGCCTGAGATTTTGGGCGCCCCTGGCTTCGTGGGTCCCTGCTCACTCTGCTCTGCCCATCTCCAGCTCAGAGCATGGCTCTTACCCCAAACCAGGATGCCTGGGTTTTGGTCAGCCTCAGGTCCGGGTCCAAGGACAGCTCCAGAGCAGGGATGACAGGGGACGTGTAGACCAGGGCGTACCCAAAGCTGAAATTGCCCAGCACGGCAGCAAAGGTAGCCAGGAACACCCTCTTGTTCTGTGGGGCCCTGGTGGGGGGGGGGGGGGGTGAGCAGAACGATGAGGTCTTTGAGTTCCTCCTCCCCCAACTGCTGAACAATGGCTGCCTGCTCAGGCTGTGAGGGCAGCGCTTGGCGAGGGCTGGCTCCAGGGCCAGACTGCCAGCTCCCGGAGCCTGAGTGTCATCTCGCTTGGAGAATTCCCCAGGACGGTCCCCAAAGCCCATCCCGGTGGCTGAGGCACGGGTGAAGGAGCGCTCTTCTCTAGAAGAGGAGGCTTGGTTTCTGCCGCCAGCTTTGCCGCTGAAGCTTGCCGTGTGACCTTAGGCAAGCCCCTCGCCCTCTCTGGCTTTCACTCACCCTATCTGAGGCAGTTGGGGGCTGGGCCCGGTATAGGGGGTGGGGGTGGGGGGCAGCTCCTTAAATAAAACGAGGGTGTCTGGGGGCAGGAGGGGACCAGATGGACCCTTGGTGGACACCCATGGAAGGTCAGAGAAGGCCCAAGGCGGAAGCCAGCCCCTGCCCGCAGCCCCCATGCCCAGCGACTCTCACCCGACTCGCGTCCTCTCCCCCGGCGACGGGGACGACTTCTCAGGGAAGGTGTCATAGTCCGGGCCCTCGGCCCCCAGCAGCGGCTCCTGCATGGCCGGCCCCTCCTGGCAGTGTCCGTGCCGCCGCCGCCGCCGCCGCAGAGTGGCCGGGTGCTGGGGGACAGCTCCGGCCGGGAGGCGCGTGGGGCCGCAGCGGCGCCGAGCATCCGGCCCGGGCCGCAGCCCCGCCCCTCGGCCGCGATTGGCTGCCAGGCGGCCCTGCGGAGCGGGCGCGGGCCAATGGGGCAGCCGCGAGCGGTGCGGATGCTCGGGTGCCGGGGCTGGGCGCGGGCGGGGTGCGGGGCCCGGCCGGGCTTTCCCGGGGCGCGGACCCGGGGACGGCGCGGGGTGCGGGGCTCGGCCGGGCTTTCCCGGGGCCGGAGCCCGGGGGCGGGGCGGGTGCCGGGGGCAGGGCTCCGTTGGGGCTTTCCGGCGGCGCGGCCCTGGGGGCGGGGCGCGGACTGGGGCGCGGAGCTCTGGCTGGCGGTGTGGGGGCGTGGCTGGGCTTCAAATGGGCGTCACCCGTGCCTCGTGAGCCCCCCGAGGACCCCCTGGGCTGGCCCTGAGGATGGGCACCCCGCGCCCAAGGAGGAGACTCGACGGCCTTGCGGGGCCTGGAGGCAGAGCCCCTGCGGATTCGTCCGTGTGCACAGGTGGGGGGACGGCGGACCACCCTCAGGTCCGGCGCCCGTGGCTCCTACAGGCCGGAGGAACTGAGCCCCGAGGGGCGCAGCGACTCGCCAAGGTCACAGGGAGAACCCTGGTCTCCAGCGAAGGCAGGACTCCGTCCCTGCTACCTCGCGTCCTGAGTCACCGCTGGCCCTGCTTCCTCCCCTCCAGGGACGAGGTGCATTCGGGCTGAACCGCATCCCGACAGCCAGTGTGTGTGTGTGTGTGTGTGTGTGTGTGTGACCCAGAGAAGAGAGGGTGGTGGCTCCAGCGGCACAGACTTGCATTTTCCCCGTTTCTGGTCTTTTTTGATTGCAGGAATAAACGGCTTGTTGAGAATCATCCAGGTAATAAGATAAAATTACAAGATAAGAAAAGCAGAAACTGAATATCCCAGGAAGCTCCCCCTCCAACAACAGCACAGTCACTGGGGCCCACTGCCCCTGTGGGCTTTTTCCGGGAGGGGCTGGATCCCACCCCCTTCTGCTGCCCGGCCGTGCCCCGTGTTATGTTTGAACGGATCCTTTGTTGTTGAACACTTAGGTTATTTCCAAGTTCTAGCTATTGTAACAGTGGGTTGTTTGAAAAAGGTGTTATATGGGGGTGCCTGGGCTGCTCAGTCAGTTAAGGGTAGGACTCGACTGCGGCTCAGGTCTCCATCTCACACTCGGGTTGTGGCATCGAGCTGTGTCTGCTTGGGATTCTCTCCGCCTCTCTTGTGCTCACGCACAAATGCTTGCTCTCTCTCAAAAATAAACAGATAAACGTTAAAAGGAAAAAAGGTACAATTCCCTTTTACTATGGAAATCCAACTAGTAGACCCACAGGAAAAACAGGCTCCGGAAAGCCCCATCCATCACCCTGCTGGCATTTCCGTGTCTTTCCCCACCTGCGTCTAATCTTCATATTTTCCCATTATTTTCTTTGTGTGTGTATACCGCTGTGTGACCACTTTACGTATTTTAAGCCTTTTATTGCCGTAAAGGACACAGGCTTTGGATCCAGCACCCAATAAATGGTGACTCTCATCGCTGGTGTTGCACAAGCCTTGTAACCGTATTTTAACAATTGAGATATAACCCGAGTTTGTTCAGGAATCTTCTGTCATGAGCATTAAGGCTATTTCAAACATGTTTGCTTTTAAAATTAGTGATTCAATGGCCATCTTTGTCTTTAAAGGATGATTTCCTCCACCAAGGATGTTTCTCTGGTCCTTGGACCTCTTTTAACTACCATCTCCCTCACTGGGTCACTTGGGCCTTCTCTCTTGCCACCTGGGCCTGCCCTAGATGGGCTGCTTGGGGACCTGGCCTCTGGGACGGGATGGGGCTCTCCTCCTCCCCCCCCCCCGCCCCCCTTCCCATGCCTGGCACGGCGCAGGCACATAGGGGTGCCAAGAGGTCCCTGCTCAATTTCCTGAGCCCCTTCCAGCCCCCTCAGGGAGTTGTCCGCTCAGAAGAAGCAGAGAGCACTTGTCTGGGGGTGGGAGCACCCATTCTGCTTCCCCTCTCTGGCCCCGACACACCCACAACAGGGGCCGGTCCCTCATTTCCCCGCCCCCCATCTCCAATCCCTCCCCGAGGGAGGCCCCAAGGAGGGTGGGTTCTTTAGAAGAAGGTTCCCCAGTTGATCCAATCAAGCTGCCACTGGTCGCTGCCTGCACTCGGGAACGTGGCAGGTCCCTGCACTGGGGGACGTGGCCGCTCCCGGGCGTGGGAGCCGCCTCCCGCCCTGGCCAGAAGGTAAACGTCCTGCAGAGCTGCCTGGGGTGCGGAGGGGCTGGGTGGAGACCACCTCCGACTCCTGGGCTGTCTCCATCCCTGGCCGATCCTGGGTGCTGGAGCTTAGCAAACGAGTTCATGCACAGTCTGCCCCTGTGCAGACGAGGAGCCTGAGGTCCAAGAGGACCCAGGATGCTGTGACCACCTCTGCCAACCTCTGGGGCTTCTCGGGAACCCTGCTCCAGGGAGGTGCTTCCTTCTCTGCACCTGGGTTTTCTCAACTGTAAAATGGATGTCATCTGGTGCCCACCGCCCCAGCCACTGTGTGGGCAGAGGGCAGCTGGGAGGCCTTGATGGGGCTTCTCCTGCAGTTTGACAAAGTTCCCCCCAGATGAGTCCTAGGCTTCTAAGTGCCCAAGAAACCAGCAGAGCTGCATTCCAGATCCCCTGGCACAAGGGCTAAGGTCTCGGGGGCTGTGGTGCCGAACCTGACTTTCCAGCCCCAGTCGTCTCAAGAGAGAAGGTAAGGGGGGGCGGCGGGGAGGAGATGCCAATAGCCCAGGCGCTACTGTCTCATCTGGTCCCTGTCCTCCCTGGTGGCCTTTGGCATCTCGGTTTTACAGCGGAGAAAACTGAGGCTCAGGGAGTCACTGCCTCCCCAGAGTCGGGGACCTCTGGTCACCTGCTATGTCTGGAGGGCCTCCCAGAGGAGAGGCATGGGACGGCCAGGCAGAGAGTGGGACGCCTCCCAGAGGAATTCCTGTCCCTCAGGTCCCCCTTCCCACAGATGGGCCGGCCAGGGCCCCCCGGAGAGAAGGTCGCTGACACCCAGCTGTCTGGTGCCCCTGCCGCCCTCCACCATGCCCTTGGAGATGCCGTCCTCGGTCCCGAGGACTCGGACCTGGTGCCCTCTGTGACCCTGGCCGCAGCCCTGGTCCTGGTGTTCCTCCTGCTCTTGGCCTGGCTGGTGTAACACAGGCCCCTCTGAGTCTGCTGCTGCTGTGGCCTCCGAGGCAGAGGGTGGCGTATCTGTTGGCCGGGCTGGGCAGGAGTCAGGAGTGGAGCTCCAGGAGCAGATCCAGGGACGGGGCTGGAGGGTGGGGGTCTGCAGAGGCGGGGAGTTGAGGGTAAGAGTGTGGGGAAAACTTGTGGCCTCTGTCTATGGCAGCCCCCGTGGGACCCCAGGAGGACCCCAAGGCCCCCCCACTGGAGAGCGGGAACCCAGGGGAGACCTAGTCTCTGCTTTCCAACATCACTGCTGGAGGCTCACCCCTCCAGATGGCCGCAGATGGTGGGCTAAGAGCCTGGGGCCCCAGAAAGTGCTGCGGCAGATGGGGCTCAAATCCACCTCATCCAGGTTTGCCGCAGGGCTGGAGTCCCCATCTTTGCACGACCATCCGGGTGCTGCAAATAAAGCCAGGTGATCCCTGGGAATTTGTGGAACGAAATCAAAGTGAGTCCAGAAATGAGCGTTCCAGCCCAGGCTCTGTCCACGAAGGGTTGTGACGGTCCATGTGGTCTTGGCCCGCCACCTGCTGGCTGAAGTGAGAATTGCACCATCTGCGGTGCGATCCCTTTGGGGGTTCCTCAGCGCAGAGGAGGTGAGGGTGTTTTATTCTTCAAACTGGAAAAATTTGAGATTATGGATTAAACACAAGTCCTGTTACTTACAGAGAGCTTCTTTTACCATTTGCTATTTATCTTCGTTCCTTTCAGTTCTGTATCTATAATTTTGCCCCCAAAATATCCTCAGGAAGGGGGTGGAGGGGGTGGGAGAGAATTGTGTACATCGGGGGGGCAGTGGTAATGGGTCACACTGCCCGGGGTCACTGGAGTCTTGCTGCGCCATGGTGGCCCCGTCCTGGACCTTGACAAAGGAAGGCACGAGTTGCTGAGGATGGGAGGGGCGTGGGACTTTCAGGTTAGGACCGGGAGGCACCAGGACCCCTCTGTCCTCATTGAACAAATACTTATCAAGACACCATGTGCCGGACACGGGAAGGTGGACGGGGCGGGGGCGCCCAGAGAGCTCGGGGCTGGCCCTCCCCGGGGAAGGGAAGGCCTGTGGCGCGAGCCCCAACCACAGACTTCCCCTCCGGGGGTGACGTTTCTTTTCCCTGCTCCTCCGGCTTCTCAGAGTCAAAGCACGCACCTGTGTGTCCAGGCTGGTGTGCCGGGAGCGGCAGATGCCCTCTGTCCCCCACCGCTGCGTGGATTCAGCCCAGTGGAGAGGGCAGGTGGGGAGTGAGTGGGGGCTCTGGGGGCCTCAGAGACTTCCCGGGTGGAGGGGTGTGGAGGTGGATCCTGGAGGTCTGGAGGGGCCTCTTGAAAAAGTGGGAGTGGGCACTTCAGGTGGGGGTGAGGGAGCCGAGGCCTGGGGGCGGAACAGTAGCCTTCCTGACCTGTCAGCAGCACCTCGGGGCGGCTCTCGGGAGCTCTGCTTGTCAGCTGACCCCCTACCTGCTACCGGGGTCGGGAGGCCTGACCGCTGGCACAGTGACTTTGAGACTGCCCCCCTTGTCCCACTTCACTTCCTGTCCTGCAGGCCCAGCGTGTGGCAGGGGCAGGGGCAGGGCTCTGCTGGGGCCATAAGCTCCGGGAACTGCACCTGTGAGGAGGGTCCAGTTCAGGGACCGGTTTTATAAACGCTGTAGGTTCCACTTGGAGTTTTTCCTGCCCCAGCTCCTGCCTCCTGCCCACCCCCACCCCCACCCCCACCGACTTCCAGGGATACCGGGCAGCCAGATGCCTGAGGTGAAGAAAATATATGCTTTGGGTGGGTTGCCCGTCGCCAAGGGTGACACGATGGGCCTGGGGCCTGGGGTGGGGCTGGCGGACCGCTCCTGAGCAGGCTGTCAGCGTCGCTGGGGGCAGGCAGCCTACCTGTGTGAGTGTGCGTGCGCGTGCACACACGCTGTGTGTATGTGTGTGCGAGTATGCATGTGAGTGTGCATATGGGTGTACAATGCCGTGTGCAAGTGAGTGTGCGTGCGCCTGTGTGCTTAGTCCCCGTGGCCTCCCTGCAGGAGCGTGTGCGGTAGCGAGGTGGGCATCCTTCCTCCCAGCCTGGTGGAGGGCCGCTGGGGGTCTGCAAGGTGAGGGGTTGAGTGGCCCGTCGAGGCAGGTGGGGCTCTCCCCTGCTGCTGTTGGAGAGAGTGTGTGGGAGACGGGCCGCTCTCTGCTCTCCGGCCGGGCGTCCTTGGGGGGGTCACACAGCCCGCGAGGGCCGGGGGGCCGGGGGGGGGGGTGACGTCACTGTCTCCGTTCTTTTCTGCCCCTTCCTAAAAGGTCCTCCAGTTGAAAAAAAAAATTAAAAAAAAAAAAAAAGGTCCTCCAGCTGTCCTCGCAGTTAGGTGACTGAGTGAGTCAGTTCTGGCCCAGAGTTGTAGGTGGGAGTGTCCAGGGAGGGTCACGTTTCCTGAGTAGAGAGGTTTGGGGGCTTCGCCGGGCCCCCTGTGGAGAGGTGGACGCTCTGGGTCACAGGGAACGGGGCAGTGGCTGGGGACCCAGCGCGGCCATGGGGCCTGGGCCAGCCACTGCCCTCCTGCCTCGTGTCCTCCATGAGGTGACAACACAAGAGCCAGTGGGGACTGTGGGTGACGGGCGGGGTGGGGGGGGGGGAGCCCGGACGGAGGGGCACGCAGACGGCAGGTGAACAGATGGGCCTCCTTCTTCATAACTCCGGCAGCCAGTCCTGGGGGCCAGGCCCCAGAGAGCCACGCCAAAGACCTGGCCGGACACTCCTTGTGGATATTCTTGGGGACCTTCTCGGGGTGCCGGCCAGCCCGCACTATCAGGTACGTCCTGCTCCGGGCTTGATAGGGAACAGGAAAAGGCCAGGGCGAGGCCCTCCCCGCCCCGCCGGCTAACCCCCTGCTCAGGGCACTGCTGTGACCCCCACCCACTCCGGCCTCGGGGGCCTGGCAGGGTGCCCAGACGGCCTGGGGCTGAGTCCTTGCTGTGCAGATCTGGTGAACCACTCCCCTCCGTGAGCCTCTATTTCTCATGTGTACATGGGGACAGCGGGGAGGTCCGCACAGGCAGGTGCAGGCGGAGCCCCAAGCTGGACGCCCGGGGTCCTGGATGGGCGCTCGTCACCTGGCCCATCTGTTGTGAGCCCTCATGGGGCAGGCGGGGACCCGAGGCCTGCGGGAGAGAAGGCGGCTGCCTGGGAGATGGACACGGTCTGATCTGAGCAGGTGAGGTGAGCTCCCTCCCTGTCTGGTGCCAGGAAGGGTCAGTCCAGGTCCCCCACCCTGGCCAGACGCCCTGGGGTTCATGTCCCCTGCCGGCCTCAGCCAGCGCCTTCTCTGGGGACGCAGCCAGCCAGCACACGGCCGCCTTGCTTGCTCAAGCATGACGTTACATTTGGTCGCACGGGAGGACTCTTCCTGGCTCGCCGTGTGTAGGCGACAGTCTGGCTCTGTCCTCCCTGGCCGTCCCCGTGTCTCTCTAGTTTATCTTCGGCCCCTGTGCTGCCGCGTGGACTTCCCGCCAAAAGCAACGACTGAATTTTGAGTCGTGTTTTGCTGATGGTTTTGAATCCGTAGAATATGTTCCATTGGGAGACCCGAGGGCATCCCAGGGGTGGGCAGTGGGGGCCTGGGAGCTGAGCTGTGGCCAGGCACCCCGGGGGTGGACGTTTGGGGGTGCCTGGCGAGCTGGGGGAGGGCTGGGGTGAGTGAGACTTTATTTACAGCTGTCATTTTGGTGCTTTTGGAGCACCAGTCTGTGCAAGTTCAGCGGTAGGGGTTGGGGGGTGGGCTTCTTTTCCTGTTTCGCAGGAGAGGAAAAGGCTTTTTACAAAGTGACCCTACTTCCTGCTTGACAGGCTGGCTTGGTCCCCGCCCACTCATACCCCGAAGGCTTCTGGAATACAAGGCCGGCAGTGGGATCCGGACCAGCCCTGCCCTGAGGGAGCTCCTGGTCCGCTGGGGGAGTGAAAGTCCACCAAACTGCGGGGTGGACAGGGGCAGGACAGACGCACAGACGGAAGTGCACCTGGGCTACGCGGCACACGGGGGCAGGCTCAGGTCCCCAGCTTGGGGACCAGGCGTGCCTCCTGGCCATGAGGTGATACCCGAGCTCAGTGCTTAGAAACATGTGGGGCCAGCCGGATGGGGAGGCCATGGGGAGGGAGGTCCTTCTGAGGGCCCCAGGGTGGGAAGTGACTTGGTCCCAGTTTGGAGGAGGCTGTGACCAGCAGGTGTGGCTGCGGCATGAGCCCGAGCGGGGGTGCCAAGGGAGAGCAGTCAGGCTTGGAGGGCGGGGGTCCGGCCTCGGACGCTCAGACCTGGCCTGTGTGCAGTGATGCTCGTAGATGTCGCATGTGTGCCCGTGTGAGGATCTTATGTCCCTGTGGCTACACGGCCACAGCTCGTCCTGTCGCCCTGGACGGCCACATGTATTTGGACCTACGGCTGCAATTTCAGGGGAAGAAGCAGCTAGGGTGCCCGCCCTCACCCACCCCTGACCTTTGAAGGCTTTGTCTCGGGTGTACCCAGAATGTCTGTGTATTTGCGCAGCTTGGCCCGCAGCAACTCCGTGACCCAGGAGACCAACAGAGGCCTGGGGTCTCACGGGCCTTCCTCCGTGGGAGACGACAGATCAGCTGCCCAAGCGAGTGGCTCTCCTGTGAAGCCGGGCTCCTTCTTGCCAGTAAGGATGGGATCTGCTTTTGCAGGCCTGGAGGATGAATACCCGGTTCCCGCTGCCCCTAAAGGGACTGGCTGGTGGGCTTGGACAAAATGGGGGATTCGGACCTTCTGGGGCACGGCGGCGAGGGAAGGGACTACCGGTTGTGGGGGTCAGGGCCCCCCCACCCCGCCATCCAGGACGTTCACATCGTCCCCAGGAGCAGCCAGGCTGCAGGTGGGGCTGAGAGTGGGCAGGGGGGCTCAGGGATCCTGCCCCCTGGCTGGGACACGGAACCCGGCTTCCGTCTGTCCAGGGGGCGGGGAGCCGCATTGCACTTGAGCGTTCTGGTGGGGGGGGGGGGGGGCAAGGATGCCCTCTCCTGCCTCGCCGTCTTCCATTTCACAGACTCGTATTTGTCAGGATAAAGGTTGAGTGCCCTCCGGACCCCTGTTTCTGAGAAACTGCCCGCTCCCGCCTTGGCTATGTCTCTTTCTTCTTTTCAAAGCTCAGACATAATGCCTTGGGGCCAAGAGCTGCGAGCATGCGGGCTGGCCCCTGAAAGGCAGGCGGGTGGCCCCCAAACCTGGGTGGAGCCAGCCCCGCGCCTCTCTCCGGGCAGCTCCCAGATGCTGGCAGACGGAGTCCCTGGGCGGCTCGGAGGCCACGCCCCCACCCACGACAGCCCTGGTAGAAGTGAGGAGGCTGGCTGACGGCTGAGCATCCCCAGGAGGACCCGGCACTTTCTCTGATGCACCCCGAGGACCTCGTGCTCCCCCTCGGGGAGGGCAGGCGGGGTTTGGCCCGGTTAGAACTGCCCGCAGCTTCTGTGACAGGTTGAAGGCAGCAGCCTCGCTGTGCGTGGCCTCCTGATGCTCGGCCCTCCCCCCACCCCAGGTCGGCCAGCCTGATCTGTAGACTTGAGGACCCGGAACACCCCCCCCCCCCACTTCCCGCCTCTGGGAAGCTGAGCTGGCCTTTCCTCGTGTGGGAGGGCGCTGCAATCCTGGTGGCCGCTGGGGGAGCAGCAGCCTGGCCTGGGGGAAGGGCTCCCGGGCCGGCCACAGACTGGGGGCGCCGTCCTGCCACACTGGGCCCCTTCCTTGAGCTCCTGTCCACCCCGTCTCGGCCCGGGGCTGACCTGCCTGTGCGGGATGTGACGGCTCGGGAAAGAACACTGGGCCCCAGAGCTCGGAAGGTGCTAGAGAGAGAGACAGCGAGGCAGTCGGGGGAGGGTCTGGTCCTGCCTAGATGGACGTCGGTGCCCACACGGAACCGCGGTGGCCAGACCGTGGGTTCTGCAGGTTTCGGTCCTGCCCTGTCACTTTCCAGCTGGCCCGGACCGTGGGCAGGCGCCTGCCTCCCCCACACTTCTGGTGCCTCAGCTGGGGTGGTACTCTCACCCCCCACTCGGGGGGCGTCGGAGAGGATCGAATGAGTTCACACAGGGAGCGCGAACCTTGAGCCACAGCCCCGTGGAGGCGTCTGCAGGGGAGGGTGTCTCAGATTCCAGGGGATTCAGATGGCCTTTTTACTCATCTGCACGTGTGAATTTGTCTACAACACGCGTGAATGGCGGGGGCCATTTTTGAAAAGGTTAAACGGTTGCTTTGCACAAACTAGAATCGTCACCTGTGTGTGGCCTACGTGGTAAAAATGACGAAAAGTTAATAAAACAGAAAACTCTGCATCCGTTGTGTCCCTGATGGGAGGCCAGCTGGCTGCAGGGCTGGGGATGGAACGGGCCCGGGGGGGGGGGGGGGGGACGGGGCGTGGCAGGGGCTCCGCTGGTCGCGGCTCTGCACGTGCGGACGCATCTGTGGGTGCACGACGCCTCTCAGCAGGGAGCGATGAGCAGAGGAAGGGGTTCATGGAAGGGCCGGGTCTTGGAGGGTGTGTAGGATTTTACCAGTCGGGGAGCAGAGATGTGCATGAAGGTGTGCAGGTGCAGGGAACAGCCTGTGTGCACGCACGGGTCCCTACACACACACACACACACACGCACACACACACACGGGTCCCTCCGTATATGCTGGGGGTGGGGTTGCCACCTAACAGGAGGGGAAACTGGAGAGCAGGTGAGGCCAGTCTGCTGGGAGGCGTGCAGACTGGACGAGGCCCGCAGCGTGATGCAGTGTGAACTTTGGAAGCAGGAACCTGAGCTGAGAAGGGTGACTCGGTCCCAGCATCTCGCTGGGCAGGGGCTATCGGAGGGACGGTTCACCAAGAGAGGTCTCAGTGCACAGTGGGCGGTGGGCGGGACGCTGGGCACAGGCTTCACCAAGTCCTCAGGTCTCAGGGGTGGCTCCTGAGTAGGTCGGGGGTTCCAGAAGCTTACAACCCCCTCTTCAGGCTTCTTCTCAGACACCGTGGGACGCCGGCACATGGCCCTACCCCACAGAAGTCACCCAGCTTGGGAAAGCCTCCAGACAAGAAGCTCACACATTCCTCTGGTATGGGGCTAGAGATATCCTCCCACCCACAGGGCTGGAGGGGGGCGGGGGACTGCTTTGTCAGGCTGGGATGGGGGCCAGCCAAGCCCCGGGACACGCCGTCCCCTGGCCTGGCCTGGCCTCCTGGAGCAGGGCCCGTGCTGGCAATGGCGTCTGAGCCTGTGTTCCAGGCGAGGCTGGGACAGTGTCCTCAGGACACAGCTGTGCCCAGCTGTTTCCCAAATGACATCGTCCAGAAAGTCCAGCCTCTCCCCAGCAGCTCTGCTGACCAAAGGACACAGGTGTCGGGGCCCTTTTGGGGACCTATGACCTTTGGGGTAACAGGACAGAGGCCAAGACCTGCCTGGCTCACAGAGTTCCGGGAAAACTGTTGACTTCCTGAGGGCTCCCAGGTACACTCGGGGGCTCAGAAGTATTGTCCACGGCCCAGCCCAGGGGATGCCCTTTGCTCAGGCTTGTAAAGTTAGGGGAGGCCCTGTCTTCCAATGGAAGAGCTCATAACTCCCTCGTCATGGCCATCAGGGTCCCCCACAGAGAAATGCCAGCAGCCTTAGAAGAGTGGTCCCAACCTTGATGTCCAGCCGGAATGGCCAACGTGGGCACTGGTCCCTCCTGGAATGGAGCACGTCTGACCGCCGCCGTTGGCCTCTGCAGACATCCTCCACTCACTGCTGCACCCACTCGCACTGGAATATAAGCTTCTGAGGGCAGTGATGTCACCTGTCTCCTTCCCTGCCATATGTCTGGTGCCCCAGCAGTGCCTGGCATCTCGAGGAGGCTCAATGAATATCTGGCGAATGAATAAATTCACCAATTACTAACTCATTTGTTGACGATGGCAGAGTTTAAGTGCACGGACCCTGGAGCCAGAGGGTCCTGGCTCCGAGGTTTGAGTCTGTGATTGGCCATTTATTTAACGTCCCTGTGCCTCAGTTTTCTCTCACGTATAAAATAAAGGCAAAAGATTTCTGTTCTTATTAGTATGAAAAGCCGCTACAAATTCGGGATAGACTAAAAGATGTCCATGTTGGATGCTATCTTCCGTTGGCTAGGAGGCGCAGAATCTTCGGGCCAGGATGGGAAAAGGGGGCGCCCCAGGGAGGAACGTGGCGCACCGAAGCTGGTTTTGCTTTGAGATGTAGGGGGATGAGGCCACCAAGCCACCTCTGGAACAAAAGCCTGGATGTATTGTTTGTGAAACCAGGGAGCACCGCATTGGGAGGCACAGACCTCCCGAGCAAAGCAAACTGCTGGCCCGGGGCAGAGTTTTATCAAGGGTGGCATCAGGCCCCCCCAGCAGGGAGTTTGGGGGCTGGACGGTCTTGAAATGAGGAAGTGTAGTCCCAGGAGTCTGGCTGCCGCTGATTGGCTGACCGCAGCAAGTTGTCACCAGTAGGTTGGGATAGATTTGAAGCTGGTTCTGGCGTTAACTGGTTTTGATGGCCAAAGAGCAACGTGTCCTCTCTTTTTGAATTTTTTACATGTTTATTTATTTTTGAGAGAGAGAGAGTGTGTGTACATGAATGAGTAGGGGAGGGGCAGAGAGAGAGGGAGACACAGAATCCGAAGGAGCTCCAGGCTCCGAGCTGTCAGCACAGAGCCCCATGAGGGGCTCGAACTCATCAGCCGTGAGATCATGACCTGAGTTGACGTCAGACGCTTAGTTGACTGAGCCACCCAGATGCACCTGTCCTCTCTTTTTGAATATGGGGACTTGAAACTTTTCTGTTCTCACAGGTGGATTGGAGCATCATGTTTTGGCTCCCTTTGGGGCTAGGGACAGAAGACGAAGCGCTGAGCCTGGCCATGCTGGGGGTGAAACAGAAGACCACCTCCATGAATAGGGGACTCCCAAGTCCCCCCTCGCTGTAAGGGAAACTAGAAAAATCCATCTGTTCTTTAGGCGTCGCATCGACAGTGCTTATCTCAAGCCCTGGTGCCGAGGTCGAGGAGGAAAAATGCTCTGGGAACCCATGATTACAAGCTGGCCCCATGTGTGTGCAACCTGCATTCACATCCCCTCAAGTATCCCCCAACCTCAAACAAGGGATTTGCGGTTAAAGGGCTCTGAGGCTGGGAGAGCGCTAGGTGTGCAGGAGAAGCAAAGGCAAGCACTTTCCAAAGGAAGCTGCTTTTCTGTCAGGCCTCTGGGAATTTCCACAAAGTTCCACAGCAAATGAGCAGTTCAGAGTCAACATTCACTAAAAAATGAATGGTGCCCATTCATGGTGCCCAAGGAAACAAGGCACCACGAGCAAAACTGGCAGAAACAATGGGCGCTAGAATCGGATCAGAAAAAAAAAATCAGATATTAGGAATAGCCGACCTAAAACACAAAACGAACATGTTTTATAGAAGAAGTGAAGAGGGCTTGAACGCATTAATAAAGAACGAGCATTCTCCTAAAAGTAAAACAAAGAACAAAACAGAACAAAACATGGTACTTGAAATGAAAAACCAGAGGACGGTTTGAACATAATCAAAGAGGGAATTACTGAACTGGAAGATAAGGCAAAGGAGGTTAGGAAAACTGTACTCCTGAGAAAGTAAAGACCTGGGAAACGTGAAACAGCGTGGAAAATAAAGTGAGCAGGTACACGGGTCACCAAGCGGGGTTTTGACCATTGAGGAGAGATAGAATAGGGACAGGGCTGCATTTGAAGAGAATTAAGGCGGGAACTGTTTCAGATCTAATGAAAGACAGCCACCTACAAATATAAGAAGCCCAACGTATTGCAAGCAAGACGAGTAGAAAAGGGGTCCACACCTCATCACTTCAGAGGAAAATGATGAACATCCAAGAGCAGAGAAGTCTTGAGAATGAGTTGGAGAGAAAGTATAGATTACCTTTTCAGGAGCTTACCCTTCAGCAGCAACAGGGAGCTCTAAAAAAAAAAAAAAAAATAATAATAATGTCAAAACACAGACAGCAAATGACTGTCAAGCTAGAAGTCAATGTTAGGGAAAAGGGGCCAAAATCAAGGCAAAGAAACATCAAGAAACTGTCCCACGGATGATGTGTACTTGAGGAAGTTCTAAAGGACATATCCGAGGCGGAAAAACAATGAACCCAGGCTGGTGGGGGGGGGGGGGGAGGGGAGCATCAGAAGGGAAGAGAGTCAAAGGGAAGGCTGTGTAGGTGGGCAGATTGGAACATATAAAGAGGATAGCAATGTCGTGTGGGCTTTGAATGAAGACAGGGCAGAAATACAAGGTAATATGGCCTTTAAGTCAGGAGGGGAGGAACTGGAAAGAAGGGGTTCTAAAGTCCTGTAAGGCTCAAGAGGAAGATAAAAAGGATTCGGTTCGGCTAGAAATGAAAAGTTTGTGCAAATACTGGGCCAGGGAAAGTTGGAAAAGACTCTATTTGTACCAGAAAAAATATACTTTGTCCAAAAGAACCACCAGACCCAGTCCATTGCTTAACGATTTTTTAAAAAGCTTGATTTATTGGAAGACATAACTGTTCTTACCTTGAGTGCCCCTGCCAACAAAAACCTCAAGATATAGAAAGCAAAATGGGGCAGAGCTACAAAAAATAACCAACTCACTGTTTGAGTGGGAGATTTGTTTTTTGTTTTTGTTTTCTAAAGTTTATTTTTGAGAGGGGGGAGGGGCAGAGAGAGAGGGAGACACAGAATCCGAAGCAGGCTCCAGGCTCCGAGCTGTCAGCCCAGGGCCCGACGCGGGGCTCGAACTCACCAACTGTGAAATCATGACCCGAGCCGAAATCAAGAGTCGGATGCTTAACGGATTGCGCCACCCACGTGCCATGTCTTTTTAATTTTCTTAACGATGGCTTCTCGGGAACCAAAGTTTTAAATTTTGATACAATCCAGCTTACTAATTTTTGTCTTTGATGGCTCACTCTTGTGCTCTCCTTCCGAAGGATGTTTGCCTACCCGAAGGTCACGAGGATTTTCTCTTGTGCTTTCTGCTGGAAGCTTTCGGGGTTTTTTGAGTGAATTTGGGGGTGTGGTGCGAGGAACGGGTTGAGGTTCGTCTCGTTGGTGCCAGCACCCATTGTTTTAAAGGCTGGCTGTTCCTGGGGCGCCTGGGGGGCTCAGTCGGTGAAGCGTCTGACTTCGGCTCAGGTCATGATCCCACGGTTCGTGAGTTCGAGCCCCGCATCGGGCTCTGTGCTGACAGCTCAGAGCCTCCCGGGGATTGTCTCTCTTTCCCTCTCTCTCTGCCCTCCCCCACTTACTCTCTCTCTCTCCCTCTCTCTAAAAAATAAATAAACGTTTTTTAAAAGAAGCTGTTTTTTCCCGAGTGGGAGGTTTTGTCACCTCCCTCTCCGTGACTGACGGCATCTACTTAGTAAGTCAACGAGCTCAACTTGCTGGACCTCCTACAGGAAGCGGACGGTAAACACCTTAGGCCAGTTACAAAAACCGACCACACGCCGGGGCATAAAGCCAGTCTTTGCCCATTTTTTACACACTGGTGTCTCACAGAGTGACCTCAGGACCAGGGGTCAGTAGTAGCTTGAAAATTAGGAAAGAAGGCGTCGTAAGGAGTCCAAAACGAGGACAGTCATGGTGCCTGTCTCAGAGGGCGGTGGAGAGGCCCGAGTCAGGACATGCAAAGCAGGGCACCCAAGTGTCCGGAAGGTGCCGTGCACGCCGGCGGCTGGCCCTTTTTTCCTACTTAAAAAATGTTTAAGGTTTATTTATTTATATTTGAGAGAGAGAGAGAGAGAGAGAGAGAGAGAGAGGCAGGGAGGGGCAGAGAGGGAGGGAGGACCCCAACCAAGCAGGCTCTGAGCACAGAGCCCGATGCAGGACTCAGACTCACGGACCACAAGACCACGACCTGAGCCAAAATCAAGAGTCGGACGCTTAATCAACCGAGCCCCCCAGGCGCCCCGGGTGGTTGGCCTTTTATTCCCTCTGCCCCCTGCCCGTCAGACTCCGTTGCTGACTCACGAACCAGTTTATGTTCTGGTGCTGCCTGCATGGCCGGTCATGCACCAGGCTTGGTGGGGGGGCTCCCTGAGTTCCCGGTCAGCAAGGACGACACCAATGCCTCGCCGGTCACGTTTCCTGCGTGCTCACGGAAGGACACGGTGCCCAGTGGCTTGGGTGGTCCACAGCGCAGAGCCACATTGTGCCATCGCACAGCGGGACGAGGGGGGCCGTGAGGGGCAGCGGACAGGACACAGAGCTAGGAAGCCCCACCGCAAACAGGGTCGAGTCCCAGCTCGGTCGGTGTGAGATCTCAGGTACCCTGACGCTTCACTGATCCCCAGTTTTCCAACCTGTGCAATGGGGACAGCCGTGGTGGCCGGGATGGATCAGGATGAGGAAGCGATCCCAGGTTCGAGAGCCCCTTCTCGGCTCTAAAGTCCGTCATGGGGGCCGATCACACGATTCGTAGGACGTGGGCATCGTGGGGCCCCATACGGAAGGGCGAGCGTTGGCAGGAAGCAGGATCAGCTGGCCTCTGAGGTTGTCTCTTGAGTTGACATCTTGGGTTCTGCCATTCTGGGATTTCTGGAGCCCGCTGGAGGCCCCAGGCCACGGACCGCCCTGCCGTCCGGCCCCTCCCCTTCCAGTCCCAGAAGTCAGGGCTGTTGGTCTGAGGCAGGCGGCTTCCCGGAGCCCAAGCTGATAAGGCCTGCTGCTCCGAGGCCCGCTACCTCGGGCAGGGGGCCGGGGTCTCTGCAAACATCTTCCAGATGTGGCCGCAGCTACTCGATAGCCTGGCTCTGGCTGGGGCCCGCAGCCAGCAGACTCCTGTCAGCCGAGCTATTAGGAAAACAAACCCCAACGAAGGCACCAGGGGCCCGGCTTCTCGGAAGGGAGAGAGGGCGACCGGCCTGGTCATGTAGCTCTAGGCACTTTCTGGCCCCTTCCTTCTCTGTGGCCTCCAGGCCGGACAGCCCAGCCTGCCCAGCCGGCCCTGAACTTGGGGTGGTCACGGCCATCGCTGGCTGCCTCCTGGGTGGGGAGTCTCAGTGACCCCTGCCCAGGGCTCCCCAGATCCTCCTCCAAAGCGCCCGCGGGTGGTGATGCGGACCTCGTGATCCCGCTCACCCCAGCCCGGATGGCGGCTTGACCCCGTGGTGCCGGCTTGCCATCAGAGTGAGGGTCCCGTGCGCCTCTGCCAGCCTTCCTGAGCGGGACAGGTTTTCGGCAGCCTGAGGGAGGGGGTGGTGGCTGTGGGGGAGGTGCCAACACGGCCACTGTGTCACTGGACGGCCCCAGCAGGATGAGCAAGGGTCTGCTTCTGGAGACGTTGGGGGCCGAGGGTCGTCCAGGGACCCACGGCCCACGGCTCCAGAGCCGTTTCCCACACTCGGCCCTGACATCCTGGTCCTGGTGTGCAGGTCAGCAAGGGGTCAAGGCCGAGGCTTCTCAGGTTACCGACTAGCCCTTTATCAAGCGTGGGCTCTCCAAGGGGCCAGGAGTCTGCCCTCACCAAGACATGGAAAAGCCCACCCATTTGTTGGCAAATATTGGTTAAGTGTGCGTGGAGAGTCACCCGCGCCCACCTTACGTTCCGCTATGGCAGCAACAGCCTCCCGGCCCCCGGGCACCCGGCCCGCGCCCTGTCTGCCCGGCCCCCGCCGCTAGCTCTCGCGGCCACAACGGCCCCCGCGGTGCCCAGACAGACCCCGCTGACCTTCCACCCTCTCCCTGGACCACCGCTCCCTTCTCCTTAGGTCGGCGAACGGCACACGTTCTGCGGGGTCTTTCCCGACCCCCACCCCCTCGCTCACCTCTGTCTCTGCTTGTGCGAGGCGGGGAGGCAGATCCCCGCGAAGCCCCGAGGTTGGGAAAGCTGCTTGGCAAATGTGACCGGCCGGGAAGGGGGTGATGTTAAAGTGAGGCATCGGGGCGAGACAGAAACCCCAGAGCGGCACTGGCGACGAGGCACAGAGGCGGGGGCCATCCAGCAGCCCTTTCTCGAGCAAGGCCGCACCCCGAGGCCAGCACACGCCTGCCTCTGAAGTCCTGTTCATGTGCTGGGTTGACCGCAGCCCTCCCCCCCGCCCACCCCAGCTCCCAGGGGGGGCAGGAGAGCCCAGGGCGGCCTCCTCCTCCCTCCACCTTTGGACCTTGAGCACGCCAGGCCAGGCCCATCTATGTCCCTCTTATCCTGGGTCACATGCCGGCGACAGAAGCGGAGACGGGCCAGCCGGGCAGATCCTTCTCTCCAGCCGGGCAGCAGCGGTTCTCTGGGAAGGACGCAGGGGGCCCGGGGAGGCCCAGGGCCTAGAGGACGGTCAGACTCAGAACCGTGGACCGGTGAAGCCGTCACAGACGAGTCTCAGGCGCCAGGCATCTGCAGGCTCACACGGTTCAGTCCTCTTTGCTTTTCTAGCTTCCGTCTCAAACCCGCCTCTTCCAGGCAGCCTTCCTCGCTTACTTCCTTGATCCATAACTCTTAATCCGTAATAAACATTTGGTTCTAAGCATTTCATTTTCTTGCCATTTGGTGCCATATCTGGGGTACGTGTCCCCTGACTGTAAGGGTCCCTCTACTTGGTTGCCTGCTACCCTCTTGCTCGCCCAAGACTACTGATCACGAAAACAAGGCCAGTTTTTTAAACGCCATTTAAACAATACCGTGCTAAGCGCTTTGTTTTCAATTACCTCATTTAACCTTGGCAATGCCCATGTGAGGCAGGCGCCTTATGAAGGAGGAAACTGAGGCCTAGAGGACCAGCAGGGTGCAGGGGGCTTGCCCGGGGTCCCAGAGGGAGATGGAGCCCACGCCTGTTTCCTCACCTCCACACCGGACCTCCCGACCCACACTCCTGCTTCCTCTTTCTGCCTTGTTTTCTTTCCCAAGACCAGGGCAGCCAGCATCTGACTCAGTTCACCCCCTCCGGGGTGAGTGCTGAGTGCGGCAGCGGGCGGGCGAGGCTGCTGTCCCCGGTCAGAGGTGAGGAAACCTGCTGCAGAGGTGGGACCACACGGGCCCCAGGGCGCCGAGCTGGGAGGGATCCCCGGGGGGCGCCCAGCGAGCTCTGGCCACCGGCTAACCGGCCAGCCGGGTCCCCCGTCCCCGCCCCCACGGCCTTCCTGCCGACTCTGCAGAATTGGCCTTGCCCACATACCTGGCCCTCCTCCCTGCGGGTCCTCGGCCAAGACCCTGCGGCTGAGCCCAGGGCGAATTCCTGCGGCAGCTGCCGCTTTCCCGCTTTCCCTAACTACAATCGCAGCCCGCCAGCCGGCAGGGATGAGGCAGACGGGGAGCTGTAAAGCCTTTTTAAAAGGGGCAATAAAAGTTTTGGGTTTCAGATGGTCTTACTGAAGAAGAGAATAACAGAGACAGGAAATGTCGGTAGCAGGCAAAGGCCACGGGCACACAGACTGCCCTCAGACCAAAACACCTCCTTCTGAGCAAACAGAGGCCGCTGGCTCCCCGGGCGGACCCCGCCCCAGCTCCAGGGAGGCGGAGGGGCCCCTACGATAGACTGTTTTGTCTGCGTGGTTGTAAGTGTTTATAATACTTCTGCGTTTGCCTTTTGCCGCTGGGGGTGTGTGGCTCCCCCTGCAGCCGAGCTCTGTGTGTGTGTGTGCACGTATGTGTGCATGGGCGTGCGCGTGTGCATGCGTGTGCACGTGCGTGTGCGTATGTGTGTGTGCGCGTGTGTGCCTGGGTCGGGGGCACCGGTGCTCAAGCGGGGGCACTGCTCCGTGCCCCTTGCTCTGCGGGGTCTGGAGGCCGCATCCAGGCGCAGGGAGGCCTTTGCGCACCCCCAGCCCCCAGGGTGCAGGGAGGATGCGGCGAGCGGAGAGGGCGCGTCCTGGGTGCTGCAGCCCCTCGGCCCGCGGCACTTGCTTTCACTCAGGACCCCCAAACCTGCACGTCCAGGGAGCTGTCCCGTTCCTTCGGTTTCTGGCAGGCGCGCCGTCCCGTGTGGTAGGCGCCGGCCGCGGCCGCGGGGATAGGACAGGGCGCTGCATCGGATTTGAATCTCAGATGAGCGGCGACCCTTGTCTTCCTGTAAGTGCGTCTCGTGTAAATAGGTCCCAAATACCGCGTGAGACACACGTAGGCGAAACCATCGTTTTTTGTTTATCTGAAATTCATGTGTAACCGGGTGTCCTGTATTTTATCTGCAACCCTCCACACGTGGCTTCTTACATTTAATCAGCTCCTCCGTGGCACCAGCCACATTTCAAATGCCCTGTGGCCGTGTGTGTGGCGGGCAGTTGGCGTGGGAGTGGTCTCCTCATCTCCATCATTTAAAGTTTTTGTTTTTAATGTTTACTTAGTTTTGAGAGAGAGAGAGAGAGAGAGAGAGAGAGAGCATGAGTGGGGAGGGGTGTTAGAGAGAGAGGGAGACGCAGAATCCGAGGCAGGCTCCAGGCTCCGAGCTGTCAGCACCAAGCCCGACGCGGGGCTCGAACCCACGAGCCGCGAGATCATGACCTGACCCGAGGTCGGACGCTAGTGGACTGAGCCCCCTGGGCGCCCCCGCCTCGCCTCCATCATTAAAGCAAGTTCTACTGCACAGGCTGCTCTGGGGCTGCCATCATCTCGGGCTCGGCTTCCAGGCGCACGCTGGAGTCGGGACCCAGGCTTCCCTCATCAGGGCTGGCTGGAGGTGAGTCCCGTCCAGAGCCCGAGGGGGCCTGGGGGGGAGCCCTCGGAGGTCCCTCCTGGCACCGGGTGCCATGACTGCTGGATTCTAGGGCACGAAGGCCCCGGGCTCGAGGACACTGGGACTCAGAGGCGTTTGGTCTGAAGCCCATGAGACTTCTTTTCTTCCTTGTTAGTCTCGAGGTGTAGGGCTGGAGGTTCCAAGTGGCCTCTTCTCTTTCTGTCCCCCTCCCGGGCACTCTCCCCCTGGCCCTTGGCTGGAGCCCCCAAGATGTCAAAGTGGGCCTTGGAAGCAGAGGAAGATGCCGCTAGGGTTAGGAGTAAGACCCTGGGCACAGCCACCGCTCAGCACCCAGTGTCCAAGTCACCGGGGCCGGCCACCGGCCTCCCGGCCCTCCGTGTCCCTATCTGCACCGTGGGGTCTCCACGGTGCTGACCCTGCTGAGGAGGGGCGCGGTGGGCCTAGAGCCCCAGAGGCGGACGGGGCTGAGGGCTGGAGCGAGCCTCCTAATTGTCCATGACTTACAGACTTGGCTGGGCTCCCAGACGCCTCATAAATCAGCGTGGCCGCAGTGAGTAGCCTGTTAGTATGGTCCTTAACGCTCTTGGCCGGCCCCTCACCTCCTCCCTGCTCAGGAGCATCCCGCGGCCTCCAACTTTCCATCTGCTGCCGCGGAGCTGGGAGCTGGGGTGTGCTCGCCGGGTGTGTGGGAGGGGGACACGGGGGAGGGGATGGGAGGGAGGTGACGGGAGGGAGGTGACTGGCAGAGGCCTGTTTCCAGAGTGATGCCCGCGGGCCCCCGCGTGGCCCCCACAGCCTTCCCTTTCCTTCCTGCCCAGTGTCTCCCCTCGCGGAGCTGGGAGACAGGCCGGACAGGACGATGCTGTTTCCGGGGGACCCTATCTCTTCACGGTGTGAGCGGGCACCTGTGTGTGCACACCCCTCAACCGGACCAGAAGCCAACGGAAGCGGCTTCTGCCTGTCCCTGCGCCGGGCGGGGGATGCGGGGACATGTCCGTCTGGGAGGACGGCCCCGAAGCTGTGGGCTCAGCTTCCTCAACTGGGAAGCAGAGCGAGGCTGAGGCCTGCTCCCCGGGGCCCGGCCAGGACTCCGAGCCCGTGTGAGCTGCGCAGAGGCTGCTCTCTGTCATCCAGTCTGTAGGCTCAGGAAGGGGCTGAGCCAGAGTGAGACTGTGGGCATCCGGGCCCCACACGTGGGACCTCTGGACAGTCAGGGAGGCCGACAGACCGGGGGTGCCTCGCCGAGGGGCCAGCCTTGTCCCCAGCTCTCTCCCGGCCCCCTGAGGGGAGCAAGAGGTGACTTCAGGACAAATAAGGGGCCGCCCCGTGCGGTGGGGGTGGGGGTGCACCGTCTGGAAACACAAAACGGGCCCCAGACAGGTGTAGGCAACTTCCTGCCTGACAGATGTGCCCACATCGTTCGGGAAGCCGGGGTGGGCTGGGGCTGCTGGGGAGGCTCAGGTTTGTGAGGTGACGTCTGGGAGGCCGGCTCCCGCCCTCGCGGGGCCCAGCGCAGATGGGCTGTAGGCGGGAGCCGGCCGCCCTCCCTCAGCACTGCCGCAAGCCTGCCCCGTGCGCCCGGCTCCCGGCCCGCCGGCCTCCGCGCGGGTGTCCCTGGGCCCAGACCCCCTTCCCACGCTGGCCGTTAGCCCAGGGCCAACACAGGTGCTCGCGCCCAGCCCGTGGGCGGCTGCACAGCGAGGGGGCGGGCTTGGTGGCGGCGGGCCTGGCCGGGGTGTGCACTCGCCTGCTCGAGGCCTCGGACACACCATGGACCCTGCGCCTCGGGCTTCTGTCTGTAAAACGGAATGGTCGTCCTTTAATGCAGACTTGTTTTACCAATTAGATGAAGCGATGATCATACGGCTTCTGGCACACGGGAAGGTCAAGGGTTGAGGAGCTTCCTGTGGGCTGCCATTACTGACACGGCTTGATTCAGGGACCCGGCTGGAGGGATGGCCAGCAGGCCTGGACGGAGCCGGCCCCCACTGGCCTTGGCTTTCTACGTGGGTCTGCTCAGAGCCCGAGGGCACAGGACAGAAGCGGTGACAACCAGGGTCCAGGAGGAGACAGGTGTTGTGAGGGGGGCATGGGCAGAGTCCCTTTGTGGCTGGGTGAGGAGGAAAGGGGGACGGGGGGGGGACACATGTTGGCTGTGGGGTCCTGCGGACGCAGACTGGCCATGACCGTGGGGGAGCAGGAGCGGGGCAGGAAGTCCTTTTCTTTCCAGCACGGTGGTTTGTGCTCCGTAGAAACCTAGTAAGTGGGCTCCCAGCAGCACTCGGCAGGATGCTCCCCAAATCCCTCTGAGGGGAGACATTTCTTCCGGATGCTCAGAGCCGGGGGGGGGGCCATGGGGGTCTCTCTGCAGGCGGGAGATGCGGCAGGGCAGGGGCTGGCAGGGGGCAGGGGGCGGGCGCGGCGCGGAGTCAGATACAAGCACAGCAGAGGGTGGGGCAGTTCAGCTTGGCAGGGGGCCCCGAGCTTCCGGCCTTCTTGTTGACCTTGGGCAGCAGGAGGACAAAGGACATGGCCAGCGCGCAGTGGTAGAAACTGTGCACGTAGGTGTAATCCCAATCCTGCAGGGGTGGGGGGGGTGGGGTCAGTCTGGGGCCCCAGGACCCCCTCCCCAACGCTCTGGGCCCCTGCTTGCACGCCGGCCTGCCTGGCTCCCCAGGGCATCTGCCGGTCACCTCCCCGCCCCCACTCAGGAATGTGGCCAAGTGGCCTCCTCCAAGGAGCCTCAGTGTCCGGCCCAGGCCATCTTCCCTGACGTCAAACCCCACTCGCTAGGCCTTTGACAAGGAGTCTGGGGCTCCTCCCTGCCCCCCTCCCTCCTCCCTCCTCCCTGCGGGTGCCGGCCCCCTCCCCAGGCCCCATCTGGGCTGTGCGCCTCGCCTCAGGTGCGCGCAGGCAGCGATCACCCCGGTGCTGGGGACCAAGCAGGCTGTGGCGGGAGGGAGGGAGGCTCCCCTCCGCCCACCCGGAGGGACAGAAAAACAGGAATGTGAGGCCACCCCGAGGAGGCTCAGGCCTTGTACCTCAAAGAAGAATCGTAACATGAGGGCCAGCGCCCCGAAACAGAGGCCTGGGCCTATCTGCTGGGTGTAGACGCTCTTGTCGGGGTACAGACCCTTCTTCTCCTTCATGAGCTGCAGCTGTGGGGACAGTGGCCGGTGATGCGGGGGACGCCGCCCTGGGCTGCCAGGAGAGCTCGCCCTGGCTACACTCGGGCAGGGGCTGGGGCGCAGGGAGACGCCCCACATGCCCAGCCTCGCGGCTGCAGGACCCAAGGGAGCCCCCAGCCTGGACGGCCGAGCTGGGAACCGCGGGCCCAGTACCCCCCCCATGGGGACCCCACCCCTGCCTGCCTCTTCGGGATCGAGGCCACCCTTCCACATGCACCTCCCCCAGCCGGAGGGGACCCCTCCAGGGCACCAGTCACAGCAAGGTGGTGTTGGAGCACTGGCCCTGCCCGCCAGTATGGCCGGTGGGGGCGCCCGTGTGGTGCTCCGAAAGTCCCTTTGGTTGCTTTCACCGGTGTCCCATCGCAGTATTTATGAGACAGCCTGACCCGCGCGTTACATCTGTGGTTTCGCAGGCCCTGATGTTAGCGGAAGGCTCAAGCGGGCATTTAAATTCGGGTTCACATGCACTGAAATCATGCAGTAAATGTAGGGCCACACCCTGAAATCTCGAACCCTTGGGCGTTCCAAAGTGTTTCAGAGGGCGGGCTGTTTAGGCCTGTGGCAAGCCTACATGTGCACACTGCGAACGGTGGAGGCCCCCCGGGGGCTGGGGAAGCGCCCCCCTCCCCCACACCAGCCCACCAGGTGGAGTGCACAGAGACCCCGAGTAGCCTTGGGCTGGGGCAGGGCAACTTTGGCCGCCAAAGCCCGGTTTTCAGGTTTCTGTAATTTACCATCGCCCGATAAGGAATCAGGACCTGCACGGCACAGATAGGGCTTGGGTGCGGCTGGGGGCGTCCTGGGTGTGGGTGGCCACGGCCGTGGCTGCCCCAGGTCGTGCCCTGGCCTGGCCTGACCAGCCCTGCACCCCCCCCCCCGCACCCGGCTCGGCTTCCTCTCCCCGAGGGTTGCTGTTCCCAACTCTGGCTCGAGAAGGGACGAGCCTCCGGGAGAAAAATCCACCGTCATTCCAGGAAACAACTGCCCTTGAAAATCCAAAATAAACTCCACGCTAAATGGTCTGCAAAACACAATTGGAGCCCCAGATGCAGGGAGCCGGGCAGACCTCTTGGTTCCTGTGGCTGGACCCACAGCCCCCAAGGCCGTGGAAGTCCCCGTGAGGATTCTCAGGGACACTAGGGAGTGACTTCTATTCTGGCGGATTACAACGCAGCCCAGATTCAGACCTGCCAAGATCTGCGGGGGTGGGGTGGGGGGGGTGGGGGGGGAGGGGGTGGGGGAGGCGGGAACGACAGCCGTCCAGGGCAGACCAAGGAGCCTACCCTACTTCCTGCCAGGAGTGAGTGCATTATCGAGGGCTCTGTGTTTATGCATTCCAGCCTGTTCATTAATGTGGTCCTTCCTTGGGTCCAGACACGGCGGACCCAACATGCCTCCCCTCCTCCGAGGCAGCTCTGAGGGGCCTCCTGGGTCAGGCCCAGGCCAGCAGTGCGTCCCTGAGCCCCAGTGAGAAAGAGGCCCCTTCCCTTCCCTTGCTTGAAAAGTCGAGGCCCGGCCGCGCTCGGTGCTGCTGTGACTTCTTGCTGGTGGCTGACCTCTCTGAGCCCTATTTCCTTCATTAACCGCCTGGCTAAACAAACCCTCTGCTCCCTGGCTGTGGGAGGAGCCCGGGGCGCGTGGGGAAGGCTCGCCACCAGAACTTTATGTTCTCTCCCGCAGCTGCAAAATGGGTTGGTGGGCACTTTCTGCAACCAGTTGTCCAGCCGGACCCCTCTTCCCAGAGAACTGCCTTCCTGCTTGCTCCCCAGGTGGCCCGGCAGACCATTCTCTGAAGTCCTGCCATCTTGGCTTAATCTTAGGGCCTTGAGTGGGTGTGTGGCCTGGGCTGGGTTGGACCGGACCTTCCGCCAGCACTTGGAGCTGGGACCCCGAGATTCCAGGAGGAGCTCCAGAGGGGCTAAAATGGGGCAGAGGGACGTCCCCCTGGGGCCTGAGCTGCCGCACGGCTGGAGAGTGAGCCCGGCCTCAGGCCTGCGGCAGTCCAGACCTGTGTTCTGGCCCGGCAAGGTTCAGCAACTTCCCTTCTGGGGCCCCAGGCAATGGCCCTGGGTCCATCCTGCCGAAGGTTCCTCGTCAGCCTGGGGAGTGTGAGTTTCAGGCCTCACCGCCGCGGGGGCCTCGGTACAACAGAGGATTAGGGGAGGCCTGGGAGCCGTGTGTAAGGGCCTACTGGGCGCCATACCCCTCAGGGGTGGGCAGCAGAGGGCTCTCGGCGTCAGAAACTCCAGCTCGAGCTTCCTCAACGCTTACGGGCAGATCCCTCTTCCTGTCGACTGCATACCGCAGCCTCCTTCCTCACTAGAACCAAACTCTAGGTTCACCCCCTCCAGGAAGTCTTCCCAGATTAGCCCAGGCCATTTCTGATGGGTTTCGCATCTTTAAAGGAGTCGCTGTCTGCAATACTATTAACAGCAATACTCCTAACGACTCCTATTTGTTGAGCAAGTGAGTCGCCAGCTAGTACTTTTAAGTGCATTGTCTCATCTCTGAACCAAGCCCACGAGGTAAGGAAGAGACTGTCCCTGTAATGATCGCTTCACAGACCTGGAAGCTGAGGCAGGGGAGTGACGTCACTTGGGTTTTAGGCCCAGAGCCGGTGAGTGCGGATGACAGAAACCACGCCTGTGGGGCAGGGGTGCCTGGTGCTCACCGCCTCTGTGCTTTAGGTGAGACGGGCGGTAATCGGAGAGCCCGGGGCGGAGGGGTGAGGGGGGCGGGGGGGCAGGCCCAGGCAGTACGCACCCACTTGGTGGCGATGACGAGGACAGCCACGCCGATGGGGCCCGAGTACACGCCGTAGCCCCAGCGGTCGTGGTAGATCCGGACCGCGATGGTCAGGACGCCAAACATCACAAAGGTCGACCTCTTGGGTTCGTCGAAGTCGGCCAGCGCTGGAGGGCGGGGAGAGGAACCGGCAGAGGTGAGCGGGGGCCCCCCGCCCCTCCGGCCACTGCTCCCCCAGAGGCATCCCTCAGGGCTCCCAATGCTGGGCGTCCTCTGCCAGAGACAGCCCACGGCCCAGCCCGGTCACTCCGAGGTCTGAGTTGTTCCAGCGGGTTTGAAGGGAAAGACGTGGACGGAGCAGCCTGGGCGGCACGCGGCCGCCCCTGGGGACCCCTGGGACGGAGACAAGGACACCCAGCTAAGAGACAGGAAAGATCTGGGTCCTTCACGGGCACGTAGCAGGGAGCCCCGAGCGACGGGGTCCACGTGCCCTGACTCACATTGCCGCGAGACGGCGCTAAGTGAGAACAAAGTCGCAGAACGACTTGCGTCCAGGGATTCCATCCCCGGACCGACCCGGGCTGACAGCGACGTGCGTCAAGGCTTGCGCGAGCCTCAAGAAACGTCTTGGGGGCAAACCCTGACCTGGGGACAGTGGTCTCCCGGGGGAGAGAGCGGAAGCCCTTCCGCCGGCCCTCGGCACTGCTCTAGAATGCGCGTGTTGCAACAAGCCTTTACCAAGTGTGTACATTAGAGGTTTCGAGAATGGGAATCCGGGCGTGAGAGGACTGCGCGTTCCTAGACCAGACTGTGCTCGGGCCCCGGGAGCGGGGTAGGAGACGCTCCAGATGAGGACTGGGCAGCAGGATCGCTGGGGTCGGGTTTCTCGGGGGGCCCGGCCCGCGGACGGCGGGGAAACTGGGCTTCGGGGTGCGGCCACTCACCCATCAGTGAGACCCACATGCTCAGCGCTGTCCCGTAGACGCTGAAGTACTCCAGGACGTCGTGGCGCATGAAGCAGAGGACCGACAGGCCGGGCCCGTTGCAGGCGTGGTGGAACTGCCGGAACACGCAGGGCGGTTGGGGGCTGGGAGGGACAGCGCACGGGTGGGGGTGGGCAGGAGGGGCGGGGGGTGCGGGGACGGGGGCCGGGGCTGGGCCCCAGCCACACCCACACTCCGAGCTGAGCCAGACCACTCACCAGCTCGGGCAAATCCTTTCACGGCCCCGTGCCTCAGTTTCCCCACCTGAAAAATGGGGGTGCTGCCGACTGCTCCCCTCATGGGGTCTCGCGGGGATTCGAGGAAACAGTCCGTGTCGGGGTCCGGAGCCTGGGACGCGCTGAGGGCTCAGACGCGTCTCTTACTTTCTGTGACGCGAGTAGACAGGCCGGGCGACGCTCTGCTGAGGCTCAAAGACGCGCCCTGCACGTTTCTTCAACAGCCGGGGTTACCGCCAGTGGGTGCAGGTGCACGTTCCCCGCGGCCGTGGACGTGAGGCCAGGGCCTACTCTTTGGATGCCAGGCGGCTCCTGGGGGGCCTGAGGGCCCTCCTGCTGTACGGTTGACCCCTGTCGTGACTGGGCTACCCCGCAGAGGAAGCCCTCAGCTCCGAGTGGGCACCAGAACCCCCGGCGGGGGGGGTGCTTGTGAATCCTCGGATCGCTGAGCCCACCCTGAGTCGTTAACTCGGCAGGTCTGGCGGGAGGTCGGAGATGTGCATTTTTAAGAGTTTTTCAGGCTGAAGCCAGCCGCCAGTGGGGAACACGCTTCGAGAACCACCGCAGGGACCCCTGTGCTGCAGACGGCACGGTCGGTTTGCCCGGCCACTCCCACACTCGTACGGTCGTCTCCTCGACACCTTATTTAATAGCAATTTTTTCTAACCTATTATTTATTTTTTCAACGTTTATTTATTTTTGGGACAGAGAGAGACAGAGCATGAACGGGGGAGGGGCAGAGAGAGAGGGAGACACAGAATCGGAAACAGGCTCCAGGCTCCGAGCCATCAGCCCAGAGCCCGACGCGGGGCTTGAACTCTCGGACCGCGAGATCGTGACCTGGCTGAAGTCGGACGCTTCACCGACTGCGCCACCCAGGCGCCCCTTAATGTTTATTTTTTGAGAGAGAGAGAGAGAGACAGAGCACAAGCAAGGGAGGGGCAGAGAGAGAGAGAGAGAGGGAGACACACAGAATCCAAAACAGACTTCAGGCTCCGAGCTGTCCGCACAGAGCCCGACGCGGGGCTCGATGTCACGGACTGCGAGATCGTGACCTGAGCAGAAATCAGACGCTTAACGGACGGAGCCCCCCAGACACCCCTACTAGCAATTTTTAAAGCCAAATGCCTCTATGGAGTATTCTCAGAGCTGTCAACTGACTTCTTCCCAAAAACAGCTCTTTCCTTTTGCATATATGCATTTCATCATTTTAAGGAATATTAAATTATGTGATGTAATTATTTTGACAGGTTCCACGGGCATAGACAAGCCTGGAAACCGGCACAATCGTCTCTTGGTGAGCCCAGCTCAGCGGGCGGGAGGAGGTGTGCAGGAGAGCAGTCCACGTCCGGAGGCCCCAGGGATGTTACAGGGGGAGCAGGAGCCCAGGGTCACCCGGTGAGTCAAGCAAGTTGGGGTGGATTTAGAGCTCATATCGGTTACAATTACGGGCGTCTTAAAGCTAAGGTGCCTCTGGGAGGTGTTAATAGAGGTATAGTGCCCAGAACAAGGGAGGTGACAGAGTCCTGCTTCTCTCTGTCCGGGTCAGACCCACCTAGAAGACTGTGTTGAACTTTGGAGTCTCACCCTTTGAAGCGACACAGGCAGAGAGGATAGAGAAGAACAACTAGGGAGTGGACATAACCGTTTGGGGAAAGGGAAGCTTCAGGTGAGGCCTGATCAAGGTGCTCAGAACTCTGTGGAATAGAGTGGGGAGAAGGACACTTGCTCCACGTGGCTCCGGCAGGCAGAGCGAGGCCTTACAAGTGACATGGATATTCTCCTGCTACTTCTAGAACTCCATCCCTCCCCCCACCCCCCAGCCCCATCATCTGCTGTCTCTGCACCCACACCTCTCCTTCATAGCACAGATCACCGTGTAGAATTGCTAAGAGATTCTTGGAGTGTCTGTGCCCTGCCCCCATCAAGAGCAGGAATACTCGGTCTCATCCCGGCTGTGTGAATGCAGGGTCAGGGAGGCAGGGTTTAGAGCGGTTTGAAAGAGAGCTGACCCGAGATGGGGGGGGAGGGGGCTCTCCCGCCAGGCCCTTGGTTCATTTCTGTTGGGCAGGTGGGGACGGTGAGATTCCGAGCAGTGCTACCTGCCAAGGAGGCAGGGCAGAGCGGGGATGGGCGCCTGTGAGGCCTGCCTCCGTCTTCCAATGCAGGGGCAGATTGGGGGCCCGGAGGGTGCTGGTGGGGGTGGGGTACAGCTGGGGACCCGGTGGGAGACCGCACAGCCTCCAGAGGCCGACCTCACGGATCCTTGTTTTGTGAGCCCGGCCACTGGCTGCCTGCTTGGGGCCCCCTCTGTCGGTCCGCGGGGTGGGCCAGGCGACCCCCTGTGACAACTGGCCCAGGAGGGTCCTGGGTGGAACGCAGAAGAAGCCACATGGGAGGCAGGGGCTGCAGTGGTGTTGCCTGGGGCTCTGGGAGAGAGGGGTTGAGTGTGGCTTTGAGGTTGGAGGACATTTGTCACAGGAGGCAGCTGCCTCTGCCATTCTGGGCGGGCCAGGGCGGGCCGCTGAGGTCAGCCCGGAGGCAGCTGGGGGCCAGCCCAGCCCCAGCAGGGAGGGGTGGCCTGGCCGTGTCTGTGGGTTCCTGGGTGGGGTCTGACCTGGGCCTGGGGACAAGACCCCTGGCTCCCCTCCCCGGCCCTAAGCCCCCTGTACCCGCAGAGAAGTCCCGTGTCCGCCCCGTGCCTGGGCTTCCCACCTGCCAAACCGACTTCCTGGAGCCCTCCCAAGCAGGGGTCCCTTGTGGGGCCAATGAAATGGCATGAGACAAAATGCCTTGACTGAGCCAGGAGCTCCAAGGTACATCTGGTGCTCACAGTGACATGGGACTCAGCCTCTGTCGGACTCGGTTTCTCCATCCGTCAAATGGGCCCGTCACAATCCCAGGCTCACGGGGAGCCGAGAAGACCACAGAAGGCACTGTGTGCAGAGCCCCCGGCACGCCCCCCAGCCTGGATGCTGGCTCCCGGCGGGGGTCTCTCCCACCCAGAGGTGGAGACAAGCCCCAGGCAGCCCCTGGCCCCAGGTCCCTGCTGCCTAAGGGGGCGCCCGCCCAAGTGCACACACAGGTGCAGGCACGTCTGCGGACACAGGCGTGTGCTCACACACCTACTGCCCACGGCTGCCCCCGGGACCCCGAGGCCCTGCTGCTGGGGAGCCAGGCCGGCGGCAAAAGGCATCGTGCGATTTGTCACGTCCGGGGGGACGCTCGCCCCCGCGGTGCGTGCTTCTCGCGGGGAGCTGGGCTTCAGTGAAGGGTGAGTCTGAGGGGAGCCGATGAGGAGGACTGTCAGAGCCAGGGAGGGGGGCCAGCCGTGATCGTGGGGGGCTCAGAGGGACATGGCGGCAGGGAGATGAGACACAGACGGGGGCGGGCAGGTGGACGGAAGGATCATCGATTGGGTAGGTAGGGGGCAATGATTGATTAGATAGGGATGCACGTGGGTAGGAGTATAGGCAGACAGACAGACAGAAACTAGAGGGACAGATCGAGCCAAAGAGACACGTGGAGGGGCAGGGGGGCAAAGCCAGACAGGGAGAGACAAGGAGGTTTGGGAAGAGGGCGAGTTCTATGGAGACAGAGCTCCAGAAATCCAGAGAGACCCAGACGCAGACAGAGTGAAAGAAAGAAGGGCAGATGTGGAGGAAAGCAACAGGCGAAAGGCAGAGGGAAGGAGCCCCATGGGGAGGGGAGGGGGGGAGAGACAGCGCTAAAAGGCAGCCGTCCAGGCTTATAAATGGAGAAAGAGGGACTCAGAGGGAGACAGACGTGGGCCCCAAGAAGGAGAGACAAGCAGACGTGAGCAGGCCCTCCTGAACAGGGGCCAGCTACAGAATTCCAGAATCCTGGAATCAGACTCACCCAGGCCCTACACGTTCCCTAAACCCCACTACCCCCCTCCCGGGGCCCGGTGCGGCCCCTCCGCCCCGGCTCAGCTGCCCCGCGCTCGTAGGTGGGACAAGGGGGGTGGGGGGCCTGGGGTGGCCTGCCAGCGGTGAGAGAAGGGGCACCCCGGAGGGGGCTCGTCCTGGACCCACCGGATCTCGCCCGTTTTCCGCACACCGACCCCAGAGTGACTTCCCGGCACAGACGGGGAACCTGAGGTCCGGGGAGGAGGAGGGGGGCCCCCCACCCCTTTCTCCTGGTCTTCGGGCTCTTTCTTTCACCTCCAAATCACTTCTCCTCATCGCCGATACAGGCACGTGGTGGAAAGGTGGCCCCTCTCCTCCGCTGTGGGGAGGGTGCCCCGCGTGGGTCCTCCCGCGGGGCCCGGACTTACCGCCACGAAGAACATGGTGAACAGGTAGACCATGGCCTCCATGTGGAAGCGGCGCTTGGCAGCGATGCTGACCGTGGGGAGGAAAGCCAGGCTGCTGAGGGTGGGGAGGAGCAGCTTTGCCACGAGCGTCCCCATGGGCCGGGGAGGAGGGCGCCGGCTGGGGAGGAGGGGAGGGTGCGGGCCGCCCGGGTCCCCAGGGCAGAGAACACGGAAGGGACGAGGCCTGCTCCGTTCGGTGGGGGCTCCGATGGCAGCTGTGGTTCGAATGCCCCGAAGGGGGGCAGGGACTTGAGTGCACGTGTTGAGGGCACACGGGCAGAGGCCAACAGCTGACATACCACGTGATCAACACTTGTCTCGGATTTTTTTTTTTTTTTTTTTTAATTTGGGAGACCAGAGTTATTGATTCAAGGAGACCATCCTTCTTTCCTTCGAGGCGACAAAGTCCCCATGAGTACCAGCCTCAACTTGCAGCCTCTTGCCGTCCTGGCCCTCTCCCCAGGGCACCCGGGAGCCCCGGACGAGGGCACCAATGTCCGCTGGCGGCTAGAGGTGAGAGAACCCAAGGTTTAGTCGATCCTAATCGCTGAAGGACCCTGTAGACAAGTGTCATATTTTGCCAGCCCATAGGCAGGGTCCCGCTCACTCGCCTGCTTTCCGCCCCCCTCTCCCCCCGCCCCACACAGATTCCCCCAAAACAGAACCAACGAAACGTTTTTTTTTCTGTTTGTTTACGTCGTCTTGCATCTGTAGCAGACAGAAGGATGTTCTCCAACGCGATCCAGGGTAAGGCTGACGATCCAGGGTAAGGCTGACGCTCGCCTTCTCCGCACCCCTTGGCTGGCCTTTGGGAAGTGACTTTCCCTTGTTTTAAGAGGTCTGAGGGGAGCCGTCTGGCGGGGTGCCCCCTTATCCTCTGGCCCAAGAACGATGGGAGTGGTGAGCTCCACAGACAGACTTTCTCCCTGGTCTGATTGCTCACTTGTTTCCTGATGGATGGATTCCTTGTCAGCATAAGAACATTCCTTCCCTTCTGCTCCATTTTCTTTCATCCTGATAAAATTCACATATGAAAAATGCACAGATTTAAAAAAATTTTTTAATGTTTTATTTATTTTTGAGAGAGAGAGAAAGAGACAGAGCGTGAGTGGGGGAGGGGCAGAGAGAGGGGGAGACCCAGAATCCGAAGCAGGCTCCGGGCTCCGATCTGTCAGCACAGAGCCCGACGTGGGGCCCAAACGCACAAACCATGAGATCATGACCTGAGCTGAAGCCGGACGCTTCACCGACGGAGCCACCCAGGTGCCCCCCAAGTGTACAGATTTTAAGTACAGGTTTGATGCATTTTGATGAGTGCATACACCTCCGTGACCCATGCCGTGTCCCCGTCACCCCAGGATGTGCCCGCGTGCCCTTTGCCAGCACAGGCGGGCGCTGGCCTGATTTCTGCCTGATTTTGCCTGTTCTGGAAACCCACACACATAGAGCTGTGCAGCACGCGTTCTCGTGGGTCTGACTGGCATTCGCCCCACCAACAGAATGTCCCCGAGGTTCGCCCACGTCGTGGCAAGTGGTTCCTTTGGTCGCGGGGCGCGTAGCGTCCTACTGTTCGGGTACGCCACGCTTTGGTTCTCGTGGGAGCCGGGCCGTGGAGTGTGACCATTCCGGGGACAGTGGGGGTGCCGGGGGAGGGTCTGCCAACGCATCTCCGTGTCTCAGAGAGGGGCCTGGCTACTCCACTTTTCCTTCTGTGGAAGAGCAACCGAAAAACCCTTTCCATAAATCTCATTTCTGACCTGAGCTGGCCGGAGCCCGCTTCTGCTGTTTGCAATGATGCATTTGGTTGTGTCATTTTTCTGTGTAAGCGCCTGCCAAGTTTCCAAGGCATCTACTGCCGTTGGGGTGAAGTCCAAGTGTCAGGGAGACCATGGGGCCATCCCCGGCCCCGGTGCCCCCACCGCACACCCCGCTCCCCACCGTGCTCTCAGACCTCCCCCTCCCCTGTTCTGGTCCCTCTGGTCGCTGTCCGGGCCGTGCCATCCGTGGGGAGGCTGCCCCCCCGCGCTGGCCCCCAGGCAAGCTGATGGCGCTCCTGTGCTGAGCCCCAGCCTGGCACACGGTCGGAGTTCAACAAACACCGGCTGAATGAATGACTTTGTTAAGAGAATGAATGAAAGTCCGAGGAGGCCAGGCGGCTGCACATTTCAGTCTGGCACTTAGCGGCCAGTTCCCTGCCCCAAATGGGAAAACCAGATCCTGCTGCGTGCAGCTCGGGGCAGGAGGCAGGCGACCCCATGCGGGCCCACCCCTCCGCCCCTCAGCTCCTGCTCGGACCGGCCCCGGCCCCCAGCCCCCAGCCCCCAGCCCCAGCTTCCAGGAGTGGAAATACGAGTAGATGTCAGGTGTCCGAGAACTCTCTGGAGCCATAAACCCTGCTCAGAAGCAGGAAAACATTCCACAGTTGGTTTTGTGCAGGAGTGTGTGTGTGTGTGTGTGTGTTTTCTTTGCAGCTGTAAACTCCAGGGCCAGGGCTGTGAGCTTGGGGAAGGGAAAAAGAGAAGGGGGAGGTGGTGGAAGCAAGGGTGAGGCCGCTTGTACATGTGTTGCAGTGATTAAGGCAGAAGGGGGCCGAGGGGGGCCGCCCCCAGAGCGGGGGGACAGGTGACCAGTCCGGGGGCAGCCCGAGGAGCCCCTGCAGCGAGGCCGGAAGTGCAGGGACAGCGTGGAGGGGGGGGTGGCCTGCGTGCGGCTCCCCTCTGAGACCTGGCCGCCTGGAGACCGACCAGCTGGCTCGGGGGAAGGCGTCCAGCTCCGAACAGGACTGAAATGACCCTCGGCTCTCCCTGCAGCAGTCGAAGCGATGGGCCTGGGGGCTGGGGGAGGGGGAGGCAGAGTGGAAGGCAGGCTGCTGCTTCCAGGGTCGAGCTGCCTTCGGAGGTGCAGGGCAGGGGGGGACGGGGCCACTCAACCAGCGGCCTGAGCAGCAGATGTGCAACCCCCCCCCCCTTCCCTGCGTTCGGTGACCTCCGCCTGCCAGCCTGCCGTGGACACCCTCCCCCACTGGCCCCCATCTGCCCACGTTCGAGCGCACACCCTCCTTCGGCCTGGCCGCTCTCGCCGCTCTCGCCTTCCCCTGTGGCCCTCAGCCTCTCCTGACGCCCGGCGGGGTGTGGGCTCCCCCTTGCAACCCACCCCCCCTCCACACACACACTGTGCGTGTCTTGAAAACCACTGGCAGGCACAGACATTTATTCAGCGCCGGCCATGTGCAGGGCCCTGTGCCAAGCACTCTTCCTACTTTGTCCTGTCGGGTCCTGGCAGCTGCTAGAGGGTGGGGTGGGGGGTGGGGAGAGCTGCCCATTTTACAGGGGAGGAGACTGAGGCCCGGAGAGGAGCAGAGACTGCTCGGGGTCTCCCTGCGCGGCCCCAGGCGCCATCCCCGCTCCGCCCAGCAGGTGGCGCTGGCCCGGGGTTGCTGGGTGGTGGGGGGAGGGGGGAGGCCCCCAGGGAGCCCCCCCCCGCCCGCCCGCGCCCCCGTCCCTCGCCCCCTCGCCTCGGAGCAGGCGGGTTTTATAGAGGTGCCGAAATGCCTGGAATGGCACGGAGCCCCCGCCTCCCGGACAGCTGTCTGTCTGCCCTGCCCGCCCGGAGAGCGGAGCCAGCGGCTGCGCCTGCGTCCTCCCAGCTTTGAACACCGGGCCCGGAGCTCCGGGGCGGCCCCTGCGCCTTGGCTCCCTGCGCAGGGGTGCACCGAGGCGGGCCCGCACCTGCGGAGCGGGGCCGGGCTCTGATGTTTTCCAGCTCGTTCCTTGGGGTCCGCAGCCTGGACCGCTGTCCGGGGCCTCTGTGCCGTGCACGTGTCGCGTGTGTCCGCGCTGTGTGTCTGCGAGGGAGCTTGTGAGAGCAATCATGTGTCGTCCTCAGCCACAGGCTGAGAATTAGCAACCCGAGCCACCCCCAGCTTCTGAACACCTGCCACGTGAGCCGGCCGGAGCACGCCGCCCCTGCCTGGCTCTGGGGCTCTGGTGTGCCCCTCGCCCAGCGAGCCTCAGTCTCCTCATCTGCAAAATGGAGCCCACGCTGCCCCTGCCTCCCAGGGTCGCGTGCTGTGGAGCTCTGAGCAGCAGCCCGACCGCCTGTCTGGCCTTGGGGCTTCGTCTCCCTGGGGGTTGCAGAGGCTACTGGGGCCTCTCATGCACCCGCCCCCCCCCCCCGCCCGCCCCCTCCCTGTTCCATATCTGGGTGGAAGGGAGCCTCTTGTGGAATCTGAGAACCAGAGAGGTCTACCCATTTCCTGGGTCCCCCCGCTTGAACCTCGAGCCTTGGCTTGACAGAAGAAAGGCCGAGAAAGTTGGACAGGGAAACAAAGAAGTCCGTTTGGTGGTCCAGCCTCCCACCTGCTGACCCCCGTGGTCTGCAGGGGGAAGTTCTTCCCGAATGTCCAGCCCCTGGGCCCGGGGCAGAGAAAGTTGTCATCTGCCCTGGGCTGGGCAGGGAGCTCATGGGGTCCCCAGAGCTCACGGAGCTCCGGACTGATGGTGCTGGGGCTGCCCTCGGGGGCCTGGTCCTCTTCTGGTGTCTGGCCGGTCACCTCCAAGCTGGCCCCTTGAGGAAAGCTCTGCTGTCAGAAGGCACCGAGGACGCCTCTGGGGGGACAGAGAGAGGAGGAGGAGGGCAGGCAGGCCGCTGGCGGCCGGGGCAGGGGGACCCGCCTCACACACGCTCTGGCTGTGGTCCCCATGCTTCTGGGCTCCGCTCTGGACACTTTGCCGTGCAGCACAGGGCCTGGCTCCGCGTGTGACTGTTCAGCTACCAGCACCCCCAGCCCGTCACCCCATGGCACCCCGCGCCCCTCCCGTGCCCTGGATCTCTTCTCCTCCCTGAGCCTGCCTCACGGTCTGCCTCCTCTTTTCCCACACCCCTGCTTGGCATCGTTAGAAATGTGCCCGCTTTCCCGCTTCCAAGCTCCTCCTCGGACATCCAGAAGGCCCCAGTGGCAAGACAGTCTCCTAAAACACAGCCGGGACCCACAGGTGATGGTGTGTGCCCGTGGCGGGTGGGGTCTCCATGCGGCAAAGGCCCTGGGGGACGTCAGCAGGCCAGCAGGGAGCTCTGCCTCCGGAGAGCGGAGAACCTCAGAGGACAGGGGGCCCTGGCGTCAGGAGCCACCACACACATCCGCCCCTTTGTTAACCGAGCACCTACTACGAGCCGGCCCCACAAAGATGCCCTGTGACCTGGGAGCGGCCCCCGCTCTGTGGGGTCTCAGCTGCCGGTCAGGGAAGAGCATTCTGGCCCGACATGAGAAGCCTCAACGAAGTCCCAAGGGCTTCCTGGAGGAGGTGGCCCTAGCAGATGGGCTGGGGGTGCTGAGCATGTCCAGATGGGTGCAAAAGAAGGGTTCCACAAAGTGGGGAACAGGATCTGAGACAGGGGCTCAAAATACTCGCAGTGACTCCAGGGAGCCCAGGCACATTTTGCACCATAGGAGGGACCCAGCCAGGAGGCAGTGACCCTGCTGGGTAATTTGTGGGGCTCAGTGCAAAATGGGGGGGGGCTTTGTTCAAAAAGCAGGACAGAGCTTCTTTCCTCCCCGATTCTCCGGACGGACCGTGTTATTTTTTATCCGAGGCTTAACGCCGTGTTCCTTTGGGCACGAGGATACTCCCGGGATGAGCGTTCACCCTCACGGGTACCCGGGACCCCGCCCAGTGCCGAGGGCAGAGGCAGTTGCAGTGGCTGGGTCAGGGCTGGCGGGGGTCGGGTGGTCAAGAACCGGGGAGGCGGAGGGAGGTGGACCGTGCATGAGCCAAGGCTCCAAGCCCCAGTGCGTGCTCCCTCGTCCCTTAGGATGTCACTTCCAGGATACGGATCCAAGCGTAACATTATTAAGACTTTCAGTACAGTGACGGCCGCAAGCGTGGGTCCCTTCTGAGCACAGCGGCCCCGAGGCTCCTCGGGGGGGCGCTCTGGGTTCCTGCCCCGAGAGCCTGGCTGGGACCCTGCGAAGTGAGTCCCCAGGGCACCTATGGCCTGTGGCCCAGGAGGCCCACCCTCACCAGCTCCCCCCGGGGCCAACAGCTCTCCACACTCGGAGCACAGTACTGCCTGTGCTTTATTCTTCACCCTAAATTCCTAGGGTCTTGGGGGGCCTCCCAGAAGCCTTCCCTGGCTCCTGAGTTCTCTCCTGACGTTCCCAGGCCACCAGCAGAAAAAGCAGCAGGTGCAGCTCCCTGCGGGTCTGGAGTTTGGGGGCTCACTGGTGTCCCTCGGGGGAGAACCTTGGCGGGTTCCTCCAGGTGGAGGCTGGGGTGGGGAGAAGCGTGGCAGGCACCTGGGAGTGTCACACACCTGCAGGAGGTCACAAAGCCAGGGGGGTGGCAGGCCTGTCTCCCGGGCACTGCCCCGCCAGGCTCAGAGAAGGCGCTGGGGGTGTTTGTGTCAGTTGGCCGTGGGGTCCCTCCCAAGGGAAACCATTAGTCACCCTGGCGCTGGCTGGCTGTGGAGCCAGAAACGCTGGGAGTTTCGGGCCCGTGCCAGGGGGTGCCGGGCCCTGGCGCTCGGCTGGAGGGGAGGGGATGGCGGCTGTGTCTGTGGGGGGGTGGCGGGAGGGGTCTGCGCGTGGGTGCGGGTGCTCCAGACAGTGCCCGGGGACAGGCTCCGTCCTGTCTGCACTTCAGCACACCGGCCGCAGGGGGCAGTGTGGAGCTGGGTTCAAGTCTTGGTCGCAGTGACTAATCCCAGCGGCCCCAAGGGGAACACGAGGTGGACAAGACCCCCCCTCCCCCATATTCCGGGGAGGACAGATATCATGGGAGAACCCTGCGGACGGAGAGGACACGATCAGCAAGAGTGCCGGGGTCCCTGATGGGCCCCTTGCCGGATGTGGGACTTGAAACCTCAGTCTGTCCATCTGCAGAATGGGCGTAGCGAAGATGCTGGCCTCACAGCTCCCGGTGCCGGGGAAGGGCTCCACGCATGGGAGCGGGTGGTGCTGTTTTACTCTTATTCCTTCTCCACTGTTCCTGTCGGCGGCCAGACAGGCCAGGGGACGGGAAAACTCTCAGCCACCCACGGTGGCCGCCGAAGGAGCTCACCGTAGCTCCTCTGGCAGGGAGGATGGAGGGGAGGAGGGGGATTCCCCAGGTGCCCGTGCGGGCCTATGACCCCTGCGCAGCAGAGGCAGGGGGGCGGCTGAGATGGCTCAGAAGGCCTTACATGGTGGGCTCCAGGAGGACGGGCTCCGGGGAGGAGGCTGGTGTGTAAGTGGCGGGTGCCAGGCCCTGCTTCGGGGACCGCTTGCAGAGTCCGGGGTCCTCCCGGGTGCCCGGGGGCTGGAGCGTGTGCTGCCTGCTCCGTCCTCCGCTCCACACTCTGACTCAGCAGGAACACAGGTCTGGCCTGCCAGGGGCTGCCCGACTGGCCTGGGCCCAGCCAGGCTCGTTCCCCAGCCGCCCCCCGCCGCCCCCCACTGGCCCTGGCCATGTCGGCCGTCCGGTCAGCACCCGGGCACTTCTGTCCCTTCCCCGGAACCCTTGGCTGAGCCGCCACTGGGTCTCCCTTAGTCCCTCCGCTCGCATAGGCGTCTGCTCCTCAGGAGGACCTTTCCAGGGCCGGCTGGGTGGCCCGGACCTCAGCTTTCCCATCCGTAAAATGGAGCCGTCAGACCGGCTGTCTCCTACATCCCCGGACCCCGTTCTGGGGAGCGCCGGAGGACCGGATCCCCTCCCGAGGCAGAAGCCGGACCGGGCCGAGGCTGGGGCCGGGCTTTGCCACCTCCAACCTCCCCCGTGACCCCGGGCCCGCGGCTGGTCCGCCTGGACGCCCCAACGCGTGTTCCCCGTCCCGGACCCGGGAAGGCGGCCTCCCCGCTCGCGGCTCGCTGCTCTGGGCCGCCGCCGAGGCCGCAGTCGGCAGGCAGCTGGGCCGGCCTGGCCGGGCTCCAGAGGCGCGGAGTGGGTTAAAGTGTGCGCCAGGCCAGCCGGCGGCGGGCGGGGGAGCAGCCTGGTGGGAAGTGTGAGTTCCTCCCTGTCTGCCTGACAGCTATAAAGGCGGCCGCGCCACAGAGCCGCCACTGGGCTGCGCGCCTCCCCGGGAACCCCCTCTCGTGGGTGCTCTTTGAAGTGGAGGACGGAGGCGGCCAGGGGGAGGAGGAGGGCGGGCGAGGGGCAGAGCCTGCGGCCCTCTGCACTCTGAGCCTCCCCCTGCTCCCGGCACCTGGCACCTCCCTCGCACGGCGGCTCTGCCCCCTTCCCCGGGAGGACGACCTGCTGACCCGGGGGCCAGGTAGGCCACCTCCGCCTTCCCGCGTTGCCCCCCCCCCCCCGCGGCCCTCCTGGGGCACGGATGGAGCTCTGAGGGGGCCGGGGGCCGGAGCATCTCCCGGTCCCCCCCCCCCCCCCCCGGGGAGCCGTTATGTAACAGGAGGAGGGCTCACGGGGAGGGGTCCGGACCCTCAGCTCCCAGCCTCGGGCGCCTGAAGCCGGTCTTTGCACGGCGAGCCTCTCCTGCCGGCCGGTGGCTGTTTTTGGACCCCAGGGAGGGATGGATCCCGCGTGAGCCGGACCTGGCCTGTGGCCAGCGGTGTCTGGGAGCCTTAATGAAAACCAAGTGTGGGGCCGGCTCAGCACCTGTCTTCGGCTCAGCAGGCAGGAGCTGGGGCACCGACTGGCCAATGGGACTGCCGAGGGGGGTGCTCTGTGCTTGTGTGAGGCTGGGGGGGGCGCAGGGGGGGCTGTAGGTGGAGGCCTGCGGGGGAGGGGTAGCAGACGGGGAGGGGGGGTGGCAGGCAGGCAGCCGGGGACGTGGGGGTCTCGAGGACTCCGGCTCCAAACTCCAGGGTGACATTCTTAGGACACACGGGCGTCACTGGCGGGACTCCCGCAGATCTGCAGGTGTCAGCCCTGCAAGGGGAGGGGGGCAGATTTGGAGTTGGCTTCGGGGCTGGCGGGGGTGGGGGGCGACTTTCACACCTTCCTTGAAAGTAGTGGGGGGGCGGGGGACGAGTCCCTGAGTCTACTCTGGTCTGGGGGGGCAGGGGGCGGGTATCTGGCCACCTTGCCGTGTGGCTTTGGGCAACTTGGCTCCCCTCTGTCGCTTCCAGGCTGTAGGGGGACAGGCTTGGCGGCTTCTGAAACCCCTTCTCTGACCTGCTGGCAAGTGACACTCAGGACCTGAGCTAGACCCTGGACAGAGGCTGCCGAAGGCCCCCGTGCCTCCCTTCTAGGAGGTAGGCGTCCCCACAGTGGAGGCAGATAGGGGAGGCTAAGGGCTCCCCTTGGTTTGACCCCTGGCAGGGAGGTCGAGGGGTGTTTGGGGCTGACAGTGCTAACTTGTTGGGGAAGAGACAGCCCCGTAGCTCTGGTCTGCCCTGACTCCACACCCCGGGAGACAAGGGAGGGACACAGGTGCCTGGACTCTGTGCGGCCTGAGATCCCTGAGGGTCCCGGGCCCGGCCCCCTCCAGGGCAGGGGTAGCAGGGGCCAGGGAGGGGAAGGGGCTGGCGGAGCGGGTGGCATCCATGGGCCCCTCCAGCAGCCCCGTGTGGCTGGCAGGGAGATCACTGTCCCAGGTGGGCAGCTAGCACTGAGCAGGTGAAAATCCCCAGGGGCTCTTGTTCAGGCCAGTCCCCCCAGTGGAGATGGCGGCCCGAGTTCTGGGGCTTGGCTCCTTCGTCCAATGGGTGCGGCCTGGGCCTGCAGCCTCCTCAGCTGTCCCTGCTTTTCTCCGCAGGCCCTCTCTAGGGAGCTCAGGTGGTCAGAGGCAAAGCACACATCCCTGTGCACCCTTAGATGGGAGGTGGGGCAGGCTTTGCAAGCTCACCGCTACCTGTGGTTCTCGTGCCTGTGGCAGGCATCGTTAATCACTCACCCGCCTCTCCCAACGGGGCCACCAGGCAGCCACTACCAATCAATCCCAGAGAGCCCCCGGGCCTCCGTGCTGGGTGGGCCCCGAGGGCTCTTCCCTTAAGTGGACTCTCCTCAGCTGTCAGAGGAGCTGGGTCTGGCCTGGCAGTGACCGTGGCCTTGCTTCCTAGGATGGCTGGCAGACGGCAGCCTTCACGCTGGGTCTGGTCCCTGCTGGCTGTGGCACTTCTGGCTGGGCGTGTGGCATCTACTGGGGCCACGGTGAGTGGGGAGCAGGGTCCCTCACCCAGATGGGCTGAGGTGGGAGGGGCTGCGCGGCAGGTGTAGGGCACGTGTCCAGCGAGCCCTGCGTGCACTCCCAGATCCCCACACAGCCCCGGAATACGTCTTACAAGCCGGTCAGACCAGCCCCTACGGGGACTCTGGCTGATTTGGGCAGGATGGGGTTGGAGGGGGCTGAGTGCTTCCTTCCAAGCAAAGTCCTGGAAGGAGGCATGTAGACGGGGCAGGCTTGTGTCCCACAGAACCCAGGCCGGGGCCCAGGCTGCTCGGGAGAAGATAAACAAGGACGGTGTGGCCTCAGGCTCCTGCCAAGCCCCCAAGATGTTCCAGATCTCGAGATTGGGAGGGCTTAAGGCCCACGACTTCTGGGGAGTTCCCTCCAAGACCGCCCTGGACACCTGGGTGGGGGTGCCGAGGGACCCAGCCGGGCTGTGTGCTGCTGACCACAGCAAGGGATGGTGGGCCAGTCCCGTTCCAGCATCTTCTAACCGTCCGTGGGGACTCTCGCCCAGGACCACAGCCCGACGTCCAACAGCCTGGAGGGGGGCTCGGACGCCACCGCCTACTGGTGGGGAGAGTGGACCAAGTGGACGGCATGCTCCCGCAGCTGTGGGGCCGGCGTGACGTCCCAGGAGCGGCACTGTCTGCAGCAGAGGTGTGGGACTAGCACGGGGGTGGGCAGCGGGTGACAGGTGGGTGGGGGCTCAGGCCGGGAGGGGTCTTCAGGCGGAGGCGGCACAGGCCAGGTGAGTGAGCCTTTTTGCTGGCCTGTCAGGGCCGAGGCTCCTGACGGGTCCTGGGCGACCGTGTCCTGGGGTTCACCCTGCCCCGGGGCTCTGGGGACAGACAGCCCTTTCGTGAGAAGGCGTGGTCTGTTTCTTGGGATTTTTTTCAACGAGGGGTGAGGTCTTTCCTGGTCCTTCTTTTCTGAAGACCGGAGTCGAATTCACACGGGAAAAAACATACGATGTAGTGGTTACCATCGGGCGGGCCTGGGTTCCAATCTTGCTTCTGCTACTTCCTTGCTGTGTGACCTTGGGCAAGTCGCTTCATCTCTCTGAACATCAGTTTCCTCATGTATGGAGTGGTATGGAGTAAACGTTCTTGGAATTATTATCAGTTCTGTGTACAACCCTGGGCTCTGTGCCGGGGGTGCAGAGGTGAATTGGTATCTTCCCTCCCCTGGGCTGCGGTGGAGTCGTGGGGGGCCAGAGGAATTGGGGGGGGGGGCTTCCGGGGCCCGGCCCAGAGGCCGTCTGGAGCAGGGGCATGGTCGGTGCCCGCAGCCCACGGCCCCCAGCCCCCAGCCCCCAGCTCAGAGCCCGGGTCTTCCCTCCAGGAGGACGTCGGTCACGGGCGCGGGGAACAGGACCTGCACGGGCACATCCAAGAGATACCAACTGTGCAGACTGCAGGTGAGGCCCCGCCTGGGCGGGACCGCAGCCCTACCCCCAAGCTCCTTAGGCCGGCCTCAGGCAGCCCCCAGGCCCTCCAGGCACTCTGCGCCGGGTCTGCCCTTACTTCCAGTTGAAGAGAAGGAGGGTGAGGGGTCCTGGGCTCAGAGCCCCCTTCACGCCTCGGATCACATCTGTGCTGTGCACGCGCAGGGGTGAGGGCTGGCTTCTGCTGGGGGCGGGGGCTCACGTGCGGCCTCTAACAGGCAGATCTCAGACTGCTCACAAGCCCTGTGCCAGGTGCTTGCTGGGAGACCGACAGTCACCAGGTGTCCCGTCCCCAGCCGTGAGAAGTCTCACTGCAGCTCCCCAGGGGGGACAGGAGATGCTGACTCTGCCTCAGCCTCTGGGTGCCCTTCAATGGGGCCAAACCAGTCTGGACCTGAACTCCCCTCCCCCCCCCCCCCACCACCCAGAACAGGTGTGGGGTAGAAAGACAGCAGGCCATAGGGGTCTTTGTGTCCCCGTGAGCGTCTCTGGGTATGTGCACGCTCGAGGAGTTAGGGCCTGAAGGGAGGCGGGCGGCCACAGCTCCTGTGTTGGCATCGCTGGTCTGCTCCCCTGCTGGACGCTTGTGAGCTCCTCCGGAGGGAGACCCACCTACTCCCCGGCGTGACCGGCTGCCCCCCCACCCCCAGGCCTCCCCCCTCTGCCCCGGGCCGCAGGCAAGTGGGGGACAGTGCCAGCACAGCCGAGGCCGGGCGCCCCTTCCGGCCCCAGTGCCTCTGGGGAGGAGGCTGGGGTGGCGGGGACGTGGAAGGACCCTGCCCGGAGCACCAGGAGGGCCAGCGCATGTAGGCGTTTGAGGGACGGCAGCGGCCCTTTTGGTTGCCCCCTGCTCCTTCCAGAAAGCGAGTGGGACTGAGGGAGAACCAGAGGCCACCCCAGCCCGGCCGCAGCCACTTCCTGCTCAGCCGGGACAAAAATGCCTTTGTCGGGCCGAGTTCCTCCTGGAGCCTCCTCTCTCTCTCTCTCTCTCTCTCTTGCTCTCTCGCTGGCTCCGCAGGAGTGTCCGCCGGACGGGAGGAGCTTCCGGGAGGAGCAATGCATCTCCTTCAACTCCCGCGTGTACGACGGGCGGACGCACCAGTGGAAACCCCTGTACCCCGGTACCAGGCCCTGGGCTGCCCAGTGGGGAGCAGAGTGCGAGGGCGGCCCCTCCACACCCGACGGCTCCCTTCTGGGGACGGTTGGGGAGGGGACACCCTGGCCCGGGGTGGGCAGGTGGACGGTGAGGCCCGGCGGGAGGGGTCAGGTCACAGGCCACCGTGAAGAGGAGTCGGCCTCTCTCACTCACGCACGGAGCAGGTGCCGGGCCGCCCGGGACCGTCCGTAGGGGGATCCGTCCCTTCCGCTCTCCCGGCCTCAGTTCTTCCGTTGTTCGCGCAATGGGTGGGAGGAGCTAACGCGGGTGTCGGTGGGACGGACAGGAAGTTCCTGAATCCCCCCCACCCCACCCCACCCCACCCCACCCTGAGACCCTCCGTCTCCCGGTCAGACGACTACGTCCACATCTCCAGCAAGCCGTGCGACCTGCACTGCACCACCGTGGACGGTCAGCGGCAGCTCATGGTCCCGGCCCGCGACGGCACGTCCTGCAAGCTCACCGACCTGCGAGGGGTTTGCGTGTCTGGAAAATGTGAGGTTGTTAAACATTGTAGCAAAAGTACCACTGGTCTCACTGCGCTGACCGCCCCGCCTGTCCTCCTGTGGCAGTGGCGGCCCGGGGGCCCGGGTCGCAGCGCCCTCCCAGCGGCCCTCTCCGCCTCCCTTCCTGCAGCCCATCGGCTGTGACGGGGTGCTCTTCTCCACCCACACGCTGGACAAGTGCGGCGTCTGCCAGGGGGACGGTAGCAGCTGCACCCACGTGACAGGCAACTACCGCAAAGGGAACGCCCACCTCGGTAAGAGCCCCCCCACCCCCCGCGCCTCGCCCCTCCCCGTCCGGCCGGCTGCGCGCTGTCTCCGGCCTCGGGTGCCTCCTCGTGAGCTCCTCTCCCTCGCTCTCGGCCACCTGAACGTCCCCGCTGTGCCCAGGCGGGCCGGCCAGGTGCTCCGGAAGGCCCCCTCTGGCTGGGGATACTGAGCCGCTCTTCGTTGAGTGCCTACTGAATACCGGGTGCCTGAGTGCACCCTCGCCTGGGGGATCGTGTTTGGCCTCTGCGGCAGCACCCAAAAGGGGGAAACCGAGGCACAAGTCCCATCCTCGTGTGAGGCTGATGCGAGATTTGAGTCCGAGGCCTAAGCCCTCCAACCCGTTTCGCAGAGTTGGCCCCTCCCCTTGGGCAGTGGCTGGTCGGTCACCCAGTGTGCCCGTTTAGGCCTGGCTCCACAGGGGCTGGCGGGGGGGGGGGGGGGGGGGGGGGAGGACAGGTGGGGATTTGGGGGTCTCTGCCTGTGACAGGACTTTGTACTTTGCAACGGTGTCACTTTAGCACTCAGTACTACACTGACTGCATTTCTGGGTCTCTCCAAATGCTTGTGGGGTCAACCTGGGTTATCACAGCCTTCAGACTGGGAAAAGCAGGGCACTGGAAACCCACTTAGCAGATGGGGAAACCGAGGCCTGCATGGGGATTGCCTGCTCAAGGTTCCCGAGCGAGGCTGGGCGGGTCCGGACTAGTTGGAGCCTCCGTGGACCCGGCTGTCGGGGACCCTGACCGTGTCCACCCCACACAGGAGGGATAATTTCAGAGCTTACGTTAGGGCTTAGACGAGGGGCCCGGGGATGAGTCTGCTGGGCTGAGGAGGGACTGGATGAAGACCGCAGGGAGGGTCTGAAATGGAGGGCCCAGGGCAGAGCAGCCAGACAGGTGTCTGAAGGACCCACAGCCAGCGTGACGGAGAGAGGCTGCTCCTTGCCGGATCCCGGGACGTGTAGATGGCAGTGCGTGTCTCTGAGCACCTAGGGGCCGCGTCCCGTGGACTCCCGGCGTGGGGGCCTGGGGCTGACGCTTCCAACCCCGCGACACCCACATAGTCCTTCCTGCGCCCGGGCCGAGGCGTTCGTGCCTCGCACATCACGAGGCAGGTCCTGGACGGGTGCCACGGGCGCGGGAACAGTCAGAGAGGGGTGAAGACACTAGTCTGAGGTCACACAGCCGGGAGTGGCAGAGCGGGGTCTGAACCCAGACAGCCTGGCTCCTGGGCCTGTGGTCCTAAGCGCTGACCCACAGTCTCCCCTGATAAATGCGTGCGCCCGAACCACGCCGACGGCCCTGGGCCGTGCAAGAGCCGTTATTAGATGCGCAGGAATCTTGTGAGCCGGTTGCTAATTTAAAAATGAACGTATTTAAACCCACATTTGAATAAATGGCAATTAAGCCAAATCATCATTTCCTGTTCATTTCGCCGCTGTGTGTATTATGGGCGTGTAGGGGAGACGCTGTCGAGGGAGGCGAGGCGGGCTAGTGTGTGCCTCTCCCCTGCTCTGCCTGCACCCGGCCCAGCCCTCGGGGAGCCCGAGACGGGCTGGGGCGGGGGTGGGGGTGGGGCGTGGTTTACACTGCAGACCAGAGCTTCCCGCTCTGCCCCCCAAGGAGCCACTCAGCGCACTCGGGCTCAGGGCCTTTGGGCGCCTGCAAAGGGGGGCGAGGGGGGTACAGGTGGACTCCCCGCGCTGCCACTGTTCCCTCCTGGGAGACTTTTCTATCTTAGGGCTTTCGGAACCTCTCCTCTGGGGTCTCCTCCCCAGACCACCCTCTAGGCCGTGCTGGCAGCACCTGTCCCTTCCTCAGAGCCCGGCCCCCCTAGACCCTCAGTCCCTCCGTTGGGCGTCTCTGTGGGGGTCCCCACGGCTGCCTCCCCACCTTCTACGGCCCTCAGCTGTATTTGCCCACCTGCGTCTCTGAGTGTTAGCAAGTCTGTTAAATCAACATGGTGCTGGGCCAACACGGGCCTTTAAAATAGTAAGAGTGACCGTGCCCTCGGGGCCAGGCTCTCCCACATGACGCAGAGTGGGAGCCATCATCCCTGTGTGCAGATGAGGAAGCTGAGGCTCAAGAGCTCCAGTGACTTTTTTCAGAATCATCTTGGTGACATGTGGCAGAGTAGGACCCAAGTCTGTTTGACCCCAGGCAGATTTAAGGTCCCTGTGGCCCACGGTGTCCCTCCAGAGGGGCTGGGGCAGGGCCTTTGTAGGAGAGGGTCGTGGAACCTGGGTGAACCCGAGCCCGTCCCCGGGCGGCACAGTGCGTGTCTGCAGGGCCTTGGACTCGTGTCTGGGCCCGGGTGCAGCTGTTGAGGGTGGGGCTGCCCTTAGACAGCACCCCTCCCCCACCAGGAGCACAGGAGGGTGGTGACTTTCCAACTGAGCGGGGCCGGCCGGCCCGCGGCTCACTGTCATCTGATGTCCCCCAGGTTACTCTCTGGTGACCCACATCCCGGCCGGTGCCCGAGACATTCAGATTGTGGAGCGGAAGAAGTCTGCCGATGTCCTAGGTACGCGTGCGGGGCCTGGGTGCTGCCTCGTGTGGACTTGTGGGTGTGTGGGGGGCCACACGTGTGGGTGGATTCTTGACCCTGGGTCCGTCCTGCAGGAGAGAGTCAGGCCCCAGAAGCCAGAACTTGACCTGGCTGTGTGTGGACGTGTGTGTGTGTCGGGGGGGGCTCATAGGGAAGCTGACCCCGCCCCCACACGTGACAACACGTAGTGACTTCCCGTCCCTGGAGAGCCTGGCCCAGGCCAAAGCTGGAGGTAGATCCAGAGCACGGGGGTGGCCCGGCTGGAGGCCTTCAGCCGCACGAAGCAGAAGTGAGACTCAGACTCGGGCCTGTCGGCTCCCTGGTGGAGGTTCTCGCCCCTGGATGGTCTCTGCGGGGCAGCTGGACCTTGGTAGGTCGGGAGCCTTCGACGACGTGAGGATTCTGGGCTTATTTGCATAAGTGAGGCCCCGAGCTAATGGCAGTTTCTGGAAAGGCTGCCTCTGTAGTTGGAGCGTTGTCCTGACAGCTTGCCCTATCTGTGCCCCCCCGGGACGCAGCCCGAGGCCCTTCTGGCTCAGGTGGGTGGGTGCTGACACCACTTAGCTGCTCTGCACGTGGCCTTGCCCTGGGTGGGGGCGGGCAGGGGGCCCCTGGGCAGGGAAGCTGGTCCCGACGCCTGGCTCACTCCCCCGTGTCTCAGGGCAGCGTGGGAGAGCCAGGACTGCTGGGTGAAAACCGCCCTTCTCGGGGGACGCCGCGGGTGGGGACTCTGCTAAAGGTCCCCGCGGTGGAACCTGGGCTCTCGGCCCCCACACCAGCAGTTCTGCACACTCCAGGTCCCCGGCCCCACCACCCGAGTTCGGGAGCCAGGCCTCTGCCAGGCCGGGGGCTCTGTCCCCCGCTGGGAGGGTGGCGAGGCCAGGAAACACGGTGTTCTCAGAGCTGGCTGCAGAGAAATGGCTCTTGAAACAGCCGCGTGGAAACAGCAAGGGCAGCCTCGGAGCAGAGGCAGAGCCGCAGGAAGGAAGGTCATTACTGTCAGGAAACAGGCTTTGGATGCCGGCCGGGATTTAACCCTATGCACATACCTGGAGGCCGGGCCGGCACGCGCCCCAGGAGGCGCAGCTTGGACCCTCACTCACGGTATTTTCTGACGTCGCTGTGTCGAGGGTATTTTTCCAGCAGACGAGTCTTGCTTGCTGCGTCTGCCTGATAATAAACGGATGGCCCCCCTGCCCCCCCCTCCCCCCCCCCCCCCCCGCTCGGATTGCATCAGGAGCTCTGGAAACTGAACTCTTCCCCTCCCTCCGGCCAGCTTCCGGAACTGGCTCAGAGGACACCCTCTGAAAGACACGCTGTCCCCCACCGTGTGGAGCCTGCCTCCTCACTCCCATCCCCTGGGCCCGAGGCCCCGAGCACCCTGCGAGCCCTCCGCAGCCCCAGGGAAGGGCCAGCTGCCCTGAAAAATCACCCCAGCTCTGGAGAGTTGTCCCAGCCTCCGGGGTTGGCAGGAGACGGGCTGCTGAGGGCTGCACGCACGTTCCTGCTGTCTGGGCGTCATCAGGCTTGGGTCAGGCCCTGGGAGTGGCTGTCCTTCTGAGGTCCTCTGTTCCAAGTGTCCACCCACACCCCGTCTCAATGACAGGGCGACTAAGAATGTGCCCGGGGCTGCCCTCAGCCACGCCTGGGAGAATGGACTGATGGGGTAAAAGGTCAGCCTGGTCACGGCAGCACGGGCCACAGAATGTCATGGCTCCCGGTGTCGGCATGGCACTGGCCAGCTTGGGATGGTCTGGAAGGGCCTGCCGGCGCTGGTGGGACAGCGTCCTGGGCCAGGCAGGCCAGGGCTGCAGTGTCGCTCAGTGTGGACCCTGGAGGGGCATGGAGGTCCCCTCCCCATGTGTGGTCCCCTCCCTTCCCAAGGTGGGAAGCTGGGCGGGGATTACTCACCCAGGGTCACAAAGTGAGTTCTCAGCAGGGCCGGGCTGATGGCCCTGCCCTGAGCCGGCCAGTGCCTGCTGTCCAGAGCACGCCTTCCCCGGGCGCTGACCTCCCGGTCCACTTGGCCGCTTAGTCTATGCTACTCTTCACCTCGCAGACTCTGGCCTCTTTAGAGGTGACCAGAGACACCAAACGGGCCCCGGGCCAGCCACCTCCACCTCCTGATGGGAAAGCGCACTCACCTCTCCTTAGCATTCGCTGGCCGGGGCCACATGCTGGACACGGTCGGAGCTTCCGACTCCCCCACGAGAGGAGGTGTCCTGTCTTCGGGGTATTCGGGGAGGGTCGCGGGGGTGAGCTGGCCACAGGTGCCTGAGTGAGTGATACTGGCCACTCCCCGCCCCCCCGCCCCGTCCTCCCTGTGGCTCGTCCAGCTCATGTGACCAGGTGGCTCTGCCCTGTGCTCCCTTAGCTCTCGCGGATGAAGCCGGCTTCTACTTCTTCAACGGCAACTTCAAGGTGGACAGCCCCAAGAACTTCAACATCGCGGGCACCGTGGTCAAGTACCGGCGACCCATGGACGTCTACGAGACCGGCATCGAGTACATAGTGGCACAGGGGCCCACCAACCAGGGCCTGAACGTCATGGTGCGTGAGCCTCGGGCTTCGGGCCGCCAACGCCGTGCCGTGGCCCCAGGGTGTGTGCGCACGAGGCAGCGTCCCCGCCCGGCGTGGCGAGGGTCGTGCTCGGTCACTCCTTGTGCACCCGTCCGCTCGCGGTTTGATTCCTGTCCTTAGCCTCTATCAGCTCATTAATGCGTTGCTTCATTTGCCCGTCCCCTCGCTTACCCAGCCACCCACTGTCTCACCCTCACCCAAGTAATCATTCATTCGTTCACTCATTCATTCATTCACTTGCCATGGCCATTAGTGCCCCCGGTGGACTGCAGTCATCACGATCTGCGGGGTTGCTAAGGACAGGAAGTAGACGGGGACGCAGGCCCCCTCCCCCACTCCATAGTTGGGGGTTGGTACCCCCCGCGTACTTCCCTGCCCCGGCCGCATCGGCACTGTGGCCTCTCTGCCAGGTCCTCAGTGCTGGGGGCCCCAGGCAGTGCCTGTGGCTCCCCGCTACCCGCCCCCCCCCCCCCCGGATGCTCACGGTTTCTGGGGGCACAGCACAGGGGCGAGGAGAGGGCGGGAGAGTTTGGACCTGCTCTGCTCAGCTCCCTGGGAGCGTTCCCATGGCTAGCGTCTAGAAACAAGTGTCGTTGTCCTGTGGTGGCCCGGTGTCGAGGAAATGTACAAGGACTCATCCCTGGAAACAGGTGACGCCCAGGTGGGCAGTTCTGGTGTTTTTCAAGGTCTGCGGGTGTTCGTGGAAGCTGAGGGGTACGGCGGGGCCAGAGCCTACCCGCCCGACCTGGCATGATTTCTGGATCCCACCGTGGTGGGCGTTTAGATCCTCACTTTGTAGACAAGAAACCTGGGCACACAGAGATTACTGACTTGCCCATCACGGACCTGTCGGCGGTGCAGCCAGGCTTGGGGCCCGGGTCAGCCTGGTGCTGGAGCCGGTTGTGTGTCTAAGTGCCCTGCCAGAGGGGTCTCCAGTCGTGGTGCCCCCCCCCCCCCCCGCCACCTCCCCACACTGCTTCCTGGCTGCAGAGCGTCCCTGGATGGCCCCAGAATCTAATGGGGGCCACGTATTTCTTCGCCTGCCCCTGGAGCTGCCCCTGAGGCAGGCCGGCCGGCTGCCTGGCTTCCCTGCCTGCCCGCAGGAGCTGTGTTGCAGGTCAGGATCCCAGGAAGGGTCTGTGAGCAGCAGGGTTTAGGGGTGACAGGAGCAGTGGCCGTGAGGGGGTGAGGGGGACAGGCCTGGACAGAGGGAGATGTTGGGCCGTGCTGCCGGTGTGGTCAGAGCCTCAGCTGATCCCAGCAGGGGCTCTAGGGTCGCAGTGGCCCCTCGAGTCCCCTGGACTTGAGGAGGAGAGGCGTGGCCTAGTTGCTGAAAGCCACAGGGATGGGCGTGGCCTCAGGAGAGGCGGCTCTCTTTGGCCGACGGAAGTTCCTGGGGCAGGGCTCGCTATGAACTGTCCCCAGCACACTCCAGGCAGCTCACTGAAGGGTGGGGCCCCGGGGGCTCGCCGCCATGCCCGCTGGTACCCATTTGCTTGGTGGAATGCTTGGCAGGAAGGACTCCTCTAGAATTCTGGCTGGCTTCCTCCCCGGGAAGGCTGGCGAGGTGACTGGCAGCTAGCCTGGGGCTGCCAGCCAATCACATCACTTGCCTGCTGCGCTACCCACTCCGTATTCTCCTCTGCTAGTCTAGGTGGCTCACCTGGCCAGGTGTCCCTGTCCCTCCTACCCGAGGGGTCTGGGCTCCTGGTTTCGGGGCCCTTTTCCATCCCTGTCCTTGTCCCGTTGCCACGGGCAGGGCGATACCAGGAGAAGCCCCAGCGGGGCAGCAGGGAACCAGATACATTCTCTGCCCCTGGGGTTGAAGCATCCCGACACGGCCTTGGTGGTCAGGGTCAGTCCCCCTGCTGGGGCGGCCACTCCTCTCCGGCTGCTCTCTGCGCACAGGGTGCCAGATGGCCCAGGTGGCGGTCACAGCTTCCCCTTTGTGAAAGTGTTTCCCTGCACCAGGACCTGTAGACCTGCAGACCCTAAGCCGCAGGGACTAGAAACCCCAAATGCCCGCGATTGCGGAGGCGACTTCCATTTTGTGCTTCCCGGGCCCACGCTGTCTGCCCGGTGGGGACGCAGCACCGTGTCGGGGCGATTCCTCGTATACTGTGTCGCGGAGGGCACCCCGGCCCCTCATCCTCGCGGGGTCCCGCCCTCTCTACGTGGCACCGTGGCCTCAGTGTGCGCGGTCGCATCAGGCCGCAGCGTCTGGGTGACGCGGCCTGTGCATCTGACGGTCAGGTGCCTGCTGAGGCACCTCCTTTGCTGTGACGTGGGTCCCTTTGTCCGATGCAGTGTCACGTGCCATCCTGCCTCAGCGGATCAAATGCTCTGGGAGCCCTTGGGTTTGGGGGCCGGAGGCGCTGTGGTCAGGAAAGGCAACCTCGCGGTCACTTCCCTGCTAGGACAGAAGGGCGTCTAACGTAGCCCGCTGGCCGTCAAAGAGCTGACGGCCCCTCGAGGCACGGTGCCGCATGTCAGACTCTGTCGGTGCTGGGGGGCTTGGTGAGTGACCGCCCTTGCCCTTGGGGCCACGCACGGCACCCATCCTTGCCACCGTGGCTGTCCCCTTCATGCACCTGTTGTGCCATCAGTGGGGGGACTGATGGCAGAGGCTGGCCTGTGTCACCTGGCAAGGCCATTTCACCTATAACCTGGTGTCCGGTGTCCCTCCCGTGGGGGGATGCTCCCAGGGGCGCATCAACGAGGGACACGGCGACCCCCATCTTCCGCCTGTGGCACGGACCCATCCCCACGTGTCTCCTCCAGACCCCCTCACCCCCTCACCCCCTCTCAAAGCCCTTTCCAGCCAGGATCCTGAGCCACCACCCAAACCATGTGCACCGCCCACGAGGCAGTGTGTATTCTCACCTCGGGCTGCTGTGCTCTTCCTATAGATTAGATGATCCCACACGCGCCCCGTAGAGCCCCCCGGGAGGAGTTTTTTTGAAGCCACCCCTGAACGGGGCTCCAGTGAAACAGATCCCGTTTTCAGCTCCTACCGCCCTCCCCCGCCCCGTACCAAGCTGACCCGTCTCTGAATCAAGTTTGGCCCTTTCTCTCCTCTCAGACTTCACCCTAACGGTACCCCGTGCACCTGTCGTTGTGAGCCGAGAGATGTCAGGGCAGGGGCCTCGGGTGATGAGAGTCTCAGTCACCTGCCGAGCCGGCGGTCTTGTCCTCTGCTCTGATGGTGCCTAATCCCGGATGTGACATTTCCATCTTATGACGGGTGGCTGCGTAACTCCCGGCTGTGTCACTCGGTGGAGTTCGGCTCTGGCTGCGTGAGTCACTCGATGTCCCGTGGTCAAAGGGTTCCGTCTCTATAGGGCCTGGTAGCATGTCACAAGCTCTTTTCGAAATGATGTGATATTTGTCGTGGGTGGCATGGCTTTGCTCCAGAACGCTGGAGGACTGCGTGATCCTCTTCCTATCAAGGCTTGCCAGAAACCCCGTGTGACATCGCTCCCCGATGCTATAGAACCAGCTGGGTGTTATGGCCCAAGTGGCAGGCTGTTTATCCCGCAGCCTGGACCGACTGTAGAGCCCCTTCTCCTCAGGACCCCCACTGAAAGCTGGCAGCTTTTACCCGGTATGTGGATTGGATCCACATTTCCGGATACGTGCCATGCTATGTCCAGAATTCTTCTTCATAAGGGAGGGAACGCAATGCGATCCTCTGCCCTCTGCTTTCAAGGGCATGTCCTGGCATGCCCTAGGCCACCGGCCCCGAAGCGTTCGCCGATGGGGGTGGGGCACTGGATCTCCACAGGGCTCAGTGTAAGGTCTTCTGGAATCCGTAGGCTTTCCAAGGCCTCCCGCATCACTTCCTGTTCAGCTGGCCTGGTAGACATGATGTCACCAACGTAGAGGACCCGTGTGATGTTCTGTGCAACGGTCCAGACCCCCCTGTACTGTATGACGCCGAGGAATGGGGGAGTTGGCACGGCCCCGGGTACAAACCCGCACGTGTATACTCTTGTCCGTTCCAGGTGAACGAACACCACTTCCTCCTCCCCACGGGGGTGGAAGAGAAGGTGTTTGCCACGTTGGTGGCCGCAGGTGATCGACTTGAGGTCATGTTAATCTGCTCCGGGAGCTGCATCTGAGGCTCCCGCTTGGCTGGGTTTGGAAGGGCTCCGCATCATCCTCCCGGATCTGTCTTGTTTTCGTGGGCGCCAAACCGCTGAGTGAAGCGGGGCACATGGGGACCACCACCTCGCATCCTCCGGCAACATTAGGAGTGGCTCTGATCTCTGTAGTTTCCCCAGGATGCAATTCTGTTTTGGATTTACTCTCTTGGATGGGCATGGGGGTCAGGGGTTGGGGTCACGGGCTTCCGCTGAGCTTTCCCTGCGATGGTAGCGCATAGCCTACAGGCTAAGGAGCCGACTACCAGCAGTGGACTTGGGAACTGGGTAAGCCTTGGACCCAAGGTGAGCCACGCCGGGCGCACTGTGAGCCAGACCTGGGCCACACTTGTTTGTCACCCACAAGCTCTCACGCTAACAGGGGGCGATGATGATGCTTTGGGTCCCTGATAAACAATGACCACTTGGACCCTGGTTCCCAAATGTCTGTCCGTTTCTCCAGAAAACAGTTAACCAAGTCAACGGCTGTAGGCTCTTTGGGGGAAGAACTGGGAGAATCATTACCATATACACTTGTGGTGGGTCCTTTGTCCTGGGGACCTGGCCGTTCCATCATTCCGTGGATTCTGGGTCCAAACGCTGGCCCAGGAAATGGGATAGGGCTGTGACTTTTCTGGGGCAGCTGTCCTCCGCTCCCTGAACATCCACCCTTGATACGTTCTGATCTTACATGTTGAGAAGCCCCTTTTCTGGTCCCACTTATTTGTCCGGGAGTCCTTTGTCCTATCCGCCGTGTGCAGACGTCTCTGTGGGTCAGGGCTCCCGGCCACCACGTCGGCCTCCCTTATTCTGATGATCGTGGGGAGTCTGGTTCTATCACAGCATCTCCTGGCATCCGCCCTGGGCTGCGGTCACTCAACGGTGTCCCTCGAAGTGAAGTCGGTGCCTTCTCGCTGGCCAATTTCTTTTCACACCGGTGAACAGGATGTCCTGCAGGGGGCTCCTGCAGGAAACGGTCACCTGGCGAATTTTCCAGCCTTTCCCTCCGCTCCCACGCTCCCACTACCTGCTATGCCTTTATTCTCCACTTAGTGCTGGCCTCACTTTCTCCACGCTTCCAGGAACCACCCTGGGGGGTGCACTGGCACTTTCTCTCAGAGCTACACCCGGGGTGGGAATAAAGTGCAGATGGGGTTTTAGTCGGCTTTATTACTGAGAGCATCCTGTGTGCTCGGGGCACCCTTCCCGGCCCGCGCCTCGAGTGGACAGCTCCCTCTGCCCCGCCCTGGGCGTGCGCCCCTGCTCGCGGGGCTCTGGAGGCCGGCCGCCCTTGGGGAGCAGCACAGCGCGGGCAGGGGCACCATCCTTCAGTCGAGGGCGCGGCCCTGGGAAGGGCTTGGCTGTGGGCCGCGGCCGGGGCTGCTTCTGGCCGCCCGGGACCGGAGTGCAGCTCTCCTCTGGGGGCTCGTGGCCCACGAGCCCCGAGCCGCTCCCGGCTTGTGCGGAAGGGGTGAGGTCCCGCTTCTCCTCCTCCCCAGGTGTGGAACCAGAACGGCAGGAGCCCCTCCATCACCTTCGAATACACGCTGCTGCAGCCGCCGCACGCCCACCGCACACAGCCTGTCTACTACAGCTTCTCAGAGCCCGCCTCGGAGAGCGCGGAGAGCCAGGAGCTGGACGGGGCCGCGCTCCTGGGCTTCCTGCGGCACAACAGCTCTTTCTATGGCCAGGCCTCCTCGGAGCGGCTGGGCCTGGACAACCGGCTGTTCGGCCACCTGGGCCCGGGGATCGAGCTGGGTCTGAGCAAGGGCCGGGAGACCAACGAGGTGTGCGAGCAGGCCAGCGGCAGGGCCTGCGAGGGACCCCCCAGAGGCAAGGGCTTCCGAGGTAACCAGGAGGGCCGGGATCAGGCAGGGGCTTCCCAGGGAGGGGGCCTTGGGCAGAGGGTCTTTGGGCCCCCGCGGCCGGCAGACGAGGCCGATGAGAGGCTCCTACTCGCGGCTCTCCTGGGACAGGCACGGCATGGGCCCCTTCGCACATGCCCTGCTTCCCATCCGTTCTTCCAGGGGGATACGGGTGTCCCCACTTGACAGATGGTGGGGGGGGGGGGCTGAGGCTTAGGTGGAGGCTGGGCTTTCCCACATCCACAGTTGAGCTGCGGGTCAGACCCGGGACAGTCTGTCCTCAGAGCCCGTGTGCTTGCTCATTTGGTAGAGGCAGACGGCACGCCACAGTGTGGCAAGAGCTCTGGAAGGGGACGACCGGCCAGTGAGGGGGCACGGGCGGACCCTGAGTTCTCAGAGAGCATGGCCCCTGACCTGAGGGTTTGGGAACCAGTGAGGAGTAGCTGGGTGAGGCTGTGGGAGAGGGTGGGGTGAGAGAGAGCCGCTCAGGGCCGACAGCCTGGCAGGCAGATTTCAGGGAGGTAGCAGGAGGTGTGGCCGGAGATGTAGAGATTCGTGAGGGTCCCCGAGTTGCAGGGGTGCGTGAGGGTCCCCAGAGATGCAGGGGTGTGTGCGGGTCCCCGAGATGCAGGGATGCGTGAGGGTCCCCAGAGATACAGAGGTGTGTGAGGGTCCCCGAGATGCAGGGGTGTGTCAGGGTCCCCAGAGACGCAGGGGTACATGAGGGTCCCCGAGATGCAGGGGTGCGTGAGGGTCCCCGAGATGCAGGGGTGCGTGAGGGTCCCCGAGATGCAGGGGTGCGTGAGGGTCCCCAGAGATACAGGGGTGTGTGAGGGTCCCCAGAGATGCAGGGGTGCATGAGAGTCCCCAGAGATGCAGGGGTGTGTGAGGGTCCCCAGAGATACAGGGGTGTGTGAGGGTCCCCAGAGATGCAGGGGTGCGTGAGGGTCCCCAGAGATGCAGGGGTGTGTGAGGGTCCCCAGAGATACAGGGGTATGTGAGGGTCCCTGAGATGCAGGGGTGTGTGAGGGTCCGAGTTGCAGGGATGCGTGAGGGTCCCCAGAGATACAGGGGTGTGTGAGGGTCCCCCGAGATGCAGTGGTGCATCAGGGTCCCCAGAGATGCAGGGGTGCGTGAGGGTCCCTAGAGATGCAGGGGTGCGTCAGCATCCCGAGATGCAGTGGTGCATCAGGGTCCCTGAGATGCAGGGGTGCGTGAGGGTCCCCAGAGATGCAGGGGTGCGTCAGCATCCCGAGATGCAGGGGCGCATCAGGGTCCCTGAGATGCAGGGATGCGTCAGCATCTCCAAGATGCAGGGGTGCATCAGTGTCCCGAGATGCAGGGGTGCGTTAGGGTCCCTGAGATGCAGGGATGCGTCAGCATCTCCAAGATGCAGGGGTGCGTCAGTGTCCCGAGATGCAGGGGTGCATCAGGGTCCCTGAGATGCAGGGGTGTGTCAGCATCTCCAAGATACTGGCATGCATCAGTGTCCCTGAGATGCAGGGGTGCATCAGGGTCCCCGAGATGCAGGGGTGCATCAGGGTCCCCAAGATGTCGGGGTGTGTCAGCATCCCTTAGATGCAGGGGTGCGTCAGGGTCCCCGAGATGCAAGTGTGCATCGGGGTCCCCGAGATCCATACCTGCAGTTTGGTCGTGTTCCTGAGGGCCGTGCACCGATCACCAGGACTGCCTGGGCCGACACTCCAGTTTTTGAGACCCTGAGAACCTTCTAGTAGAAGACATTTTCGAGGTTGTATTAATCCCCCAGGACAGCTATAACGAATCACCCCAAACCGGGGGCTCACGACAAATAGAAATTCATTCCCTCCCAGTTCTGGAGGCCAGAAGTCCAAAATCAAGGTGTCAGCAGGTCCAACACTCGCCTGGAGGCTCCAGGAGGTGGGGGCGGTCCTTCTCGCCTCTCCCAGTTTCTGCAGGCCTCAGGCGCTCCTGCGCTCAGGGCCATGTCCCTCCGTGGGTCACACGCCTCTGCCTCCGGCCTCTGCCTCCGTGGTCACACGCCTTCTCTGTGCGTGTGTGTTTTCTCTTCTTCTAAGGACAGCAGCCACTGGAAACAGGGCCCACCCTAGATCCATGATGACCCGTGTCTACATCCTTAGCCACTTTTGTGAGGATCCCGTTTCAAATAATCTCACGTTCTGAGGTTCAGGGCAGGTGCGAATTGTGAGGAGGACCCAATTTATTTATATATTTTGAGGTGGGGGTGGGAGGATAGAGAGCGAGCAGGGGAGGGGCAGAGAGAGAGGGAGAGAGAATCCCAAGCAGGCTCCACGCCGTCGGCACAGAGCCCGACACGGGGCTCAAACTCGCAAACTGTAAGCTCATGACCTGAGCCGAAACCAAGAGTCGACGCTTAACCGCCAGAGCCCCCCGGGCGCCCCGAGGGGGACCCTGTTTCATCCACTGCAGGTTCCCCTACGAGAGGCTGTGCAGGCCGGCTCGCACACCTCCGCTTGGTGATCTGTGTGCTCTCACTGCCTCCGGGAGCCTCTCGGTTCAGGTGTTTGCTGCGAGCCCCACTGGCCCCCCCACCCCGCCCCCACGGGCGGCCCTTGCGCCCACACAAGGGAGCACTTGAGAGTGAGCCACCTGTCTCCCTCGTAGACGGCAATGCCACCGGGACGGCTCTCGCGGGGGACAAGGATGACCCAGAGGTGGACGCGCATCTCCCCTCTCAGCAGCTCCTCTCTGCCAATGCCATCTCCGACCGGCTCCTGGGCACCGGCTCCGACTCCAGGGAGCTCCCCTTCAATGACACTGGCAACAGCATCTTTGTGCAGGGCGCCCCGAGGAGCTCCCCGGCTGACAGCCTCTACGTGGACTACGAGGACAGCGAGGGAGCCGGCACTTACCTGCTCAATGGGTCCTACCTGGAGCTGAGCAGTGACAGAGTGACTAACACCTCCTCCGAGGCCCCGTTCCCCAACGCCAGTGCCAGCCTCCCCGCCGTGGCCGGGAACAGGACCCACAAGGCCAGGTAGGTCCTTGCTCCGCTGTCGGGGAAGCTGGGGCGGGTGCTGGCAGGTGAGGCCAGACCCCGGGGGCAAACGGGAGACAGTCACTCGTGGCCGGGCTCCCCGGCCCCTGGATCCGAGCAGGGCAGAGGCCTGGGTTGTAGCGAGTCTTTCCCGCAACTTTGGCCCACGGGTTACAGCGGTGCTGAGTGCCCACGTGCGGCCGTGACGCCGCTTCCGGGGGAGGGGGAGGCCGACAATTGTGAGTGCTCCCTGTGGGCCAAGCTCGGACTAAGCACCCGTAAGCACGGGAACACCCGTCACAACCGCCCTTAGGGTCAGGGCAGTTACGGGGACTCAGAGAGGGTCACGGAGCCCGAAGGCCTGGCTTCTCCGTCTGGACGGTCGTCGCACACGTGGCCGTTGGGCAGCTCCTGGAATGGGGAGTGGCTCGGCACCAACCTTCACTGCAGCCCGAGAGGAGATGGGGAGGGGTCCCGTGGGGTCCTCAGCCAGGGGCCAGACCCCGGAGCCAGGCACTGGGAATGAGGCCTTCTGCTTCGGGGGCTGGTGCTGCCTCTAGGACGGGTCCAGTGAGAGTCTGTCTACCTGGGCCAGGCCCCTAGAGCCTGGGATGCACCTGGGGATGCCTGGACAGTCACACCTGGGGACACCTTGTCAGCCACACCTGGACAATGATAGCTGGGGACGCCTGGACAGTTACACCTGGGGACAGCTGGACAATAATAGTTGGGGATGTCTAGACAGTTCCCTGGGGACATCTGGACGGTCATGTCTGACCCTGGGTTAGCGGTTGGGAGCAGGGTGGCCCCAGTCCTGCCACCACCCCTACCAGGAGACAGTCCCTGGTGACAGGTCCCTTAGGCTGATCATGGCCACCCTGGAGTGTCCCTGCACCGTTCCCCAGAGGCTCAGGGGGCAGCGAGGCTGCTTCAAGTAGAGCGAGCCGGGCTCAGCAGCCACCCGAGGTGGGTGGGGGCCGGAGGAGGGAAGGACTCAGTGGGTTTGCTTTTGTTTTCTGAAGACCAACCCAAACCCCTTGACTTTAGACACCAACACGAATGGAGCCCTGGCCAGGGCTGAGGATGCAGAGGTGGGTGTCCTTGGGACCCTGGGGGTCCACTCATAAGGTGATGTGGTCGGGGTGACCCTCTCACCCTCACCCAGGGGACGAGAGCAGCGAGGCGGGCCCCCCACAGCCCATGAAAGTGCCTGCCCCTTTTCTCAGGCTCTTTTCTGAGGCCCCCTCCTCCCCCCCTGCCCAGCTGCAGGGACAGCCGGGCATCGGGCTCACGGGGCACATCTGGTTACCTTTGACAGGCTCTGGGTGGAATTCTTGTTTGCAAATTTGGACGGAGTAAAGCTCTGGAAGCTTCTGTGGCCGCTCTTCTCCCCCCAGGGCGGTCTGCTCACCTGACCAGGGGCCCGAAAGTCTGCAGGGTGTGGGTCTGGGGGGCACGTGGGACCCAGCGGCTGAGAGGGGTGACAGGCTTCGCTACGAGGCGCAGGTCTGAGTCCGAGAGTGGGGTTCATGGGCACGGGGGCCAGGGTTCACAGTGTGCCAGCACTTGCTGGCAGGGCCTGGCCGGTGACTGAGGCTCCTAGCCCGGTTCCCGCGTCTAACCAACCTGGGCTGCTTTCAGCTCCCGGGCTGTGCCCAGAGGGTTGCAGTCTATCCCACGCGGAGGCACCGGGGAGGACGCGGCAATGGAAACCCCAGTAGTGCAGTGAGCCTCCAGGGCGGGGCCGGGCCTCCCAGGGGCTGAAGAAAGTCGGCTGGCAGGTCTGACACTCAGCGTCCCCCTCTCAAGGGGTCTGTGGGGGTGACACAGAGGCCCCGCTGCTCTAATGCAGCCTGCGGCCTGGAGAGAGCTCGGGAGACCCGGGGCGCCGTCCCAACTGTGCCCTGCACTTCCCCGGTGACTCAGACACGTCTCTGACTCCCCGTCCGCGTCCCTGAGTGAGGGCCCGCCAGCCGGGCAGCCGAGGACCCCCGGGCCAGGTCAGGCACGACCTTCGGGTCCTCAGGCCACAGTTCCAAGAGTCTCTCCTGCCCCACCCCGGCTGAATCGTAGCCCACTCCTCAGCCCCGCCGGGACCCACTGCAGAAATCAATACGCTGGGTCCTCTGCTCTCGGAAAGTCCCGACGCGGTGACGGGGCGGCGCCTCCAGCCGGCTGCCATCAAAGGATGCTGGAGAGCTGAGACCAAAGATGGTCTTTTGAGATAAAGGGCTGAGGGAGGCCGCGGGGAAACCACCAGGCCAAAATAGCCACCGCGCACGGCGCGTTGTCCAAACACAGGAAGTCGCGTCTGCTCGACAGAGGCCGAAATCAAAGGGGCAGCTCAGAAAGGAAAGGTTATTTTCATCTCAGAACAGCCTCAAACAATCGAGGGAGGCCCCCCGGTCACCAGAAGCAGACGTTGGAGCCAGCGTGCGAGACACAGAGACACAGGGTCTCTCTCCGGGGCCCTCGGAGCCGTCCTGGCAGGGACTCCCCGGCCCTCGTTGTCTGGGCCCAGAGCCCTGAGTGTGGCGCACAGGGGCACTCTCTTCCTTCCACAAGGAGGCGGGCGAGGGGCTGGTGGTTCGGGCGACTCTGTGGGTGTTTCTCTCCTGGGGGGCTGGCCACTTGCAAGCACGGAACGGTTAGGCATTCCGTTGTTGTGCAAACACGAGCAGGGCTTTTCAGGAGGGGCTTTGCTGCGCCTGACGTGTGCCCGTGTAAGAGTGATGTGTGGGCAGCCCCTCTAGAAATACCTTTTGTGCTTAAAACCCGGAGGGTTATTTTGAACCAGGCCGCTCTCTCCCGAGTCCAGGATGAGTCACGCGGCCTGCTGGCTGAGGAGCGTGTAATTACCGCAGTTCCCCCGTGGGTGGGGCGGTGGGGCCTGGCCGGGACCTTCTCATCTCTGTTTGTTCTTGGGGAGAATTGACAGCCGTGGTCGTCGTCGTTGAAAGGACGGCGGGGGTAGGGGACCCGACCAGGAAGAGTCGTGTTTTCCGAATCAGGCTTCTGGGAGGGCTTGCTCAGGGGAGCTGGGTGCTCCCTGGGGGTTTCTACGGGTCCTTTGCTCTGAGATGACGAGGTCTTGAGTGGGTGGGGAAACCGCATTTAAGATTTTTTTTCTCCTTCTTCAGGAGGTGGGAGGGGGACCTTCCCCTCCCTCCCGAAATCTGTGAAAGGGAAGGGCTGTCTCCTGGTTGAGAAGCCAGCAGGTGAGGGGCTCAGCAGCTGTGAGTGGCCCTGAAACCGGCCACCAGCTCATGGCCTGCTCCCCCCGCCCCCTGCTTTCTCTTCCTCCACCCCTCCCAGCTCTCCGGCTCCCTAGGTTGTGTAGCCACATCAGTAGACTCAGGACTTAAGGCTGTGGGCGGATCATTTCCTGGTTTAGAGCAAGTTGCACCTTCGGGGCAACAAACGTTCCTACAGAAGTAAACCTCCGAGCTCGTCCACTCGTGAAGCCCAGATGCAGAGTGAGCTCCCAGTGGGATCCAAACCAATGTCTGGATCACAGAATCGACTGGAAGGCCCTTCGGAATGGATGCCCTGCGGCATTCATTAAGCCCGACCACCGAGGTGCACAAGGCCCCAAGAGAGGGACCCGTGCGCACGTGCCCACAGGGAAGCCTTGTGAAAGGGTGTCAGCTCCGGTGGTCTCCAGCCGGCCCCTCGCCGGGCACTGGGGCCGCGTCTGGTGCAAGAGGGATGCCGGGGCCTCGCATGGTGTCCCGTCAGCCAGGCCATCGCCCCACGTCCCCGTCTGCAGGTCGCGGGGCTTCGGGTTGTAGGGGGAGGGGCTGCATCTCAGACCAGAAGCTGGGGATCTGGGGGGACCCCTTCCTTCCTCCCCTGCTGAGTCCAAACCCAGCTGCATGTTGGTTACTGAGGCTGGGCCCCAGCACACCAACCGGTTCAAAGAAGCAAACGGTCCTAACAATAGTTGGCTTCAGCCGCCCGCGCTCCGGCCAAGAATCATAGCTGGTTGCTGGCGTGGGCCCAGCTCGCCTTCCCCGCACCGGCAGCCATCACAGACCTGGGCAGAGGCGTCTGGAGGGGACCAACCACTCCCCTGTCCGCCGCTGAGCTTTTGTGTTTTGACACTTGGAGGCTGAATGGCCAGTGTCCCCGTTCAAGCAGGGTCGGGCTGAGGGGGGCCTCAAGGGGAGTCCTGGCAGGTTCTTGGCATAGAAGGTGCCGTCTGCGGTCCCTCCTGGGGGAGCGGAGGGAAGGAGTCGCCTGCCCGCGCTAGCAGGCGGCGTGCATGCGTGCAGGGCGCAGAGGCAATGCCGGGGGGCCCCGAGCTCCCCCCCCACCCGGAAGGACCTTCAGCAGCTCCAGTGCCCACCTCGGACTCTCGCCCGTCCAGGCGGGAGGAAGGCGAACGTCCGTTCTGTCCTAAAGCGTGCCTCCCCGCGATGCCCCCTCCCGTCCTCTGCTCTAGACAGTGGGCGGGCTGACCCTGATGGTGGGGACTCCCCCCGGGGCCGGGGCAGGCGCGCTGCTCCCCAAGAGCCCGTGCCCGCAGCCCTCGGTGAATGCCCGTGCCCTTCTCTGCTTCTCCCTTCCAGGACCAGGCCCAAGGCGCGCAAACAAGGCGTGAGCCCAGCGGACATGTACCGGTGGAAGCTCTCGTCCCACGAGCCCTGCAGTGCCACCTGCACCACAGGTACCAGTCTTGGCTGCTGGCGGGAGCCACCTGCTCAGCGCCCCCCCCCCCCCCCCCCCCCCCCCCGCTGCGGGGCCCGCGCACTCGCCGGGGGCCCCGAACTGCCCACAGGGAGCTTGTCTAGTAGTTTCCTGATTCGGGAGGTGGCATGAGGTCACAGGGGTTGGTGTCCTCATGCTCACTGCGTGTGGACCGTGGGAAGGACCCCGGGGCGGGGGGTGCGGGTGCCTCCACACCCCCCACATCCACTGTTCTTTGTATGGTATCTTGTGAGAGTGAACGTCCCTTTGGTTAAAACTACGACGTCTCAAGCGGGGAGGATTTTGCTTTTGTTTACAGCAACCTAGGAAGGGAAATAGACCCACAAAGGAGTGGAACAGATTCTAGGACCTTGTCTAGGACCTGGGCAGGTAGAGGGGAACAGAGACCCCCCCCCCCCCCCCCCCCGCCGGTGGTGCCCAGACAGACAGACACGCGTGGTTAGTGGTCAGTAGGTGCCGAGCTGGGATTGGAACCCATGTCTGTCTGCCCACGGGGCTGGCCACCCCCACCTTCGGATGCTGGCCGCAGCCGCCGGGGACCTGGGTTCCCTCTGCTGGGGCCGGCTGCAAGCTCAGATGTCAGACCCAGGCCAGCCCCTATGGCAAAGGTTGTGGGGAGACCCCGAGTGCCACCTTGCCTATGCCCGGAGCAGCTTGTTTGGGTTTGGTCAGCACCTGGGGCTGCCCCTGAAACCGCATGATGCCCCCTACCCTGACCCTGCCCCCCCCAAAGTGGCCCCTGCCGTCTCTGGCCGGTGAGGAGGATGAGGCGAACCCCTGGCGGACCCTGGGCAGCCGGAAGTCTGGGCTTGATCGCGCCTCCTGCAGTCCTGCTCGGCACCTGAGGAGATGCCCGAGGGAGCGGCTGGGGAGCCCGCCCTGCAGGGCTCAGAACGGACCCCGGGTCCTTACGTCCTGCTCACCCCGGAACTCGCTCTCGGTTAGGGAGCCGGGGCCCCCCCTGCTATTGAAGACCCTCCTGAGCAGGGTTCGGGGCACGCAGAGTTTGGAGGGCACAAGGCCAGCTTTGCTGGCTGTGCGGTGAGCGCGGGAGTGGCACCACCTGGCCCACCGTGCCACGTGCGCTGGGCAGGTTGCTTGGTCTGTCTGAGCCTCGCTTTCCTACCCGTAAGATGGGACGGGCCCCTCCGCCACGGCGGTCCTGAGGATAGGAGGGAGAGGAGAAGTGAGCTGTCGTGGCCAAAGCGCAGGTGCCAGGCCGCTGGTCTTGAGAGTGAGCCGCGGGAGCCCCCTCCCAGGGCTGGGCACGGTGGGGCGCTGGGGGAGTCTGCCTTGCCGGAGGCTGTCAGCAAGGGCACGGACCGGTTCTGACTGAGAGCCGCACAGCCTCCGGGGACGCAGCGAGAGCTGGGATTGTCACGGAGCACAGCCTGGGAGCATCTCCTTTCCCTCCCGGACACAGGGCCGCCTGGGGAGGTGACATCGCCTGAGATGGGGGTGAGGGGCTGATGCCTGGCCCCGGGGTGGGGGTGGGGGAGATAGTCCCCGGGGAGGACACGACACCACTCCTTGTCACCTACAGAGTGACCAGGCCGGGGGGGGGGGGGGCAGGCTGAATTTGTCTCACGTGGCCCAAGGGGCACAGTAGGGTGAAAGGAGGAAGGCAGTGGGAAAGACAGATTTGGGCTCTGCTATGGAAAAAGCTCTGCTTTAGAGGAGGCTGTCCAGGAGTGGAGTGAACGGCCCCCATAGAGGGTGAGCTCCCCATAGCCGCCAAGGCACCCAGCCGGGTCCGGTGGCACCCGGCCGAAAAGGTGGAGTCGGGTCCCTGCCGAATGGCCCCCTGCCACCACCTCCCGTAGGCTCTGTCGGAGTCAAAGCTCGTGACTGTGGCAACTACTCTCAAAATCCCATTTGGCGGAGGAGTGCCAAGGCCAGACGGGGTGGTGGTGAGGTTACAAACCTGCTGGGGCTCGTGCTGTCTGTGCTGACGTCCTTGAGTGTCCTCTGCACCCAGCAGGGGTCCCTGGGCACCCTGTGCTTGGCTGCGAGATCTCCTGCCTCCCGAGCCAGCTCCGTTACAGAGCCCCTTTCTTTCAAAATGCTCTTTGGGGCGGCAGAAATACAGGTGAATGTGGACTCTCAGCCTGAGCTTGAGCCCAGCTGTGGTTTCAGACCGTCCCTTGGCATTTCTGGGGGGTGGGCTGGGGGGGGTGCCGGCGGACCCTGAGCCTCGTCCTCTGCTGGTGCAACACGCCGATCTGTGTTTTGTGCACTGGGGTCCCCTGCTTGTTGTTGTTGTTGTTGTTGTTGTTGTTGTTGTTTTAAATTAATGTTTATTTCTATTTGAGAGAGAGACAGAGACAGAGTGTGAGCAGGGGAGAGACAGACACAGAATTGGAAGCAGGCCCCAGGCTCGGAGCTGATAGCACAGAGCCCGACGCGGGGCTTGAACTCATAAGCTATGAGATGAGATCATGACCTGAGTCAGAGTCGGACGCTTGACCGACTGAGCCCCCCCCCCCCCCCCCCCGGCCAGGCTCCCCCTTGCTCGCTTTTCCTTAAAGGGAAGGCCTCGTGTATAAGGTTTCAAAAGCACTGTGTCCAAGACTGATGTCATGAAGAAGATTGCTACCTTGACTCTCCCAGCATCTCGGGGAGGTTCCCAACTTGAGGATGACCAAGCCGAGGCCTGGAGACTCTGATAGTGTTCACGTGACCCCGCCTTGACAAGGGAGAGACTGAGCTGGGTCTTGAACCCCAGTCTCTTTTGATCAGGACCTGCCATGTTTCCACTCAACGGTGAGGACTGAATGGATAGTTGGGGATTTGGCGAGGGTCTGTGAGTCCGCAGCCCTGGACCTCCCTGGGCCCCAGAGCTGGTGTCTCTTGAGGCCTGGAACATTCCAAGCAGACCTGGCCAGGAAGGCAGCCTCCCCTCAGAGAGGGCTAAAGACGACACAGCCCAGTGCTGGCACGGGGAGGAGTCCTTTATGGAAAGAAGAAAAAAATCCCCACGTAGGGCTGCTTCCCAGGTGGTTCCGTTCCATCCCGGCTGGGGCTTGGGAGGTGGGAGCTTACAGACACACACTGCCAGAAAGGGAGAGTGAGGTGGCTGGGGCTCTCCATCAATGGGGAAATTGATTTCCTCCTGGAGCACTGGCAGCCCCGTTGAAGAGGGTTCCATTATCTCCATCATCCAGGGAGGCTGGGTACCTCCCCCCCCCAACACACACACTCACACACACATCAGCAACAACAAACCCTAACCCCACGTGGGCCTTCGCTGATGCTAACAAGTCTCCCTGAGTCATCCTGCCTCCTTGGCAGGGACCCACCCACTGTTCAGTGGATTTGGCCATGTGCCAACACAGTGCCAGATGCAGGGGTGCAGGGGTGCAGGGACATGCATAGAAAGACCAGAGGGGTAGAAGATGGGAGTGGGGTCAAGGAATTAACAACATTGGGTGAGGGCTGGCCCTTTACACATCATCCCCCTGATGGGATTTATAGAGTACCGGGGAGGCAAGGAAGATAAACACACAGAGTGGTGATTAAAGAAAGTTTGAGAGAGTTGGATAAGGACTGAGACATGCACAGGAGAGCAGGGGGGTCTGAAGATCTAATATAACATCTGGGGATGCTGGCAAGGGGTCAAATGGTTAGTTTTCAAACATATCCATCTGTCCACCCACCCACCCACCCATCTATCCATGTTTCCATCTACCCACCAAACTCTCCATCCATCCATCCGTCCGTCCATCCATCTGTCCATCCATCCAACCGTCCATCCATCCATCCAGCCATCCACCCATAACCTGCCCACCCATCTATCCATCCATCCATCTAACCATCCACCCACAACCTGCCCATCCATCCACCCATCCACCCACCCACCTATCCATCTTTCCATCTACCCACCAAACTCTCCATCCATCCATCCAACCATCCACCCATAACCTGCCCACCCATCTATCCATCATCCATATGCATCCACTCATCCATCCATCCATCCATCCATTTAACCATCCACCCACAACCTGCCCGTCCATCCATCCATCCATCCATCCACACACCCACCTATCCGTCTTTCCATCTACCTACCAAACTCTCCATCCATCCATCCACCCACCCACCCATCCATCTATCCATGTTTCCATCTACCCACCAAACTCTCCATCCAGCCATCCAGCCATCCATCCATCCAACCATCCACCGATAACCTGCCAACCCATCTATCCATCATCCATATGCATTCACTCATCCATCCATCCATCCAACCATCCACCCACAACCTGCCCATCCATCCACCCATCCACCCACCCACCTATCCATCTTTCCATCTACCCACCAAACTCTCCATCCATCCATCCATCCATCCATCCATCACCATCCACCCACAACCTGCCCATCCATCCATCCACACACCCACCCACCTATCCATCTTTCCATCTACCTACCAAACTCTCCATCCATCCACCCATCCACCCACCCACCTATCCATTTTTCCATCTACCCACCAAACTCTCCATCCAACCATCCATCCATAACCTGCCCACCCATCTATCCATCATCCATATGCATCCACTCATCCATCCATCCATCCATCCATCCATCCATCCATCCATAACCATCTACCCACAACCTGCCCATCCATCCACCCATCCACCCACCCACCCACCTATCCATCTTTCCATCTACCCACCAAACCATCCATCCATCTATCCATCCATCCATCCATCCATCCATCCATCCATCCATCTAACCATCCACCCACAACCTGTCCGCCCATCCATCCATCCAGCCATCCATCCATAACCATCCACCCACAACCTGCCCATCCATCCATCCATCCACCCACCCACCTATCCATCTTTCCATCTACCCACCAAACTCTCCATCCATCCATCCATCCATCCATCCATCCATCCACCCACCCTCCTATTTACCCATAGGGGTGGGTGTGGAGGTGGGGGTGCAGAGAGAAGTCAGACCCTGAGACGTGGGCAGGGAGAGAGTTCAGATCCACAAAGCTGTCCTCACTGGGCTCTGCCACTGTTCGGTAAGCTGGTTACTGTCGTTATCCTCCGTTTAAACCAGGAAGCTCTGAGAGGTAGCTGCCTTGCCCGTGGTCACATGGCCCATCCGCTGGTCCCCAAGGGGTTCGCTCGTGACTCACAGGCTCTTCCCTTGTCCTGAACCAGGAGTCATGTCGACCTACGCCATGTGCGTTCGCTATGATGGCATTGAGGTGGATGACAGCTACTGTGACGCTCTGACCCGTCCTGAGCCCGTCCAGGAGTTCTGCGCGGGGAGGGAGTGCCAGCCCAGGTACCTGCCACCCAGTGCCCCAGGCACTGCGGGGGCAGCTGGGGCTCTGCTTCGACTCTGCCCACGGGAGCGGCGGGAGCTGGCCAGCATGCTGCTCCTAAAGTGGGCGCTGTGGTGGGCAGGGCCTCAGGACCTGTGGGGTGGGGGTGCCTGCCAGGCTCTCTGCCACGGGCCACACGTGGCTGCCGAATTTCAGCCAATGTCTCCCACTGCAGATCCTGGAGCCACTCTGTGCATCACTCATCATTGGCCCCCGCCCCCAGACACACAGGAGTTTTATAAACCAAAATGATTATTCCCGAAATTCCAAGCTGCCTGGCTGTCCCTGGGATGTGTGTGGGGGGGGGGGAGGCCCTGTCTTTCTAGCCCCCACCCAGGCCTCCTGTCCCGCTTTGCAAACAGTCAGAAACTGACAGAAACTGAGCCCTGAGTGTGTCCTTTTCCAAGTCATGACCACGGCGGGAGCTGATGCAGGGTCCCCGGACTGGGGGGGGCGGGTGAGGAGGAGGAGGAGGCTACACAGTTCTGCTCTTCTGGCTCCCTGCACATTTGCTCCCTTCTGAGAAGCTGGTTGTGTGGTTCTCGGGGCCTGTCCTTCCCCTGGGTGTCCCCTTTGTGTGTGTGTGTGGGGGGGGGGGGAGTACAGCACAGGCTCTGGGACGCTGAGGCATGATCCCAAAGTAGGAGAAGGAAGGAGGGGGGCACTTTGGGAGGAAGGAGCAGTGTGGGCAAGGGATCAAGGCCAGGATGTGGCTCTTGAAGTGGCTGGAAAGCCAGGTGTCCTGCCTGGAGGTGGGAGCAGGTGGAGGCCACAGGGGTTCCTAGGCAGGCGGGCCAAGCACCCACTCGGGGCACCAGCAGGGCATCAGCGCCCCTCCTCGGGTGTCTCCCACCGGGGGGGGGGGGGGGGAGGCGGCGCTCAGGGTCACCTAGACAGCAGCTTCTCCCCCAGGGGGCCTCACCAGCTTCCTGGTTGGCTTGGCCCCGCATGATTTTGGACATGGGTGAGGACGTGCATTCTCGGGGTCAGGCGTGGGGTTGCATGGGGTCCCTGAAGGAAGGTGGGGGTCTCTGAAAGCCGGCCCCTCCCGAGGCAGGTGGGAGACCAGCAGCTGGAGCGAATGCTCCCGCACCTGCGGCGAGGGCTACCAGTTCCGCATCGTGCGCTGCTGGAAGATGCTGTCCCCCGGCTTCGACAGCTCCGTGTACAGCGACCTGTGCGAGGCGGCCGAGGCCGTGCGGCCCGAGGAGCGCAAGACGTGCCGCAACCCGGCCTGCGGGCCCCAGTGGGAGATGTCCGAGTGGTCGGAGGTGAGCGCATGCGCGGCCGGGCGCTTGGGCCCGTGCGAGGGCTGCGCAGTCCTGACCCCGCCCTCACCCGCCCGCTCACAGTGCACGGCCAAGTGCGGGGAGCGCAGCGTGGTGACCAGGGACATCCGCTGCTCGGAAGACGAGAAGATGTGTGACCCCAACACCAGGCCCGTGGGGGAGAAGGACTGCACAGGCCCCCCCTGCGACCGCCAGTGGACTGTCTCCGACTGGGGCCCGGTGAGGGGAGGGCCGTGGGGGGGGGGGGGGCGGGCACGCGGAGGGGTGGCCGGTGCCCAGTGGCCGCGGGGCCGCCTCACGCCCCCGCCGTTCTAGAGGGAGGGATGTAGGGTTAGATGGGCGAACCAGCCATTCTCCCGGTCACGTGAGGAGTCCTAGCCTGTATCCAAAACCGAGTGGCGACTTCGGGGTCCCTTTTTATGACCTCCCTGTGTGTCTGTCTGTTGTGTCCGTCTGTCTCTCGGCTGTGCTCACCAGCGCTCCCGCCCCGTGTTGGGCGCACAGATGACCTTTTTAGGTATTTTAGGTGTGCTTTGTGTGTCTGTTTTCCACCGAGCGCGTAATATTTCTGTAATTAGAACAGAAAATGTTATTTAAAAAGTGGTTGCCATGGCAGCCGCTCCCTCCCCCACACTGCCTGGGGAGCCGGTCCTCTCTGGGAGTGACAGCAGGGGAGGGGGGGTGCACTGGGAGAGGGTTTCCGCCCCTAACCCCCCCCCCTCCCCCCTGCAGTGCAGCGGGAGCTGCGGGCAGGGCCGCATGATCCGACACGTGTACTGCAAGACCAGTGACGGCCGGGTGGTGCCCGAGTCTCAGTGCCAGATGGAGAGCAAGCCGCTGGCCATCCATCCCTGTGGGGACAAGAACTGCCCCGCCCACTGGCTGGCCCAGGACTGGGAGCGGGTGAGTGCCCCCAGCCGCAGCAGGGCTCCCCTCTGCCTGGGAGGGCTCTGGGCTGAGAGCCAAGTGGCCACGATGGCGGATTGGTCAAACGAGGAATTAATTGCAAAATACGAGGGCACAATTCACTGAAACTCAATTTGAAATGGAAAAAGCCAAAAGGTAAGAAAACCCCTCGACACCTGGCAGATCTAAATAGGCAAGTACCTGATGACACAGAATGGGTCTTGTGTCCCCGGCCCTCTCCCAGCCCCCACTTTATGGAAAACGGGGGCCGGGGGCACTCGGGCCTCACAGACTCTTGGCCCCTGGGTCTTGGGCCGACGTTTGTTCTCATGACCACCTCGTCTGCCCCCTCCCCCCCCCCCCCCTGCCGGTCACAGTCCCCAACTTGCCTTTGCAGACGGGTCGTTCTCAGCCAGTTGCTTCAGGTAGATCACCATTAGCCGAGCCGTCTTGGGACAAATTGTCACGAACCGTTGTGTTTCCAAACAGATGGTTTTCCGTGAAACGGCTTTTGATCAAATGTGTTTGGGGCCAGAGGGTTATCGACCAAAGAGTCCTCGGCCAATCTGCCATTGACCTAAACGTTTTCACCCCATCGTCACTGACCAAGCCATATCCCCGGAGTCGCGGAGTCACGTGCACGGTGTCCTGGTCCTCCTGGCCTCTGGCCTCTGACCCGGCCCCGTCTGTCCCCCGGTCTCAGTGTAACACCACCTGTGGCCGAGGTGTGAAGAAGAGGCTGGTGTTGTGCATGGAGCTGGCCAACGGGAGGCCACAGACGCGCAGCGGCCCCGAGTGTGGGCTGGCCAAGAAGCCCCCGGAGGAGAGCACGTGCTTCGAGAGACCCTGCTTCAAGTGGTATACCAGCCCCTGGTCGGAGGTGAGCGCCCGGCTGGCCCCTCGGGGCCACGTGAGGCCAGAACCTGAGTCCTGGTCCTGCCTCAGTGCCTCGAGCCCTGCCCCAGACGCTCCCCACCCCCGCCTCTGTTGTCTCCTCCGTGTGTCCTTAGTACCCGTGCCCCCACCCCCGTGCCCCTCATGCCCTCTCCACCTGCTGATGCCATCAGTTTTCAAGAGGTGGCGGAGGGGGAGGCCCAGAGTGGTCTTTGAGCGTCACTGAGTGGGGAGGGGGTGGAGAACAGGAGCCCCGGGGCCTCTGTCGCTGTGGCCAGGCTGTGTGCTCCGGGGTCTCCGGTGCCTCTGGCCTCGGTGTCCTCATGGGCCAGCTCTGAGCACTGAGGGGGATGACGCAGGGGTGTCACAGGGGGTGGGGAGCCCTGTAACGTTGCACCGTGGTGTTGTCTCAGACACACGCACGCGAGGCTTCCATGGTCTTGGATGGTGGAAGGCACATCCCCAAACCTTAGAGTTCAAGGTGAAGATTCTTAGAGTCTGTAAGACAGGGGTGAGTCTGGGGATTCCGTGAGTGTTGCCCCCACTCAGAGGGTGATGGGCCAGGACCTCTGCACCCCCCGCCCCCACCCGGGCTCAGGGATCTCAGCAGAGAGACTCAAGGTGGTATCTGGATGCAAACCTCGTCCTAGATGGGGCCTACTGCACACATGCTCTTCCAAGAGCGAAAACACACATTTCTCCATTCTGTGTCATCCACAAAAGGACCCACCGGGGAGAAGGAGGGAGACTGGGGGCGGGGTGGGGCTTCCAGAGGAGGCGTGGGCAGAGCCAGCGCCTGAAGGATAAAGAATAGGTATCTGGGGGCCAGGAGGGTCTAGTGGCTACGGGGGGCAGAGTGAGTCTTGTCCGGGGGCAGAGCCCGGCAGGGAGTGGGGGAGGACGTCAGGTGGGGCTGAGAGGCCAGAGAAGTTTGCTGGGGCTCCAGGCCCCCAGGAGCCATGCCAGCACACGCGCTTTGGAAGGTACTTCCTGCTTCAGAAGATGGGGGCCAGGACCTACCGGGTGCAGGTGCTGGGCTGGGTGCTGGGTGCCGAGCCCTGGAAGTGGGGAGAGCCACAAAGAGGGAGCAGACCCTGCCCCCTGAGGGCATCGGGAGGGCATCGGGATAGGGACACCCGTATTGCGCTGATGACGGAGGGTGGGCGGGGGGTGATCGGCACAGGTGGACCACGGTGGGTGTGTGGAGCTCTGGCGTTCTGTCCCTGTGGCTGCCCCTCCCTGGGATACGGGCTCAGTAAGAACTCATTCCTCCCAGCTGTTCTACCCACTCCCCAGGGCCGGAGGGTCCCCTCCGGGGGCACACAGAGGCTCCTCGGAGCGGCCGCCCGCGGTCGATGGTCCTGTGTGCTCAGTGCCAAGCTGGCCGGCTCTTGCCTCCAGACTGGGCCAGCCCCCCATGCTGGGAGCGGGTGGGTGGTCCCCCCTGCTAAGTCTTACTCAGTTAAATGGGAGGGTGGGTCCAGGGCCGGGGCCTCCCACCCCTCCCCCACCTCAGGGACCCAGGGCTCAGGTCCCAGGGGCGCCTGGGTGACGTGGGGTCACCCACGTTGGAGGGGGGTGGCAAGAGGGAGCCACCGCCTGCAGGATCTTGGCAAGGAGACGATGGGGCAGCCGGGGTCAGCAGATGTCCCTGGTGCTCTGGGTAGCTCAGCGGGGTTTTCCAAGGGGAACATCTGGACGAGGGAGCCTCAGGCGGGAGTGTGGCTTTGGAAGATAGGTTTAATTGGCCGGCAACACAGTTTTTCACTGGAGAGGGAAACCAGCGCTCTCCCTCTGCCACGGCCCCGTGTGTCCTGAGGGTCCGTCTCACAGGCCCCGGGGAGGCTGAAAGTGAAGGACGCACCCAGTGACAGTGGGGAGGGGAGGGGCCGCCCCTTCCCTGGGCACCTGCTGGAGCTGCGCGGCCCTGGGTGGGGATGGGACCCAGCAGCCTGGTGGGAGGGGTGGGGTCGCCCCTCCTTGGGGCCGGAACCCTGCACGGCCAGGTGGGGGCTCCGGCCATGCTGTCTCTCCCATCAGTGCACCAAGACCTGCGGGGTGGGCGTGCGGATGCGGGACGTCAAATGCTACCAGGGGACTGACATCGTCCGTGGCTGCGACCCGCTGGTGAAGCCTGTCGGCAGGCAGGCCTGTGACCTGCTGCCCTGCCCCACGGAGCCCCCAGGTGAGGAGGGGGGGGGGGGGCTGACAAGGCGGGCAGAGCCAGGGGCCAAGGGGACCAGGAAGATCGAGCGGCTACGGACACCGAGGCCTGGTGGGGGGGCGAAGGCTCCCCCTGGGATGGCGGAACCCGGCTGGGAGGTGAGGGTGGGGAGGGCGGCAGGTGAGGCCTGACTGGGGCTGGGTGTCCCCAGGAGCCCCACCAACACCTGTATCTGGCTTCAGAAGGTGGGGCCGACCGGGCGGGAACCAGGAGTCCGCGGTGACTCAGCCTGAGCCGGGCACACGGGAGGCGGGGGTGGCCGGGCCTGACGTGGGGCCTCGGCGCCTGGAGGAGGAGCGAGGGTGCTAGAGTCTGAGGGGGGTGCCGGGACAGGTGACCCGCTCTGCTTCACACCTGTTCTGTGGAGGGGACACCTGTGGGCCTCCTGGGAAGGTTCGGGCCTCCAGGGGTGAGGTCAAGGACTCCTCCAAACCCTGGCCCTGGGCATCACCCTTGCTGTGTGCAGATCAGACCCCTCGGGGGGATGGCGTGGTGTCCTGGGGAGGGCTGGGGGCAAGGGTGGCATAGTAGGGCTGGAGGGCCCGGCGCGGGTGGGAGGCCCATTGCCCCTGGAAACGGGCACGTAGGGGCCACCTGTCCACGGGTGCTGCCGGCGGGGGCCACCCCCAAGGTGGTGGGGCGGGGGGGTCCTGTCGAGTTTCCACCCCTTGGCCACCGGTGATGCCCTCCCCCCCCCCCCCCCCCCACCGTGTCCCTTCCCCAGACGACAGCTGCCAGGACCAGCCAGGCACCAACTGTGCCCTGGCCATCAAGGTGAACCTCTGTGGCCATTGGTACTACAGCAAGGCGTGCTGCCGCTCCTGCAGACCTCCGCACTCCTAGCCACCCCGCAGCCCCCCAGAGACCCGAGCGCTCGGCCCCGGGGGCCCCCCAGCGCCCGGGGCCCCTCTGCGGACACCCTTCCCGCAGGGCACCCGGGCCGTGAAGACGTGACACTGAGCCTCTGCTCTCCCCCGGGGAAGGAGAGCCCCCCCCTGCCCCCACGAGTGCGCCCCGGGCCCCCGCCCCTGCCCGGGAAGGTGTCTTAGGGCTGCAAGGACGGTCGTGTTTGTGGGTCCCACCGGCCAGCCCCCGGCTCCACCCAAGGGGCCTGGGAATGTCCTCTCTCCCTCCCGGGCTGTGGGGTCGAGGACCGGGGCTGGGGCGGCGGGGAGATCCGGGTGCCGCCGCCTCGGACCCGGATCCTGTTCGGGTGTGCCCCTTCCAGAGGAATTGTATCTCGCAAGTAGCGTCCACTTGCCTCGTTCTATGAAGCTCTCGCGCACGGAGGGACCCGCTGCACTTTACGCCCCAGGAGGCGGCACTCTTTCTCACGGCACACTAGGATATGGTCGTCAGCCAGTGCTCCTGTATGTTAATAAAGTGGTCGTATTTATGGCGGCATCGTGGGCTCCCAGTGGCTCTGGCGGGAGGTGTGCGGTGGCCGTCGGGCTTCGGGAGCCAGGCTGTCCCGCGCTCGAGTCTGGGAAGACCGGCTGAGGCCTGGGTCCGGGACCGGGCTCGGGGCCTAGGACCCGAGCAGCTGTGCCTCCCTGAGGAGGGGACGGTCGGGGAAGCAGAGCTGGGGTGCCTGCAGGGGTGACGGGGGTCAGGAGGCATCGGGACCCGGATGTGTTCTCAGAACCGAGCCGGTCTCCCGCCTACTGACCGAAGTGGAACCTAGGGAGGGGGCTGGGGGGCTGGGGGAATTGTACGACCTGAGCCTTGGGAGAAAAGGCTGGCCTGGAGATGTGTAGGGGGAAAACAGGAAATGAGGCAGGGGCGGGGGTGGGCCCCAGATTGGGAGCTCAGGAAATATCATCCGTCGTTACTGTTCCTGAACCTCCTAGAAGGGCTAGTTAATCTGGACTTGGGTGGGGGGTGTGCAGGGCCACTGGAGGGCTTCCTGGGGGAGGTGGTGCTTAGGCTGGTCCAGCAGCAGGAGTGGTTCTCCAGCATGAAAGAAGGGGAAGCAGCCAGCACAGAGTCTCTAGGGAGAGGGTGGGGATGGGGAAGATGCTGGAAACCTGCTCTGGCCTCCACTGGGGGCGGGGGGAGGAGGACCAGGGTGTCCGCCCAGCTCGGGAAGCAAGACTGCCATGGGCTGAGGGTGCCACGGGGATCGTCTTCTTCAGGGACAGGTAGCAGGGCAGCAGGCTGCTGCCAGAGCAGGGCCCGGCACCCAGCGCTCAGGGCAGCATTGAGGGTGCTGCTCAGTGATGAAGGTCACTGAGGCCCTGGGATGGGCTTGCGTGAGGTCCCCAGCCCCAGGAGAGGTGAGTCACAGTAATCCAGGGGTCTGGGCCCTCCCCGATGCACCCTGCTGCTGTGCCCTGTGGTCACCCTTGCCCCCGGTCCTCCTTTCGGACCACACTCGGCACTTCCTGCGTGCCAGGCTCTGCCTCCAGTGCTCTATCAGCCCTGCTTCACGAACCTCCCAAGAGCCCCTGAAGCGGGCGTCGTTATCACCCCCCCACCCCGTGCTGATGGCCAACACGGGCCCAGAGGCCATCAGACACTGGTCCCAGGTGACTCAGCCGGTCACCCCCACCCCGCTCTCCAGGAGCTCAGAGTTTAGGCCAGCGGCTCCCAGACTTGGCAGACGGACACGGCACCCTAGACGTGGCGTGCCTAGACCCAGGCCCCCAGATGGGAGAGGAAAGGCGGACCCTGCCCGGCACTGGGCAGGACGGGGTCCCCTCCCGGAAAGTCCCGGGCAGAGGTTCGGGCTGGCTTGGAACTGCAGGCAGACCGAAGGCGGTGGCGGTGGCGGTGCTGGAGATGAGTTTTATTGGCTTTCTCTTTTCTCGGGGAGCACGCAGCTCCCCGCGGGTCCCCACAGTGCAGCTGCATGAACTCACAGGGATGGGTGTTCACCTCATTTTAAGTGGAGCTATGAATCTACACAGAGAACAGAGACCAGGGAAGGAAACAGGAAACGGGAACAGAACAGCCACAGGAAGTGCCGCCTCCTGGTGCTCGCCCCCCACCCCAGCCCACCCCCCAAGCAAATGCGCAAAACAAACTCATGGGGTTCCACAAAGGAGGAGAGCTTGGGCTGCAGGGAAGCTGGGGGTGGATTCCATTAGCGTGTCCCAACTGAGGCTGGAGGTGAACGGAAGGAGAAAGTAACAGGAAGCTGAAAACAGTAAGCCCTCCCTAACTCTGCTCACGTCCGGACGACTCTGGGGCATTCAGCAAGAGGCAGGTGCTCGGGCTGTCCTCGGCTCAGGGGCCCTCAAAGGCTGCTGTGTCTTTTAGGAAGGTGGCTTCACCGAGGAGCCTGGCAGACAGCAGCTACCCTGCCTCTGGGGCCCTGCTGTGCAGGAGGAGCTCTCACCCCTGGCCGGTGGGGGAGCTGCGTTCCCCGTGCCCCTGGTCACTTCCCTGGGGTGACCACTGAGCATCACTTCCCCAGCAGAGGGAGGGAGCTAGAGAGGGGCTCCCAGGGAGACCTCAGCCCTGCTGGCAGCTTGGCGGAGAGTGGGCTCAGTTGAGGTCGGACGTGGAGAGAGAGCAGGATCCGGGGCCCTGCTCCCAGATCCTCCTGAGAAACGGGGCGGGTGCGACAGTTCGGGTCGGTGTCCCCTGGGACCAGAGCTCGAAGGGCTCTGGATGCTGAGGCCCAGCGGGTGGGAGGGCCTGTCACAGGCCTCATGGGGGGAAAGTGGGTCTGTTAGGTCCTGCTCCCCGCCCTGTGCACCCCACCACACCTGGACTTCCGAACGGGGTGCCTGTTTCAGTGCGGGTGCTCCCACAGCAGGTGGTTGGCCCGTGGCCTCCTCTACCCTCTGTGCCTCCCTCTTTCACCAAAAAGCCAGTTGAGGCTGTGAATCCCGAGGGCCTGGTTGCCCCTGAAACTTCTGGGACATCTGCAGGAAGGCCAGCCCAAAGAGCGTCTCCGCGGCTGGGCACCGGAAGCCAAGGATGTGCGTGTGAGCGGGAGGGCGCCGGGGGGTGGGGGTGGGGTGCTCCGCGCCCCCCGCCGTTCTGGGACTTAATACTTGGTCTGCAATAGCCAGGGAGGGCTTGTGCTACCGGGCCAGTGGCATCGCGGCTGAGGCTCGGGGGCGGTGGGTCGGGGCTGTGTGTGTGTCGGGGGGTGGGGTCAGGCCCGGCCTCACAGCCAGCGACCGCCAAGTTGCTGGGGCTGAGGTGGAGGCCACTTTCCCCCTGCAGCTCTGCTGGACGGCAGCTTCAGCGTCAGGAGCCTGGCGTCGAGGCCCCAGAGCCCTGCCTTGCCCTGCGGACTGACACCTGGGAGCTCACCTGTGCCCGCCCGCCTGGGAGCCCCAGGCCCCGCACCCCTACCCCTGGCGGCCACCTTGTGCTCACTGGGCCCTATCCCTGCAGCGAGCCGCGGAGCTCCCCGACCTGCCCCCGTGGGGACAGGGAGGCGCGGAGGGCTGGGCGGGGCCCGGGGCCCGGCCCGGGGCCAGGCTGACACGCCCCGGGGACCCCACCATGGTCTGGGGGCCCGTCGGGCGGACGGGGCTGCTCAGACGTCGGTGCTGATGCTGCGGCTCCGGGAGAAGGCCTCCCGCATGGCCGAGAGGCGGTTGGGGTTGAGCGCCTGCAGGCCCCCGAAGGCCCCCGGCGGCGGCTCGGCGTCCTCCTGGCTGACGCTCTGGTAGGCCACGCGCTCGCCGCCGTTGCGCACGTCCTCGTCCTCGGGCTCCTGCAGGAAGAAGGCGGGCGGCTCGTAGTGGGAGCAGCTGCGGCAGAGGGTGCGGGCCTGCGGGCTCTTCTGGCTGAAGGAGGTGGAGGCGGCCGGGTAGAGCGCCGGCCCGTTGGTGAGCACCAGGCTGCGGCCGCAGGGCAGCGGAGGCGGGTTCGCGTGCACGGCGAAGTCAGGCTCCTCCTCGTCCTCCTCCGACTCTTCCTTGCAGCAGTAGTACTGCGGGCAGAGGGCTGGTGACCCGCGGTTCGCCCGCCCTCGCGTGCACGCGCACGCACGCACGCACGCATGCGGCCAGACGCCTCGCCGATCCCCATGGCAAGCTGTGCAGGCGGGGAAACCGAGGCACAGGAGGGCCAGGCAGCCCGAAGATGGGCTCTGTGCTGTGCTGCCTGGGCCTGCTCTCGGGGTTGGGGGGCACTCGGAGGGCCGTCCGGTGTGGGTAGGGAAGGGAGAGCCCAGGGGGCCAGAAGCGAGGCCCAGACGCTCACTCCTGCTGCTCTCCCGCTTGGCAGCTGCGTGCGCCGTCGGCCAAGTCCCTTCCCCTCCCTGAGCCTCCGCGGCCTCACCCTGCGGGGGGGGTTTGGGAAGCCCTGGGAGGGGTGAACCCTGGCAGGTGGGACCCAGGCCGGGGCGGTCTGCTCGGCACTTTCTCCAGCAGGACCTGCCTCTTCCCCTCTTGCGGGGGCCCCAGCCCTCCTCGCGCCTCCCTCAGCGCCCCCCGGGGGTACCTGGAGCCGGCAGTAGCACAGAACAGCGATGATACAGAGCAGAATCACAGTCGCCAAGATGCCCCCAGTGATGACCACGGTCCCGGCTGTCATCCGCCCCCTTCTCCATCAACAGCCTGCAACACACATCACCAGGTTTCCCGCATCACTGCTTCCTCCTTGCGAGAGCCACCCCTTCTGGTTTAGAAAGACGAGGAGACTAGCCCAGAGGGGAAAATAGAATCCCCCGGGGCATGTGCGCAAGAGGCAGGGGCCAGGGCTGGGCCGCGGTGCAGGGCAGACCGGCCCTGCCCCTCCGTCTCCGGGCCCTGCGTTCCACGTCTGGAGAGGGCGATGCTAACAGGACGCCCCAGCCTGGCTCGCGGGGCTCCCGTGAAGATTTCGTGAGCACACATCTCGGCACTGAGCGTAGCACGCTTTCAGGGAATGGCGCCCTTCCAGGCTGGCTCTCCCAAGCTCACGCATTTCTAAATTCACCCAAACACAGTCAAGCTGAACATATGGTTTTGTAACCGAACAAGATCGTCCTTATTTTTCCAGATCATTGCATTTCCTTCCGCGACATCGCTTCTAGCCACGTCCCGTCGTCTGACGCAACCCGTCCAGTGGTGGTAAAACACACATAACGTGAAATTCACCATCACGACCTTTTTTAAGTGTGCGGGTTCGGTGGTGGTAAATACTCAACAGAACTTTTGTCGTCTTTCACGACTGAAAACCAATCCTTTTTTTTTTTTTTTTGATATTTAGGTTGTTTACATTAAAAAAAAATACTTTAAGTGGATGTTTTAGTAAGTGTTTTTGCAGCTAAGTGATGGCAGCCATTTGAGCCACACGGCCGGCTGCGATTACTTGTCCAGGAGAAGTTCCTAGAAGGGGGATTTCTAGGCCGAGGGACAGGCCCTTTGTAAACTCTTCATCGTGGAAAATGTCACACAAAGGCAGAGAGAACGAGCACGTGTCACCAGCTGCACTTCTGTTAGCTTTTCCATCCGTCCGGGCGCTGAGAAACCGGTTCTAGAAAAAAAGCATCCTGCCTCGTAGGCTCTTGCGATGTCCGTCCTCGAGACGGCCTGCTTCAGGGGTTTAACACCTGGCTTGCAAAGTTCCCGAGTGCCTGACGATCATCTCCCACAGGCCAGTAGTCGCTGGCTCGGGCACCCCTGCCTCGACTGGCCATCCCTCACTTTCTTTTGCGGGGGGGGCAGTGTGTGTGTGTGTGTGTGGGGGCGATTGAGCATATTAAAGGAAATCCCGGAGCGTGTCAGTTTACTCATAAATCCTTCAGTGCAAAACCTGACAGATGAAGACTTAAAAAAAAAAAAAACAACAACAAAACCATAAACGCCCTGTCTGTGTTCAGCTTCCTTCACTCAGCTCCAAAATGTCTTTTTACAGTTGCTTTGTTCAAATCAGGACCCAGTTACATTTGGCTCTTTTGACTCTAGAACAGTTCTGTTCCCTCCACTCTAGCCCTACGCACCCCGCCGGTGTTGTTTATAGAAGAAACTGGGTCGTTTATCTTCACAGAATTTTCCATGTACTAGAGCTGGCTGGGTTTCCTCGAGTGGCTTCGGACACTCTGGCGCTATTTTGTCTTCTAAACTGGCTTCCTACCGCGTCACCGTCGGGGGCTGTGACTCTGTTCCGTCTGCCGCCACGTTGAGATCAATGGCTGGTGGGTCCAGCTGCTGTCAGTTCCCCCACTGGCCCTCTACCTGATCGACTTACCAGCCCTCGGGGATTGTGTCCTAGATCCATTATTTAATTAGGGGGCCGCAAAGAGTGGCTTTGCAAAGCAGTACGGTCTCTTCTGCATTGACTAGCTCTGGTCCTTCTCTGAAGAACTTTCCCTAGTACCTACGTAGTTATCCTAAAATACAGTGTGCAGAGGAAAGGCTCAGGTGCTCAGCTCTGTATCAATTTTCAGAAGAGGGGGGTACCCCCAAGAGGTTTGTGGTGGTTTTCTAGTACCACTGTGATCTCACTGACTTTTATATATTTAATGTAGTTCAGTCCACATCTACTTTTTAATGTTCAAATGATCCCATTGGGACTGTGGGGTTGGAGGTCCCTCCACAATGGCTCCTGTGTTATTTTGATGGGACCCCCACTAATCCTTGATGGCATTTTGCTTTACATTTTTTTTTTTAATGTTTATTTATGTTTGAAAGCGAGAGAGAGACAGAGCACAAGTTGGGGAGGGGCAGAGAGAGAGGGAGACACAGAATCTGAAACAGGCTCCAGGCTCTGAGCTGTCAGCACGGAGCCCGACTCGGAACTCGAACCCAGGAACCGTGAGATCATGACCTGAACCAAAGCCGGTCGCTTAACTGGCTCAGCCACCCAGGTGCCCTGACATTTTGCTTTTAGGTACAAGGTGTCCCAACCAAGGAATACTTTTTTTTTTTTAGGAAGAGAAAAATGAAACATAAGTTTCTATTGACTTTATTCCTTATTAGTTTTTCCCTATTCTATATAATAACTTAAAAATAACAGTACCAATATTTTTACTAACATGTCCACTGCACAGAACATATTTATTTGTTCTCTTTTTGTTCTCACCCCCTCAGGAGTGGATAGTAACAAGACTATTTCAAAGTCACTTGAAATAATTCTTAGTATGGCTTTTCTATCCACTCGATACTCAGGTTCATTCATTCCAGTTAGTTCTTCCCTTTTTAAAAAATTGGTTTAATTTTGCATTTTAATTGTAGAAAACATTCGGCTCCAAAGTCAGAAGCATAAAACCAGGTACATTCAGGGGTCTCACTTCCTGTCACTCCCCTGCTCTGCCCCAGAGGGAACAATGTTACTTGGTTCTGGATTTATCTCCCCATTGCCTCTTTTCCTTCCTTCCTTCCTTCCTTCCTTCCTTCCTTCCATGTTTATCTTTGAGAGACAAAGAGTGTGTGTGAGCGGGGGAGGGGCAGAGAGAGAGGGATTCACAGAATCTGAAGCAGGCTCTAGGCCCCCAGCCGTCAGCACAGAGCCCGACACGGGGCCTGAACGCATGAGCCATGAGATCATGACCTGAGCCAGTTGGACCTCAACCGACGGAGCCACCCAGGCGCTCCCCACTGCCTCTTTCTAAAAATATAAGCAAATAGACCCTTCCTCCCTTCTCTGAAGCTAAAACGACATTCTGTATAGACTTTCTGTACCTTCCCCTGCTTCACCGAGAGGTCTGTCACGATGTGTACGATATGCTCCCCCGTGACTCTGAACGTCCCCAGGGACCCTTCCAGAACCTGGCTCCTTTTCGTAGCCGCACCGCACTCCGCAGTGTGGGGGAAGCCCTGCTTGCACAGCACATCCTATGGGTAGGTATTTGCACTGTTTCCTACTCCTTGAGATGACAGGAATGTGCAAGGAAGGGTTTTACGGTGTGCACGTTTCTCAAGTTTTTGATAACCCTTGCCAAAGACTTGCTGGAATCTGGGCCCGTGTTTTCCCCCTTCCAGGAACGTGTGAGAATTGACACGGGATTTTCAGACTCAAGGTCTGAGCCGTTGGTACGTGGGGAGCGAGGGGCTGCACCCCTGCACGTGCACGCGGCTGGTGGCGCCTGACATCAGTCCACGGTTAACTCCGAAGAGCCCCTAAGGGGGACCTCCTTCGGCCCCGCCACCCCTCTGCCCTGGCTGTGCTCACCCCCAGGGCAGCAGTGTGGGCAGGGGCAAAGCTGGGATGGGAACCCAGACTCCGGACGGACGGGCAGACAGAAAGGCAGATCTGTACAGACCCAAAGTGATGAGCCGATGAGACACAGACCCACAGACGGCCCCGAATTCAGACAGAGGTGCAGACAGGCAGATGCAGGCGGGGCCCGAGTCAGGAAGACACAGCACAGGCCACACAGACAGACAAAGCAGGAGCCCCAGGGACCCCCACATTCCTGGGCGCCCTGCCAGGCGGCTCCCACCCACCTCGGCCCCCAGGGCGGCTGAGGCCAGCTGGCCTGCCGGCCCCACCAAGGGTGCAGGCCGACCTGGGGCCGGATCCAGGGAGCAGGGTGTGCTGGCGGTGGGGGGTGGGGCTGGGCAGCGGCCAGGCCCGCCGTCCAGATGCGTTTCACGCTTTTCGCTGCGGTGAGGCAAAGCAAAGCAAAGCAAAGCAAAGCAGGCAGATGTTGGCCTCACTCCCCCGCGCCCTTCCCTCCTGTGGGGCTCACGGGATACCACAGCTCACCCCAGCCTCCACCTGACGTGGCCAGAAGGCGGCAGCGGGATGGACCCCAGGCAGCGGGACGGACCCCAGGCGACAGGACGGACCTCAGGCGGCGGGACGGACCCCAGGCGGCCGGACGGACCCCAGGCGGCGGGACGGACCCCAGGCGGCGGGACGGACCCCAGGCGGCCGGACGGACCCCAGGCGGCGGGACGGACCCCAGGCGGCGGGACGGACCCCAGGCGGCCGGACGGACCCCAGGCGGCGGGACGGACCCCAGGCGGCGGGACGGAACCTAGGCGGGACGGACCCCAGGCGGCGGGACGGACCCCAGGTGGCCGGACGGACCCCAGGCGGCGAGACGGACCCTAGGCGGCCGGACGGACCCCAGGCGGCGGGACGGACCCCAGGCGGCCAGACGGACCCCAGGCGGCCGGACGGACCCCAGGCGGCGGGACGGAACCTAGGCGGGACGGACCCCAGGCGGCCGGACGGACGCCAGGCAGAGGGACGGACCCCAGGCGGCAGGACGGACCCCAGGCGGCGGGACGGATCCCAGGTGGCCGGACGGACCCCAGGCGGCGGGACGGACCCCAGGCGGCGGGACGGACCCCAGGCGGCCGGACAGACCCCAGGCGGCGGGACGGACCCCAGGCGGCCGGACGGACCCCAGGCGGCGGGATGGACCCCAGGCGGCGGGACGGACCCCAGGCGGCCGGATGGACCCCAGGCGGCGGGACGGAACCTAGGCGGGACGGACCCCAGGCGGCCGGACGGACGCCAGGCAGAGGGATGGACCCCAGGCGGCAGGACGGACCCCAGGCGGCGGGACGGATCCCAGGTGGCCGGACGGACCCCAGGCGGCGGGACGGACCCCAGGCGGCCGGACGGACCCCAGGCGGCGGGACGGACCCCAGGCGGCCGGACGGACCCCAGGCGGCGGGACGGACCCCAGGCGGCGGGACGGACCCCAGGCGGCCGGATGGACCCCAGGCGGCGGGACGGAACCTAGGCGGGACGGACCCCAGGCGGCCGGACGGACGCCAGGCAGAGGGACGGACCCCAGGCGGCGGGACGGACCCCAGGCGGCGGGACGGACCCCAGGCGGCGGGACCGACCCCAGGCGGCGGGATGGACCCCAGGCGGCCAGATGGACCCCTAACGTGTGTGGCGCCGCGGGAGGGCAGAGCGGGCACTGGGACTCTGCGGACGAGGAGGCGGGTTGGGGCGGGCTGGTCCATGCACACCCTTCCGGCAGACGGGTCCCCCTGCAGCCGGAAGCCATACCTGCCCCACTGCTGGCCACCTGGGACCCGGGGCCTCCCAGGCCCAGGGGGTACCAGCATCGCCACTGTCCTGTTGGTGCTTGTCAGGCAGGACCCCCTCCTGAGACCCTGACTGGCGGGATTACATCTCCCCCCCCCCCCCCGACCGCCCCCCGCATCTGCAGAGCGACTCATTCTGTGACTGTGTCACCTTTGCTGGGGTTTCGGCTCTTTGTACCCCAGATGGTAATTGTGTTCCTACTTCATCAGTGGGAGAACTTACTCAGCTCGAGAGAGAGCGTGCAGGGATTAGACTCTGCTGGGCAGTTCGGCGCCCCCAACACCCCAGCACCCAGCAGACCCCCTGGAGCCAGCCTGGTGCTGCCCTCAGTTAGCACGGGGCTTCAAACGCTTCCATGTGTCCGTGCCTCAGTCTTCCCCTCTGCACGGCCAAGAGAGCAGCATCAAGTGTCCCCCCCGGCCGGCCGGGGTGCCGTGCTCCGGCTGTTACTGTCAGTATTTGGGTCCCTGTCTGGCTCGGGCTCCCCTGGCAGGTCCCGGAGGGTGCTGGGGAGTGGCCGTGGTGGCCGTGGGGGGCCTCTCTCCCAGGTCTGAGATACGGAAGGCCCCTTGCTCGGCCCGGCTGTCGGGGCCCCTCCGGCGGCAGTCAGCCTGGTGGTGTGGTGGGACGGGTGCCGGTGCAGGCCAGGCGCCCGGGGCTGTCAGCAGCCCCAGCTCCGACACCCGGGCCACGTCCAGCTGGAGTGTCTCAGCCTCGCTCTGCAGATACGCGCCTGCCGAGGGGCAGCGACACCCGCGACGGGGCGCCAGACCCGGGGCCAGGCCCGGCCAGCAGACGCGCACGTGGCTGGCGGCTCTTCTGGGGCCCCGGCCTGACATCAGTCCATAGTTAACTCCGAACAGCCCCTAAGAGCGACATGGCCTCCTGCGGCCCCACCCTCTTGCCACCCCTCTGCCGTGGCTGTGCTCACCCCCAGGATGCCCTTCCCTCTGCTTCTGCAGAGCCTACCCTGCCAGCTGGGCCCAGAGCGTGTCTCCTCCTCCTCCTCCTCCTCCTCCTCCTCCTCCTCCAGGAAGCCTTCCTGAACTTCTCTAACCTCGAAATGCCAGTGCTGGGATGTCCCACTCCTCCATTTAGTACAGTTGGGTGGTAATGGAGAGGCCGAGGACAGTGTGGGGCCAGGCGGGACCCAACCATGACCTCACACAGTGAGTCAGCAGAACGGCAGCCAGAGGCCTGTTTCTCCGATTCTCACACCTGCTGTCCTAGCCGGACTGTCACCTTTCAGACCTCCTTCCTGTGCCTGGGGACTCTGTCCCACCGGACACCATGGTGATGAGCCTGAGGGGCCCTCGTCCTGCCCAAGATTGGGGGTGGGGGGGCAAGCGAGGAAAGTCCTGCCATACACTTGTTGGTCACCCTGGGTCAGAGGCCTCTCTCGGGCCTCAGTTTCCTTGTCATTGTATTATGGGCATGACGTCACTGCCCAGGGTGGGAGAGGGGAGAGCCGCAGACACGTGGACGCATGCTTTCCTGGGGGCCCGGAGGATGCCGGGCCGGCCCAGTGGCCGCTCCCCGGACACTTGCGTCCTGAGCAGGGCCGTGCTGAGTGCCCAAGAGGCCAACGGGGGATTCCAGTGGGGGGCAGGGCTCCACACAGGTGGCACCACACCGAGACGCCCACCGGGGGCTTCCTGGGAGGATGGACTGGCCGGGCTGGCAGAGGAGGGGGCGGCTGTGGGAGGAGGGACAGCAAAGCAAAGGCTGGAGGCAGAGAGGTGCCGGCAGGCCCAGTGACAGGCTGGAAGAGGCCTCTGACACGCGGTCCCTCCTCGGCTCTCCCTGAAGTCTTCGCCGCCCCTGCCAGCCAAGACGGTTTGGCCAGGATCGCGCTGAATTGTTAATCTGCCCCCTGGGACCATAAACGGTTTTAAAGCTTTATAAACGGCTTTTCTTCCCTGTCCCCACCCTGGAGTTTTCCAGGGACAGGCTGAGGGACGGCCCGTCTGTGCACCCCCACCTCCACTCCCAGTCTGTGGAGAGCGCCACCCCCCTCCGGCGGGCACAGCAGGCGGGCCTGGGGAGCCGGCCGCTTTACGAGCCCCGGGCGTCTCCTGCCAGGGGTGGTGGCGGGGGCGGGGCGCAGGAAACACCTGGCCTCAGAGCCAGCCAGCCCTCCACCTGCCTCCCCCCCACGGAGCCCCCTCCCCCGGCACAAGACCCCGCGTGCCTGCATCTGGACGGCACGTCCTGCGCTTGGCTTCAGACGCTTCCACTTCCCTGCTCCCCTCGAGCCCCGCGCGGCACAGGGCACCGGGCTGTGCCAAAGGAAGGCTTCTGTCCGCCGCGTTCACCTGAGGTGCCCGGTGCTCCTGGGGGCGCCAAGGAGAAGCCAAGCCCTGCGTCCTTGCACGCCGGCCGGGCCTCCGGCTCGTCTCGACCGGTGACTTCCAAGCCCGCCGGGCACCAGGATGCAGGGGCGCCTGGCAAGCACAGCCTCGGCGGGTCGGCACGGGGGCCCTGGAATACGCTCGTTTAGGAAGCAGCCCTCGCGACCGAGCGTTGATGGTGCCGCTCACTTCCGGATGGGGAGACTGAGGCTGGGGGAGCCGGGCTTAGGCTCCTGCCGCCCCGCAGGCCTTTCCCCAGCCCGCCGTCTCGGCAAGGGCTTACGGAGAGCCGGCACGCCTTTTCCTCCACAAACACATCTGTCTGGTTTCAAAAGCGCTCCTGCTACCTGGAAGCCCGAGGGCCCCGTGGTCCGCGAGCGAGAGCGGCCGCGCAGTTCCTGTCTAGACCTCCTCCACATTTGTTCCTAATTTCACGCTCCGCGGGCTCCCAGATTCCTGTGTTTGGTAATAAATAGACGGGGAAGTGCTCGGCAGCACTGTGGCTGGTCTCAGAGATACTCTCCAGAGCCCGGCTGGGCTGGGCTGGGCTGGGCTGGCGGCCTGGACGGGCAGTTCCCGGCGGCGCCTGGAGATCTCCTCTCCAAGCTCCTCAGAAATGCAGGCCCGCCTGGTGCGGGGCTCCCGCGAGCCAGACCCGCGCCCACCGGCAGGGCAGGCCGGGGCCGGAGCGCGCCCGTGGCAGGGGGCCTGGTGTTCAGGAAGCCGGGGATGCCCTGGGCTGGCCTGCTTCGTGGCCTGGGCTCCGTGAGGGACCGCCGGGACAAGCACAAGGCCCGCGCTATTTTGCCGGCTCTCTCGGGGGCTCATAGACTTGTAGCAGTTCTCCCCAGACCCCCGCTGAAGACCCCCACCCCGTCCCCACCGCCTGGGGCCAGCGCTGTGAGAGCAGGTGGTTCCCCGCTCTGTTCCCACCGCCCAGCCCAGCCCAGCCCGATGCTCACAACAGACACTCGATGTCTTGAAGACACTTGAAGAATGAATCGAAATTTCCAGGACGGACCCAGCAGAGCCGGGAGCGCCCGTGAGAAGGGGGGCGGTGTGTCCCTCTCATTTCGCCCCATGGCTTCCCCCCCGGGTGGCTGCCCCACCCGCACTCCCCAGGCCGTGGGGGATGCAGGGAGCAGATGCATTTCTTTGCAAGATCCCCCCACCCACACAGCCTAGGGGTAAACCGAGGCCGGAAGAGAAAAACAACGCACCGAGCCAGCAGAAAAGTCCATCAGACGGACACCTTATCTTTGTGCCCCCTCCCGGCTGCAGAGCCGAGGCCGTGGACTACAGGGAGAGGATTCAGGGCAGACCCTGGGCCCTGGGGGGCTGGAGGGCCTGGGCCACGGCCAGGAAACTGGAGGGAGCTGCCTCGCCCGACCTGGACTGGCCAGGGGGCTCGGCATCCCCACTGCCTGGAGAAAGAGGGCACCCCTAGCTGGGTGGCCTTCCTGCCCCCTCGGGCACGGTCCCCGGGCACTTGCTGTCCCCTGCCTCAGGCACCTCTGGGAAGGCAGAGAGCCACGGGAGGTAGCCCTTCCTTCCCTCTGCCACAGAGCCATGCCAGGGTCACCTGGGGTCCCCCCGGCCCTTCGGGGGCAGTGGGCAGCACATCGGGCCAGTGGGCAGCACATCGGGCCAGGCCAGGGGGCACCTACAAGGCAGGCTACCACACTGTCATTCTTGCGGTTGGTCCTGGAGGCCCCGCCTCAGCACACTGTCCTGCTTCCAGAGGAGTGGCCAGTCGGGGTGCGCGGAGGCATGCGGTCAAATTAGCTGGATCCCCCGGCTCCATGGGGACCAGGCTTGGTGGTGTGGAGGGCTGGGAGCGTGTGGCCGTGCCCTGTCTGTGCAGATGGGTGGCTCTGCCCTCCAGACAAGGAGACCTACCCAGGGTGACCCTGGATGCCTGCCACAGAATGAGGGCTGAGCACAGGCCAGCGACCCTGACCTGCCCCCTCGGGCCCCAAGGTGGTGGGGGCGGTGGGGGAGGGGAGGAGGCGAGGCACCCCGTGTCTGATGTTGTTGAGCTCAGCAGTGTCTGGCCCTGGGGCCCCAGCAGCCCCCAGACCTCTCCTGTCTGACGTCCTGTGATCTGTCTGAAAGATGCACGTGTGTCTGTGAGGACAGTTCACACCCGTGCGACTCCAACGCGACAGAGAAATCCGCCCTTTAGCAAAGAGGCCGCCCAGAGGTTCTTACCCTGCCCTCCCGCCCATGCCGCCCCACTGGGGCTCCTGAACCTAAGTCTGGACAGATCACTGCCTCCCTCAAACACCCTGGGTGGCTCCCCGGTACCTCACATTAGGAATAAGCACACCGTCCTGTCCTGAGCACCCCCTGTGCCTGGCAGGGAGTGACAGTCTCCACCAACGTCTCTAATCCCTAGGAGAGTCTGAGCACCTATCATCACCCCATTTTGCAGACAAGGAAACGGAGCCAGAGAGCTGCACAGGAGGTCACACGGTCCGGGGTGAGGGAGCTGAGGGTGAATTTGGGTGTGCCACCCCAAAGCTGGTGTCTTGTCTTTTCCCCCTTCTCCTGGCTCCCCCCTACACGGCTTGCCTAAAGAAGGGGGGCAGGGACAGGGGCGCTCTCTCCTCCTCGCCCACTGGACTGACGGATGCTAAGCCCCATGAAGGCAGGAACCTGGTTCACCACGTTTTGTGGCCCTCCTGTCGCTAGGGGTCAGCATAGAGCAAGGACACAGAAGGAGCTCTCAAACGGCAGGGGGGGGGGGGGGGAGATCCGAAATGAACTGGGGTCTAATTGGCGAGCCCCCGCTGAACAGGCCCAGAGCTTGGGAAGGGAAGGGACGGGGCTTTGCCACTGTGGCTCTCACCTCCCGCGTCTGCCTGCCCCGCCCCCCCCCACCCCGGGCAAGCGGGGGAGGCAGGCGCGGGAGGTGAGCTTGTCCTGGGCAAGCGGGGGAGGGTGTGGCAGGCACAGAGTCGCGGGCCAGGCCCGTGCGGGGTCCCCGTCGGGAGAAAGGCAGGCGAGGTGCACCTTCAAGAGCTCTGTGAGGCTGAGGTGTCCCAATCCGTGTCAGGAAATGGGGGGGACGCAGCTCAACCTTGGTCCGCGCTGGCCTCTTCTCTCCCTTAAAAGTAACAATGTGTAGACGTTGGGTCTGCAAAACCCTTTCTGTTGCTTGACTTAAATTTTTTATTTTTATTTTCAGCTTCCTCTTCCAAGAGCTGAGTGCAGCTGGCACCACGGGAGTTTCCGTTTATTAAACACTGACTGTGTCCAGGTGCTGAGCCGAAGGCTGTGCCCTTGACATTTCACTTAACCTCATGGGTACACTCAGCCCAGGCCCCGTGAGTGTCTTCATGCAGAGACAGGGGAACTGAGGCCCGGAGAAGGTGGTGCGTCCAGGCCTGGACGCGAGGAGGAAGCACAGTCAAGATCTGACGCCAGGCCTCTGCCCGTCGCCCTGGCTCAGCACCTCGAGCTTGATGAAGCCCTAAAGACATTCAGTAGACCCCTCGTGGTCTCAGCCCGGCAGAGCGGAGCAAACAGGGCTCAGGGATGCTCAGCAGGGATCCCCCGTCCCAGGGGATTCAGGGTTCCCCAGGGGGTCTCCCTGCTCTGCTTCTCCCCGCCCCCTCCACCCCCCCCCCCCATCGCTCCACAAAGCTTTGCATCTGATTAGCACGGGGCTCCCAGTGTGCACCACTCCACCCTGGCACTGTCCGCCTGTGTGTGCAGGGACAGCGACCCCGTGCTTTGTGCGCCCCACACCTCAGCCTGGGCCAGGCCGGCTCCCCACCAAGTGCCAGTCCTCACCTGGGCTGCGTCAGCGTTCCTGGCGGGGGGGCTCTGGACCACTGGGCTCCCCCCGGGAGTTTCTGGGGTACACTGATGCTCCTGGGACAGGGGCCACCTCTGGGGAACGACTGTCCTGAATGATGCCCCCCTGCCCCCCCGCCTCCAGGGCAAGTCTGGACCACACGCCTCCCAGGTCCTCTGAATAGAGTCCACACTCCACCGGACCAGCACCGACCACCCACGTCTGCTGCAGGATGGGTACTGAGCCGTGATGCGGATGCTGGTCTCAGGTCTGTCCTTGTCCCGCGGTCCCTAGACTCAGGATGCCCCTGGGACCACTGCCTGCTGCCTCGCAGGTGGCTAAGTCCTTCTGGTCCTTTGGGACGGGTCTCAGGTCCTGCCCCCTGCAGGGAGCCTTTGCTCCCTCTTCGGTAGGCCTGGCCCGTGTCCTCCATACCCTGCAGCGTCACTGCATGCTGCCTTCTCGCCGGCCTTCCCAATCGACTGCGAGCCCCACGAGGGCTACAGCATAGCCTCACCTTGATGCACGGGCCCTGGAAAGCAGCAAGAGCTCTATATGTGCCTGTGGCTTAAATCACCTGCCAAGGCAGAGCCCTTGGGAGCTGAACACGTGGGGAGGGAAGGGAGAGGGGAGACTTTGGAGCCGTAGATGAGTTTGGGGGAAGAAGACCAAGCCAGCTGTCGAGGGGCTCACTGGAAAGGGGAAGGGAAGGAGGGAGACTGAGGAGACCCTGACCACGTTTGCTTCTGTTCCTTCTTGCTCCGGTGGTGTGCCACGGGGAAAGCCCACTGCTCCTGGAGAGCCTCGGTTTACGCATCTGTGGAAGCGGGGCGGTGGCGATGCCCGCATTCGTGGTGCTTGGGGAGAATGCACGCATCACCCCGTTTAAGCCTGATCATCATCCTCGGGGTTGGAATTATTAACCAGTTTCACAGATGAGAAAACCGGGGCTGGCGGAGATGATGTGACCTGCCCAAGGGCACACGGCCAGTGAGGGGCAGAACTGGGGGCCCGATGAGGGGTCGGGGGGCTTTTTCAGAAATGCTGGTTGCCTCTGGCATCTCACAGGATGGGACAAGCACCCAGCCCATCACTGACAGCCCGTTGTGTGCTAGATCCCGCCCCCAGGGCCTGGGGAGGGGTTGGGGGGCGGTACTCAGCCATCCGCGCCATGCTCGGATGCCCCCACTGGTCCAGGACCCCCAGGTGGGTGTCTCCACTTGGCAGGGATGCAACTTGCCCAAGTGCAGAGAGCAGGGGCAGATACCCCACGGCGGCGAGGCCCCACTCCGCCGTCCAGACGAGGCGCCCACGTCAGCTGTTTCCCTCCCTGCAGCCGATGTCCCTCCAGTCCTGCCCATTAGCTCCTGAGGAGCTCAGCGGCCTCCGATCGGCCGCCTCCGTCACGTCATTGGAGCCACCATGGCCGATGACATCTGTTCTCCCACGGGACCCTCGCCGCCACAGCCCCTGACAGATTCCCGCCGCCCGAGGCCCGGCTCTGATGCCTCCTCCTCCAGGAAGCCTGGGCTCATGCCGGTCGGCGCTGGTCTTTCCCTCCCAGCCGTGCTCAGCCTAGGAGTCAGGAAGACGTGGGTGTGAATCCAAACTCTCCTCCCTACGGTCAGGGTGGCCACGGGCCCCGGTCCCCTCACCTTTAAAACAGGATGTTAACGCCTGTCTCCAGCTCCCCTCCCTCCTCCTTCCTCTCCCCCTCCCTCCTTCCTCCCCTCCCTCTCTCCTCCCTGCCGTAAGCACCGTGAGCGCGGGCAGCCTGCCAAACACTGTGCTGTACCGAGGACACAGAAGTGAGTGGGGGCCGCTACCCCTGCCTCCTCCTGGCCCTCAGGAAGCTGGGCTGTCGGGCAGGCCAGACGTGCACCCTTGACCCAGAGCCTTAAATGCTGCCCGTGGTCTGGAGTTGCTGGTGGCCTCCACGGAGCCCTCATTGACCTCCTCTCCTTTGTATTTCTGTCCAGAAGCCTGTGACTTCTCTCCTCTTGGGCTGTGGGCTCTGGGGCCCGGCCCATCTCGGCTCCCAGCCCAGGGTGCTCAGTGAGAGCTTCCGAAGAGATAAGTGGGGACCTCGGGGGCGAGGTGGGGGCCGGGGGGCCGGGGGGCCGGGGGGCATTTCTAAGAGTATGCCAACAGGTGTCGTTTTGATTATCTTTTAACAACGCGAGCCCCTGCACGGAGACTGCCCCGTGTTGGCTTTCCTACCCGTGTCTCATGTCTGCAGGTTCGGAGCCATGGTTCGCCTTTGCAGATGCCCCCTCCCCCCCCCCCCAACTACAGCCAAGAATCCCCCTGGAACTCAGGCCTGAGCGTGACTCTCCTGGTCTAGGCCCCAAACATCTGCGTGTCCCTGGCCCTCCGAGCTGGTCTCTGATTTTCTTCCTCAGCTCTGCATTTTCTATTGCCGCCATGCTTCTTAAGTCAGTCTGGCTGAGAGGTTTGTTCCCTGGGCTTCCCGACCACAAAATGCATGGTCTTGCCTCTGAGCCTTTGCTGGTGCCATTCCACGTGCCTTGAACTCCCTTCCAGTTCTGCTTATTGAAACCCCTGGCTGTTGGTCAGCAGGCTCCTTGAGTAAGCCCTTCCTGCCATGGACACAGCTACCCCTTCTGGGATCTAGTGGCCTTCCCTGTCCCTACTCTGTGCTTGGCGTCGATCATTTATCAACAATTCAGCTGCAAATATTTATTAAGCTCCTACTGCATCCTGGTTTCTGCTCTGGGTCTCCGCCTTTGAAACAGCAAGTGCAAAGGCCCAGGGGCAGGCAGAGCAAGGCGGGCTCCAGGAGCCGGAGCACAGGAGCGGCAGGCAGGAGGAAGCGGCACAGGGTCGGCAGAGACCAGGCTGCACAGCAGGGTCCGTCTGCTCCCGAACAGCCTTCACGGAGCATTACTGCTTGTCTTCTCACGGCTTCAATTCCATGCCCCCTCCCTCCCGAAATGCCTTCTAGATTCGTCATCCCTCACCGTTGGATGTGCGTCAAGTCTACCTGGGTTGAGACAGAACCATCGGAAAGGATTCTAGAGAACGCTGCTCGGCGCTCCCGCGGGTCCAGAGGGAGGCCCTGCTCCCACCTGTCGTATCTCCCGGAGCACTGGCCACAGAGCTCAGAAGGGCTGGGACTGGGTGCTGCTCCGGTCCTGCCCGACAAGCCCAAAAGCTGGAGCTGAATGAATCGAAGCGTTTCCAAGTAACAGCCACAGCCCGGAACAAAGCTCACGAGTCCGCACAGGGGTGTGGCTCCCAACCAGCTGGGAAGTTACCTGGCCTGCCAAGAAGCCAACGATACGATCCATAACGGGGAGAGAAGTCAGGCCGTTGAAACTAACCCAGAAACGGCACAGATGACAGAATTAGGAGGTGAGGACATCGAAAGCGGTAAGACAGCTGTCGCCCCCGTGGCCAGAACGCGGGAGGAGAAACTGGGCACGTGAAGCAGAAACACAGACGACGTTAGAGAGAACCGAACCGAATTTCTAGAGATTAGAGATTTCTCAGGTGAGAAATACGCCACGTGGGAGTAACATCCGAGTCGATGCTGCGGGAGAAGGGGGTTTGGGGGCCCAGGTAGAAACAGCCAATGTAACAGCAAAGAGACAAACCCCCGATGGAGGAAGCAGGGCTCCGGGGGGAGGATCAGAGCCCCCAAAGGAAAGCGGGCGCAGAGAGGTGACTCATGAGAAGAAATGTTGGTGGAAACTTGGATCCCAGACCCTCCACAAACCGGAAACCCAAGAAACATGAGGGAAGCCGTGCCGAGGAACGTTCTAATAAAATCGTCCAAAACCAGCGATACGGTGAACATCGAAGACAGAGGAAAAGGCACGTGAGGAACAGCGGAGGCACGCACAGACTGTGGTGGAAACGGTGAACGCCAGGAGACAGCTGGCGGCGGGTTTACAGTAGGGGGAACACCAACCTAGAATTTTCTATCCAGCAAAACTCTTCCCGAAATTCACGCGAGAGTGGCATTAGTATCGTCTCCTCTTCTCGACGACAGAGTCCTGGAGGGCAGGATCGCAGCTTGGCTCCTCACCAGGGCACACTGCTTGGCTCTATCGCTGGAAGATCCTTCTCATTGGGTTTGGGTCTCCAGCGGCCCCATCTGTGCACGGGTTGGGGAATCGTGTGGGAAGGACTCTGTTCTATGGGAGTTGGGTGGAATCTGGCTCGTTTTGGGGGAGGCCCAGGTGGAGGGAGCAGCGGCCCTTCGGGGGCTCTCCCCACGGGGGACCCCAACTTCCTGGACCCGAGCCCTGCAGAGTGAGCTCAGGGGGTGGGAGGTGCGGGGCGCCTTCTGTTATGACCGCCTTGCGCCTCGTATTGACCTCGCCCATCCCCACAGGAGTGTAAAAAGCAAAAAAGAAATCTGCTTGATGTTGTAAAAAACAACAAACCAAATATATACATATGTTTTAGCTGTTCACAAGGTTACAGCAGTTTCCATGGCTACAGCTGTAAGCTGCGTGCGGGGAGGTAAGGAGGTGGGCTCTCCTTAACCCAACAGATTGGGGCACTTGGACAGTTTCTGCCCGGGGCCCCGGCGCCTGGCCGCCGGACTGGAGGGAGGGACGGAGGGAGGGAGGAAGTGCGCAAGAAATGTCAGCTGTCTCCCTGCGCCCCCGGGGACCCGTTTCAGTGGCGACTCAGAATAGACCACTTGTATGCTGACGGCTCCCTGCAGTCTGAGTTTTCAGGTGCAGACGGCGTCTCCCCAGAGAGCGGCCCCGTGAGTGAGGAAGACAAGAGTCCTCACGCTCATTCACAGGTGGGCACCGAGGTCACCCAGGAAAGCAGGTCGGAGAAGTGACCCACTGGGCTGCTGCCTGACCTGTCCAACCCAGGACTCCTTCCCGTGTCACGGCCTCAGGCTACCTGCAATTCCCGCCCTGACCAGGATGGCCCAGAGCAGCCGGTGGGACTGGTGCCAGCCGTGCCCTAACGAATCCAGGCAGTACCTCCTCACCCCAGAGCTGTGTGTGTGCATGTGCGTGCACGACATGTTTATGTGTATGCGCGTGCATGTGCGCGCGCCCATGTGTTTGTGCGTACGTGCGTGCATGTGTGTCCGTGTGTGTGCATACGCGCGTGCATGTGCACGCCCATATGTTTGTGCGTACACGCGTGCATGTGTGTGCCCACGTGTGCGTATGCGCGTGCATGTGCACGCACCCATGTGTTTGTGCGTACACGCGTGCATGTGTGTGCCCACGTGTGCGTATGTGCGTGCATGTGTGCGCGCCCATATGTGCATACACACGTGCATGTGTGTGGCCACGTGTGCGTATGCACATGCATGTGCGCGCGCCCATGTGTTTGTGCGTACACTCATGCATGTGTGTCCATGTGTGTGCATATGCGCGTGCATGTGCATGCCCATATGTTTGTGCGTACACTCGTGCATGTGTGTGCCCACGTGTGCGTATGCGCGTGCATGTGTGCACGCCCATATGTTTGTGCGTACACGCGTGCATGTGTGTGCCCACGTGTCCGTATGCGCGTGCATGTGCGCGCGCCCATGTGTTTGTGCGTATGCACCTGCATGTGCACGTGCCCATGTTTGTGCGCACGTACGTGCATGTGCGTGTCCAGGTGTGTGCGCGCGCGCACATGTGCACGCCCATGTGTGTGCATGTACGCGCGTGCATGTGCACGCCCATGTGTTTGTGTGTATGCATGTGCATGTGTTTGTGTAGTCATGCGTGTGTCTATGCATAGGTGTGCATGTCTGTGTGTATATGTGTGTGTGTTGTACGTGTGTGTGTGTGTGTGTGCGTGTGTTGTTAACCTTAAAAATAAAATAGCCAGTTATTTCACCAGCAAAGTGGGTTTATTTGGGAATAGCAAAGAATCGAATTAGGGAAACTTAGGGTTTTTCCGGAGCTCGCCTGTCCTAAACTGCAGTTCTCTGCTATTTCTTTAAAAAAAAATTTTTTTTAATGTTTATTTATTTTTGAGACAGAGAGAGACAGAGCATGAACGGGGGAGGGTCAGAGAGAGAGAGGGAGACACAGAATCTGAAACAGGCTCCAGGCTCTGAGCCATCAGCACAGAGCCCGAATCGGGGCTTGAACTCAGGAACCGCGAGATCATGACCTGAGCCGAAGTCGGACGCCCCACCGACTGAGCCACCCAGGCACCCCTCTGCTATTTCTTAATAACCTTGTGTGTGTGCATCTACATGTATGTATATGTGTGTGTACACACCATGTGCGTGTATATGCATGTATACGTACCCATATATGTATAAGTGTATGCAGCGTGCGTATTTATATCCACATGTGTGTCTGTGTGCGCGTGTATACATGTATGTGGCATGTGCATTTATATCTGCATGTGTGCCTGTGTGCCTGTGTATGTGGTGCTGATGGTGAAGGAACAGCAGGTGAGTCCAGGCAAAGGTGAGTTGAGCAACCTGGAGGTTCCAGAGGGACTGGCTGGACGGTCCAGCAGCTGGTGGGGGAGAGAGGTTGGGCTGTGAGCTGCCACCATCTGTCTGGGCACTCCCCTTGGAGTTCAGATGCCCCCAGGGGACTTGGCACCTACCAGGGAGCCCCCCTGGATCCCTGCCTTGGTCTAAGGTCAGTGCAGCTCATGTGAGACAGGCCCACCTTCTGCCCTGGGGCTCCAGGCAGGGTCTGGAGCTGGGTGGGGAACCAGAGGGCAGGACGACGGGGCGGACGGCCAGGGCACTACTGGAGCCTGGGAGGAGGGTCCAGACAAGGTGGTAGAATGGTGGACTCCCAGGGACTTAGAGCCACGCGGCTCAGAGTCTCAGAGAATCAGAATATCTGAACAAGAGTCCCCCGCTTCTCCCCGCACACCGGGAAGGGACTTTGGACGTTACCCCGTCTAATCACCGGCTCAAGGAACAAAGGGACTTTCCCCCTTGAAATCACAGTTCATCCAAGACAGCCTGAGCGGTGGGATACACACCCTTAGGGGATGGGGGAGGGTGGGACCCCCTCGGCTCCGGGCCACATTCCAGGGTTCGCTTCTCCCCGGGGGTCACCCCAGGTTCTCTCCAAGTACAAGCCTCGGGGAGCCCGAGGCGGCCCCACCTGCCTGGGTGCACGGACGGATCCTGGGGGCAGAGGCCTCAACAAACGGCGGCTGTCAACCTGGCCGGCCCCACCCCCACCCCACCCCCACCCCCACCCATTTCTTGGTTCCTCTGACATAGTGTCACGGGCTCAAGTGCCCCGGGGCACGGGCACAAGCTCGCCCTGGTCCCGTCTGGCACCTCTGCTCTCCGCAAGGCTCTGCCAGCTCAGCGGCCGCCGTGACTCTGTTGTCAACTTCTGGGGACAACTCTGCCGCCCTGAGCAGTCCTTGGTGGCCCAGGCTTCAGCAAAGACCCTGCCCGAAGCGGTTTGTTTCACATCAACTTTCCTTTTTAGGAAAACTGGGCTCAGCCATTTTTAAGTGAGTGTAGGCGTGTTGTTGAAAGGGCCCGTCTTGCAGATTGAATGATTTTTAAAAACCCGGAGGCCTGGCCGGGAGCTGAGGCCTGGCCTGGGTGACCCACCAGCCCTGGAACCACCTCGCCCGACGCTGAGAATTCCTGCACGTGCCGCACGGAGCAGGTGCCGCACGGAGCAGACCCTGTTCACCTCCCAAACTGCCTCACAACTGGCTGCACTCTGGCCACGCTGGCTTACTTCCCGTTTCTGGAACGTTCTGAGTCTTCCTCCCGGAGGAGGTTCTGAGTGTTTGGAGGGGAGACCCTGATGGGAAAATAGATGTCATTTGTGGCTCTAAACATGGGGTGTCTCAGTCCGGGGAGAGGTCAGGGAGAAGCCACGGCGGCCCCTGGCAGGCAAGGTGGGGGCGTCAGAATGGCACAAAAGCTTCCAGCCGTCCGGTAAATGTCTGCCAAGTGCTCCCATCCATGTGCCCGGCACTGTGCCTGGTTCTGGGCGCACTGGTGGACAGCATCCACAGGTGCGCTCCTCAAGGGGGCCCCCCAGCCTGTGTGCTGACGGAGACCAGTCAGGAAGACCCAAAGGGCCAGTGTCACAGTGGGCCCAAGGGGGTGTCATGGGGCTGAACCTCCCGGGAGGTGACGTGGGGTCAGGGACACATTCCTGAAGCACACCGTGGCCCATGAGATCTGGTCTTCAGGCAGAGAGGGGAGTAGGCGGGACGGCCCCCCCCCCCCCAGAAGGAAGGTTCTGGGCATGTTCCAGAACGGGAAGTAAGCCACCATGCGGGAGCCCAGTGGGGGCGGACAGGCCAGTGAGGAGGTCGGGGGCTTCGCAGGGTCTGTGGCAGGCAGGGCCTTCTAGGCTGCAGCCGGGGTCCGCGCTCTGTCTTCAGCTGGGACGGGATCGAAGCAGGGTTCCGACCCCCAGCTGCACAGACGACCGGGAACCCAAGTTCCATCACAGGTGCTACTCAACAGGCCCTCAGAGACCCCAGAATCTAGCACCAGGCCCCTCTGTCGAGCTCCTACCGGGCATCCGGGGTCTTACACGGGGGTGAAGAACCCTCACCACCACCCTGCGAGAGGGGTACAGCTATCTGATTTCTGTGGACCAGGAACGTAGGGCACAGAGAGGGCTCACCAGCCCGGAGGAGCCCGCGCTGGCAGCTGGGCAGAGTCGCAGGGTCCTAACCCTTGTGCCTGCTCAGAGCATCCCACAGATTCTGCAGCCATGCTGGACCCCTACCCGTTCGCTCCCACGCCTCCCTCTTGCCCTCGGGTCTCACGTTCAACAGTGGGGATGATCCCAGAGAGAAAAGGGTGGACACCGAAACACATCACAGCCCAGCGGCAATAAAACCTACCACAAAAGTAATTACTCAGGACGCTGCATCGCAAAACAAAAATTGTCCTTTTGAAGCAGAAATCTGTTTAGTAATTAGAGGGAACTCTCGTGTGGGAAGTTCCATGAAGGTAAAATTAAAGTTGCCTATATTTTTAATTTTGTAAATGGGTTCGCACTGAGCCAGGAGCCTTCTGCATAATGAGTGTTTTAACCAAACAAAAACTCTAAGCACAGGTAAATACCAGAAGTTCGCAATTTGACGATGTTACAAAGAAGTTGCTGTTTTTTTCTGCGAAATATTCGACTTTTTTTTCCCCCCCTGTCCTCCTTTGAACCAAAATTGGATCATCATATCCTGGAATCAGCCCTTTCAAAAGCCATTGCTGGTTTCGCAATGTTTCGAGGGGAGACCCTGCCAGCAAGAGACATGTGGGTCCTTCCCTAAGCCAGCTGGGTCTGCCGGCTTCTGGGAGCAGCGGGGGGCAGACGCCCTGCAGAGAGAAAGGGCTTCTGGACTAGGCGCTTGCCTTGGAATCTGAACAATGAGCATCTTTGCTGTAGGAAGGTTCCCGAAGGTATCGAGTCAGTGCATTTGCCAACAGCAAGTGGAGGAACTGGGAAAACAGGGAGTAAATGTGACATTCCAACACCGCGAGGCAAGGCCTCTGACAAGTGTCAGGGACACACTAATGATGCGTCCCAGCCTCCTCCTACGCCCTGGGACACACGCTCCTGTGCTCCGAGCAGCCTGGCCAAAATAACCTGAGCCAGCGCTAGGGGGATGTGCTGGCAGGAAGCACAAAGCCAGAGCCGGCTGGCACCCTGGAGTTGAGGCAGGGCCGTGGGGCCGTGGCGGGGGCTGGGCCGCGGGTCCCTCGCGTGTCTTACTGGGGCGGCGGGGAGCCTTTTTGAGCCTGGCAGAGAGACCAGAGCATGAATGCCGACCTCAGTCACAACAGATTTGAGGCTCCAGGCCAATGGGACCACCAGAAAGTGGCCAGCTGGTTCCCCCCACCCTTATAGGGCACGGACTACTGGACACGGTCGGGGTATCTTCTGTGAGTCACTGATTACCAAAGTCAACAGAGAGGCGTCTTGCGTCCCAGGGATGGTAGAAATGCCCCGTCTCCCCCGGCACGCTTGCTCCTCCCCACTCCATACTCCTTCCGGGCTTAGCTCAAGTTCCACCTCCAGGAAGCCCTCCCAGACTGCTCTGACCCATGGGGTATCTTCCTCTGAATCCGGGATGCCTGCTGCCTCACATCCGTGTCACAATCCATCGGGAGGTGCTTTGCCCAGCTCTCTCATTCTAGTCACAAGTGTGCACTCCCCCCCTGAAGTCCCCCCCCCCCCACCGAGATCCTTCCCTGCTGGGATCACACCAGCAAATGAATCAATAAAACTACGCAGCACAACGCAAAACCCAGGATGACCCACACGCCTGCTCACTAACACGGGGCCAGGTAAACACGAGAAAACGGGTGCTGATGCGGGGAGAGGGTCCAGATCTGCCGACAAAAGAACAGGGAGGAACACAGGCCAAGGAGCCCCTGGGTGATGGATCCCCGGGGGCCCGGCCTGGGGGTGGGTCGCAGCGGGGAAGCCCCGGGCTTATATTTTGTGAAAAACAAACAAGCAAGCAAAGGGATGGCTTGACTTGCCTTTTACAGCCAGCACCAATTTATTTCATTTCAAAATCCCTTTAGCGTATTAAAATTTAACATATCTTAGCTAAATACGTAAGCCTGCAGGAGACAGTCACCTGCGATGGCTTTCCGCTGCTGTTTTTGTGCACAGAATGTTTTCTGGAACAGCGTGTCTCCAACTTCACTGAGCACAGGGATCGCCCGGGGAGCCTGTTAGACCAGGAGGTCTGGAGGGGGTCTGAGGATCTGTGCTCCCAGCAAGTCCCCAGGGACTCGAGGCTGCTGGCACCCACCCCGGGGAGTACAGTTCCAAGTGCAAGTTTGGACGGGGTGCACGACCAAGTACAGCAGATGACGATAAGTAATAAGAAATAATAATAATAATAAAGGAGGGAGGACTGTTGTTCCCCAGGGATCCCGGCCGCCAGAGGGCCCCACTGGCCAGGGCCAGCCCGGGAGTGCCCCAAGGGTCACCTCTGCCACTGCTGTGGCATGCGGAAACTGTGGACCAGGTCGGGAAGAACCCAGATGCAGGTGACGGTCAGGGAGCCAGGGTGGCCCCCAGGCCAGTCTGCCCTGAGCCCACTCTGTGGCTGAGCCAGGAAACGAGCACCCACGGGGGCTGCCCCGGGGGGTGGACCTGCCCTGGAAGAGAGGTTACAGTTAGCGCTGAACAGTGCCCGCAACCCCCTCCCCGGTCAGCCAGCTGAGACGCAACCTAGCACATCCTTCGAGGTGGATGTTAACATTGTCACCGAGCAACCCAAGGCCCAGAGAGGCCAAGTCACCTCACTAGGGACACTCAGCATGGACAGAAACACGGCTCTGGTCAGCCCCGACGGCCACGCTCTCCTCCACTCGACCACACCACCAGGGAACGGGGCGAACGAGGCGGCAGCCCCCGCAGCCCGGCTTGCTGTAGGGTCACCACCCAGGCCCCTGGCCAGCCTCCACGTGGGCCTCTCGGCTGGCCCAGGCTTCTCCCGCCTCTGCCACCTGGGAAAGCCGAGCACGGGGGTACAGGTGGCTGGCTAGACCAAGGCGGGGCCCAGTCCCGTGGGAACCCCTCGAGATGGGCGGGGACCGTGTGCAGGGGACAGGCGGTAACATGGAGCCAGGCTGTGACGCCATGCTGCTGCTGGACAGAAAAGTCTTCCTCGAGGCCCCCGGGGCTGCCTCCTCACCACTTAGGCGCGGCCCATCCTGCCTGTCCGGCCACGCCCGGGTCTCCGGCCCGGTCCCGTGTAGAGCAGAGCCCTGTGACAGGTAGGTGTTCAGTCCCGGGCCTCTCCCACCACCCAGCACACTGTCTCCTCGCCCCTCCCTCCGAGGGATGGTCATTTCTGCCCACTTCTCACTCCCCTGGTCCAGGCCTCCATCATTTCCCTTTAGGCTGGACGCAGTGGCCTCCTCCAGAGCCTTCCTGCCTCCAGCCTCACCCTCTCCACGTAGCCCGTCGTGCCGCAGCCCGAGAACATTCTCTAAAGGCTACATCTGGCCGTGTCCCTCCCAGGCTCCCGACGTCTGTGGTTTCTGGGGATCTCTGGAGAAACCCACCCCCGGAAGCAGGGCTTACAAGCCTCGCCTGGCGGGCCACAGCCCAGAAGATCCCACAGCCGGGAAGCAGCAGGCTTGACTCAGACCCGGGGCAAGGTGGTCAGTCCCCCTAGAATTCTTCCTGCAGCGCTTTCCACCCTCAGAGGGCCCCCAGCCGGGGGTGGGGCTGGGCCAAGCCTGGGGGAGGGCTTGCCAGTCAGCTCGAGCCTGCTTAGGGAGGGGACCTGATTCCAAAGGGAACAAAGAGCTTTGCAAACAGAAACAAGAGTGCCCGCACCAGGAGCCTCTCCACGCGGCAATGGAAGGACAGGAGCTGGCAGACGCTGAAGACGCCGGGCTTGTCAAACCCCCTTTGGAGCAAATCCGAAGGGACCGAGACGCCGCAAGGAAAGCCAGTACCAGGGGGAGAACAAAGCCAGGCTGAGAAGCCCCGGTCGTGCTGGTCTCCGTGGAGCAGACCCCGGGCTGAGCCTGGGGGCATCCCCTGCCTCGGGGGGTGGGGAGCCCAGATTCACAGCTGCCGCCCTGTGCTGGCGGGGAAGGCAGGAGCGCCCTCAGTTTTGCACACGAGGAGGCTGACCGATTTGCCCACGGTCGCCCAGGATCCGCGCTCTCTGCCACATAAGCTGCCTCTTACTGATGTACAGACGCAGACTGGCTACTTTGCAGAGAGTGGCCGGGCCAGGAGCTGCCGGGAGGACGGGAGCGGGGCTCTTTTGCCACCGTGACTTGCCTCCTGCCCGAACTCAGATGCAATTTACAGAGATGTAATGACTCTCCCCCCGCAGCCCTGCCTGCTCCCTCACCCCTTCTGAGTGCTGCAATTATGCCTCGCTGGATGTCGAGGCCATCGCTCTGCGGAGCGGATCTGTGGAGCCCAGGGGCCTCTCTGCGGGACTGGGTCCCTGCCGTGTAGCCTCCGGGCCGGCCGGGCCATATGGCTCACCCAGAACCGGCACCGGGAGTCAGCGATTTAGAGCCGGCCCCCAAACATGCGAGGCTGGGCCGATCACTTGAGTGGGGGGGCTTGGGTTCAGATTTGCCCCGAAATTTCAAAATTCCTCTGTGCTCCCTCAATACTGCAGCTCCTCCCAGCCTCACACGCTCACTTTGGGGCCTCGATGAGCAGAGTGGTCATGGCCCATCAGGGGCATGGCATGAGCCACCCCATCATCTCACAGATGAGAGACTGAGGTCTGGAGAGGCAAGATCACTTGCCCAAGGTCACCCCGAAAGGTGGACACAACTGGGCAGATGAGTCTTGGCTCCACGAGCCGTGCCCACCTTTCCCCGAGCGCCCTTACTCCTGTTTGACGATTGTGCTGGTGTAAGCAATGCGCGTCTGGGAGCTCGAGGCCTCAGAGGCTGGGAAGGGCTCTGTGGTGGACGCCCTCCCCTCTTCCCCTGGAGAGGCTAGGGTGGAAAAGCTGGAACATTTCCATAGCCAGCGCTCTCAGCAGAGAGTGCCAGAGAGCTCCAGAAAGACCAGGCGATGGTCCCCAGAGCTCCCCACGTCTGTCCCCATGCACCCCGAAGGCACTGAGGCCGGGAGAGCCTGTGGGTCCTTCCCAGACACCCCCAAACACTTCAGGAGACCAGTTCCAAGCTTTCCAAGGGAATCGGGACCAGTCAGCCCCTCTGGAAGTTCAGGTGGCAGGGAGACCAGAAGTCAGGAGGATCCAGGGCACAAGGCTCACCCTGGTTTTTTTTCACCCCGTCACGCAGGTGCCCAACAGCCGCACCAGATGAAAACGGGAACAAAACCCCAGCTTGCCTGAGCCCCAGCCTCAGGAGCGAGATGGACTTGTCCCGAGTTCCCAGCACCCCAGCTCTTCCGAAAGCTTACGGTCAGTGCACAAAGAATTAAAGTCAGTCCCTCCCCTCGGCCCAGGAAGCACCGGTGCCACCTGCTTAGGTAAGAAGATGTCTCTGGTCGTTTCGGCTCCATCGTCAGTGCCACTGGCAGAGGCGGCTGGATGCTGTCCTAGCGAGCGCAAACCTTCGGGGGTTGGAAGTCCTCACCGCACCTGGAAGCCTCCCCCGCCCCTTCCCGCCCCAGGAGCCTGGCCTGGCCTGAGCAGAGGGGAGTGCCAGGGAAAGGCTGGCAGGTCGTCCCCTCTGGCTCTCCTGAGCTCCAGCTTCCCGAGGAACGTGAAAGGAGGGCCGGCTGGGGCTAAGGCCCCTGGGACACCCTCTTATCTTCAAGAAGGGTCAATGAATTTGACCCTTGAGACTGTCGTCACAGAGTGTTGGGGCTGAGATGCACACTGGCAGGGCTCTTAGTGCCCACATGGCCCTCGGCCTTGGGAGCACAGGACACTGGGTGGGATGACGTGGCAGAGCTGGGAGGGTGGGCAGGCAGTCTCTCCTGGAGTTTTGGTGTTTGGAGTCTTTTTATTCCTGGCTGGGAAAACCCAAAGGCCAGCCCAGTGCTCCTCTCCCCCGTTTAAGCTGAGATTTCAAACAGACAAAGGTGGGTGGGCGTGCGGCCGGTGGCCGTGACTGAGGCCGGTGGCCGTGACTGAGGTCAGCACCACCACTTACTGGCTGTGTGACCTTGGACAAGCGACCAAACTTCCCTGAGCCTCAGTTTCCTCCTCTGTCAAATAGAGCCAGTGCCCCTCTCCGATGGGTATTGGGTGAATTGGATGAATGATTACACAGGTCAGGTGCCACGCACGGTGTCTGGTCCAAGGCAAGTCTCACTGAACGGTCTCGGCTCCTGGCACCACAGAGAACAGAGGCCAGGCTCCTCTCGGAAACTTTCTCTCCCCGATTTCCTTCATGCCCAGGCCAAGAGAGAGACCAGGCGTCCCTTGGCACCGTGGGTCCCCACCTCCCTCCCTGCCTCGCTGCCCACCTGGGTCTCCATTCACAGTCCACAGCCTCCTCCCCAGGGGCGCACGTCCAGGGCAGATGGAGATGGGACGGTGGTGTGGCCCGGCAGCTGCGTGGGGCAGGGACCTGGCTCCATACTGCCCAGCAGGCTGCAGCGGGCGCCCCAGCCTTCGTGGGCACTCAGCCGGGGCTTCCCTGCCTGCGTCCCCGGCGGCCAAGGCCCCCTCGCCCCGCGACCGCTCGGCCCGCTCGGCCCGCTCCGCCCTTACCTTGAACCATGGGAACGGCGCTGCCCCCGGCCGGCCGAGGACTTGGGCGCACGTGACGGGGCGGTCCGGCGTCCGTCCCGGGCAGGGCGCAGCTAGCGGCGGCCGCTCCTGCCCAGGCCACGGCTGCGGCGCCTGCTGGGGCCGGGCGGGCGAGGCGGGCGCTGGGGAGGCCCGGAGGCCCGCGGGAGGCGACTGCGTGCCCGGGCGGGAGCCCCCTGCCAGCTCCGGCTGCGGCCACGGCTCCGGACGCGCAGGCTGCCTCCCAGCGAGCGGCACGCGCGGTTCCAGCCCAGTCCCAGGCGCGGGGCGCGCGCTGGCGGGAGGGCGCGCGCACGAGCCGGCGGGGAGCGCGCCGCCGGCCCCGCGCGCGCCGCCGTCGGGGGCTGCGGGGAGCGGTTTGGGAGCTGTCCCTGGTGCTGACCGCTCGTCCGCTACGGGCCCAGGCCGCGGGACCTCCCGCCCCCGCCCGCCGCCCCGCGGGGCTCCCGTGGCTCTGCGCCTGCTTTCTGGAATTGGGAGTCGGGCTGAAGCTGCTGCTGCTTGTCAACAGTGCGACCTTGGGGCAAGTTCCTGACTCGGGGAGTCTCTCTGGCTCTCACCTGTGAAAGGCGCCATAGCAGTGCCTGCAAGGTTGGTCTGAGAATGCAGTTCAACCAGGTCCAGGGGCCTGGCACACAGTGGGGGCTCAGGAAACTCTGGCCTTTTTCATGGTTTGTTTCCATTCTCATGGTGGGCAACCGCCAAGCTAGGGAGAAAGGGCGGTGCCTGTCCTGCTCTGGGGCCTGGTGGCTGCCCTTGGATCTCTCAGGGCATCCACAGAGGAAGGGAGCAGACTCCTGCTTTGGGACCACAAAGCACAGATTTGGGACCAATGGCTGCACGCTGAAGCAGGACAGACTGGGCTGCTTCCTTCCTGGCATGAGGTCCCTCCACCTGAAGGGAGTGCTCCCAGAGGCAGCGAGTGACCTCTGTCCCTGCAGAGAGACACTCAAGACGAGGCCGAAGCCACGGGGACCCCGAGCCGAGAGAGAGGCCTGAAACTAAATATTACTAAAGAATATGTAAGGCACTAAGAACCGTGCCTGGCTCATTGAAAACGTAATACGACCGTTTGCTTTTCCAACTCTTAAGTTCTTTAAAAGACTCTATATCTTGGTAGGGAAAACCTGTTACTTCACTCCTGTTCTAGAGACGGGAATACTGGGGACACATGGAGGGCGTGAAAGGACCTGCTTGGAGTCCACTCCCGCCTTACAGATGGGCTGAGGAGACAGAGATAAGCGCCGGGCTCAGAACCACCCCACAGGACCGAGAGGGTGAGTATTTACAAGCCAGATAGACAGGCTCCAGATGTCCAGCCTCCTGCCTCGCCCTGTCAGGTTCCCTAGGTCGGGTCACTGCCCAATTTCCCCAAACTGTTCAAGCCACTTTGACCCTGGAGAGTTTCCTTACCTCATTCCTCTTAACTAATGGAAAGAGCTGGTGCCTGCCCCGTGAATGTCGAATATCTCCGTCCCTTCCGAGCAGGATAATTGAACATCACCCTCCTCGCTTCCTAAGGGATCAGGGGCGGTGCTTGATTCATTAATTAACTGTGCACAGTACCTGCTTCCACCAGGCACTGACTTCATGGTAAACATCACTCACTATGTGCTCAGTACGTCCCCGACACAAGGCTACACACGTTGCCCACATTGTCTCATTGAAATCTTCTCAACAATCCATTGAGATGACTTTGCAGGTGAAGATTGGAGACTTAAGAGCAGCAGACCGGAGCTGGCTTAGACTGAATCTCGAACACATGCTCCTCATACCCTCCTCCCAGATTTTCGATGTGCTCCCAACTTAGGAAAAAATATGGAAACATTAATAGAAATTCCACATGGGGGGGGGGGGCGGGGAGAGAGACAGAGAGAGATGTATACCGGCCAGCCAATCAGTGCCTGAGGAGTCAGCCTAGGAATCCTTTAAATCGACATTTTCCATCAAAATCCCCATTAGACAACTGAGCCACCTTTTTTTTCTTTTTCTTTTTTTTTAATTTCAGGATTGCTTAGATCTCGGCAAACATGTGCCAAGAATTTTAAAAGGAGCATCACTGCCAAACTGTCTTCACCAGCCGGCTCCAATGCCCTGCCACTCCTGCCCCCCGCCTTCTCTTCATTCACACTCGGCAGAATTTCCCAGCTGTGGGTCCGGAGCTGCTGACCTCGTGAAGCAGGGGTTTCCTTCCCAAGCTCTGCAGAGGTGGGCTCCCGGGGCCTGTGATGAGGCGCTCCGAGCCTGTTTTGCTTCATCCACGACTGAATGCTCCCCGCAACGTATAAAGTAGACACGCTTCTTACTCACGCGTTGTCGGTGGTGGGAGAGGCGCGAAGCGACTTACCGACGGTCGCACGGGCCGCGAGAAGGTGGCTGCAGTGAGCAGATTTCACTCGGATGTTGATGCTCGATGGTCCCCACCAAACTCGCTCTTAAAACCATGACCTGGTTTTAAGCAACAACCCTTTCTCCAAAAATAAAAATGGAGGGGGGTGGCGTGAGGAGCCACTGGTCTGACTTTATAGAAACAACCCACCATCAGGTTCGCTTAAATGGCAAATTCTCCTGACGCGTGCATGCAGGCAAAAAAAAAAAAAAAAAAAAAAAAACAACCCATTTGAGCTACACATGGTTCTGTCAGTTTGGCCAGAAGTGGTCCTGGGGGCGGGAGGCACGGCTCAGTGCCACCTCACTGTCGCTCCTTCCTCTTCCATATGCTTTCGGTTGCACAGCAACTTCAGTTTATGGCGGCTACTATGTCCCCATCACTAGCATCTCTCTCCCGGCACCGAGCTTCGTGGCTCTAACTCAGATCCAACAGATGGCCGAGTTGGTTGCAAAAGCCCCAACACATTGGAACATAGGTGGCAGTTTATGAGGGTTCATTTCCCACTGAGGGCAAATGGAGCTTTTGTCAGATCAGCCCCATGCTGTCAAGACACGACCTTCCTACCCATTTGTTTCTCCGGGGGCAGGGCGGATAGCTTGCAGGGGAGGGGCCGTGATGACCACTGCCCGTTTCTCTCTACGCAGTCACTGACTCGACGTATAGGAACTAATTACGCGGGTGACTGCAGGGGCCTCGACCCTCTGACCACGGCCCCGCACCCAAGACGGTCACATAACCATCCAGATGGAGTGAATTACGTCCTGGGAGGCAGAGGATATGCGCCCAGCCGCGGCTTCTCACCTGAGTCTCATCCAGCTGAGAGGGAGGGGAGCCAAGCGCTCCAGGAGTGAGGATTCGGCCAATTCCCTTTCTGGGAACCCTCAAGAGGCAGTGAGCTCCCCGTCTCCAGACGTGTCCAAGCAGCAGCTGGCCGTTCACTAACTGCGGAGTCGAGCTGGCCGAGCTGGCCCCCGGCGGGGGGGACCCGTCCAGCCTCGGAAGTCTCTGGAGTCTTAGAAGGGGGGGCCGATGGCAGCTTGGGGTGGGCACCCCACTGCCCGGCCCCCGTTTCAGCTGCCCGGTGTATCTCGGGCCACCAGAGGGGGCCCCATGTTGAGCCTTCCAAGTTCTTTCCCCAAATGGGCACTGGGGCAAATGACCGAAAGGGGCCGCTGTTTCCTCCAGCGGGTACTTATGGAAATTGCCGGGGGCTTCGGGCAGTTACTAAATTAACCTTAGTTTGGTCTTTGGAGCGTTTTCTTTTCCTGGCCTGCGCTCCTGAGGGGTTCTTCCACTGACTGAACGGGCTCTGTGGCGGGCCCACTTATGTCACTGAACCTGTGTCTACCCAATTCCAAAACATCCATCCAGGTCAAGCCCATTTGGAGAATAGGTTTGTTTGTTTTTTTTTTTTTTTTTTGAGAGATGACCCAGGCCATGACATTGCGATTATTTTGTGATGTTGGCTGGGCAGAATACACTCGCGTTCTAGATCAAGGGCTTTGGGTTGGGTGTCTTTGGGACGTGACCAGGAGCAGAACCAGGCATCAGAGCGTGGAGGGGAGAGCAGGAGTGAGAGAATGAGACGACCGATGTGCAGAGGGCCGGGCGCGGGGTGGGTGGGGGTGCCGGGGGGTGCTTGGGCGCACACGGCGGTGTTTCCATTGCCCTGGTTTGAAAAGACAGCCTTGTCTGTTTGAACAGAAATCACCGGTGGTTTTCAGTTACTGCAACATTCTACAACGTTGTGACAGCAAGCTTGATGTGCTCACTCTTCAGCAATCTTCGAGGATGATGGGCGGGGACGAGGTGATGCCGAGCGAGGCGCTGGGGAGCAGTCAAGGGTCCCTTGGGGCCCCTCCGGTGAATCACGGTTCATCCCGACAAGCTCTCGTGACCTCACCTCCTCTTTCCCGGCCAGCTTGGGCTGCGCGTGCCTGCACTCATGCATTCACTCACGTGCCGCGCACTGTGGGTGCAGAAAGGCCCCGCTGTCGGGGAGCTCGGACCGGGTGAGGGTTCAGAGCCGGATGAGACAGGGCTCCCTGGGCCCGGTGGGGCTGGATCCAGGACCGCACTCCCCGTGGCCGACATCCGTGGCGTGCTGATCGTCACGTGGCTCTCCTGACGCCCTGGCTGACGGTGGCAGGTTTGGATTGGGGGCCAGGAGGAGGGAGGGTGTGGGAGGAGGGGAAGGAAGGGAACCGTAGGGTCAGGTGTGGGGAGGCAGGATGAGCGGGGCAGACCAAGGACGGGAACAGTGCCCCAAGGTCGAAGGGCGCAGGGGTGGGGTGTGGGATGCCGAGGCCTTGCTGCTGCACCCCTCCACACGCACACGTCTGGCGGCCCGAGGTGGCTCAAGAGCCTCGGCTGGGGTCTGCGCTCCAGCAGATGACCGCTGCTGCCCCTGCGGTAACACGACCCGGAGACGCCATGGCACTTTCGTAGCCCCCCGAGGAAGCACGGGGGACGACCGTCAGCCTCGGGCTCCCCCATGCTGTCCCTCTCTTCCCAGCACCTGTGCAGGGGCTCCATGGTCCTGAGTCTCGGGCACCGTCTCCCCTGTTGGCTCCCACATCCTCTGCGTCTCTGCTCTGGGATAGAAGAGCCATGCGGGCAGACATTTGTCCCTTCCGCTCTCCACTGTCCCCCGGCACCAGCCTCAGTGGGAAGGCATTAGCCCGAGGCTCTGTGCTGCTCCTGGATTTCTCGCCCCCTCTCCCCCGGACGAGGGGCGGCCAGAGGCCCGGCCTCCCTCTGCTCCTCGTGCCCCACTGGAGACCACTGGCCACGCGATTTCTCCTGTGGGACCGACAAGGAAACTGAGGCAATGAAGTGCAAGTGACCGGCCTGGCTGCAGAGTTAATGAGTGACTCGGGGGTGACTCGTGCCAAAGAGCCGGTCCCCACAGGGCCTGCCGGGAAGAAAGGGCAGAGCCTGTCGGACCCCATCAGCCCTGGGCACGCGTGGACCACCACAAGATCCCCGAGCCCACCCCACCACTCGCCCGGAGCCCCTCTGCTGCAGGAGTGGCCAGACTGTCCCCTGGATGGGGTACAAGCTTGGCCACCAGAGCCAGCCCGGCCCGCCCTCCTTCCGCAGGCTGTCAGCCTAGCCAGCTCTGGCACTGTCTGCGCCCGAGCTCTCATCCTCCCGGCCTTTGCACACGCTGGTCTCTGCCCGAGACGCCCCTTCTGCCCGGCACCATCTGGCGAACTCCTACGCACCCCACAAGGCCCAGGCTCAAGTGGGGCAGCCTCCAGGACCCCAGGGGGGCCAAAGCCCTTATGTCTTCTGTGCTCACACGACTCTTCGGTCAAAAGTCTAACCTCGCCTTCTCTGTAATCGCTTAACTCCATGTGAGCACCTGGAGGCCGAGTGAGTTGGCCTCACTTATTGAGCGCCTACTGTATGCAGTAGCGATGGGTGCTGGGACGCAGGGGTGCGTAGGACAGGCCCAGCCTTTCTCTCTCAGGACCGACGTCCCAATGGGTCTGCTGTTGTCTCCTCCACGTGCCCGGGATTCGGCCCGCAGTTGGGGCTGGTCCAGAGTTTGGACCTGGGGATGTGGATCTGGCGCGGGCAGAGCAGTGGAGAGACGAGGGCTTGGAGGTGGGCAGAACTGGGCTCCATCCTGGCCCTGCTCACCGGGTGAGCGAATACGGCTGAGCCTCAGTTTCCCCACGTGTGGTTCCGAGCCACCCAGATCTGCTTATACCCCAGGATGAGGGTGGGATGACCCTCGGCTTGCCTGGGCGAGGCTGGCAGCAAGGGCCGAAACCTCTGGCCTGGGGCCTGGGTGCTGGCCTTGGGAGCCCCAGTCCCACTGGCTTCCCCCATCCTGGGCGGCTGGGGCCTTGGGGAGACAGGCTCCCTACTTCCGATGGAGTCTGGAGCGGGGCCGGCATTTACCAGTGACCCCTGCCTGTGGCAGCCGCCCACTGACCGCCCCGTGGACCCCACAGCCCTGCCCGGGAGGCCGTCCCTCCTCCCCTGGGCTTTGGAGAGGACTTTGCGTTCTCTGCCTTTCCCTTGGCAGCAGTCTGGCTGGCGAGGCTGTGGGGAGCACGTCGGGGGGAGCGTTTGCACGCGCCCCCAAACCAGGGCCCACGGACGCGTGCTCCCAGCCCAGGCCTGCCACTCTGCCACTCGTCTCCTCTGCTGTAGGACACGCGGCAGGGAGGGGAGGACCAGCCACTAACCCGCCCCACCCCCATCCCCGGTCCTGTCGTTGGCCCCCGTCACCCTGAAACAGGGTCAGCCTTGTCTGGAGGTATGAGCCCTCGGTGTTGGTGGTCCCCCACCCCCCCCCCCCACCCGTACCCCCTTCCCCACAGCCCAGGGTGCTTGGTGGCTCCTGTATGGGGAGCCACTGTCCCTGCTGTAAACCCATAATCCCACACAAGGGGTCTCGCCCTTCCCAGCGCTGGCCTGGCCTCTCCCACTGCACCATTTTCCTTTGCTTTTGCTCTGTTTCGTCTTGATGAGAAGCTTGGGGGTAGTCACGTCACCGCGGGACAAACAGAACAGTGGCTTGCTTCCCCATAGGGGACTTTTTGAGACTCACGTGTTTGTGAGCCGTCCCTCCACTGGGAGACTCGTCCAGACTTGCTGGGGCCGACTGTGGTTTCCTTCCCCTGAAACCCGGGTCTGAGGACCCCGCCACACAGGTGGCAGCATGTGGCTCTCGAGAGGGGTGACAAGGCCGTGTGTAAGACGTGGGTGGACGTCTGCCTCGGGCCTCTGTGCCCTCCAGCTTCCCAACAGGCGTGGCCCGGAAGGGGAGTGGGGCAGGGGTCTCCATGTCCCTGGCTCCCCCGCTTTAGGACCACGTCAGGCGGGGCTGGGTCTCCCTGGGCCATGTACCCTCTCCTCTGACCCCCTTCTCCTAGGGCCTCACCCCCTCAGGCCAGGGCGAGGGAACAGCACCTGCTCACTGCACCTCCCCTTGTGGCTTCCTTTCCTCACTGGCCCACTTCTCCATCAAAGCCCCTTTACTAAAAGCCTCCTTGAGCATCATCAGGTGAGTGACCCTGCCTGATGTGCCCTCCTCCCCGCCGTGGGGACAGGTTCTGTCTCCCTGCAGCCTCACGGCACGGGGGTCCGTCATCTGGTCCATTTCCCCCTACTTGTATCTCATTGGGCGACTGTGTTTTCCCAGCAGCTGGGGAGGTTGACAGCCCCCTCATACGCCCGCTCGCATCACCTGCCTGTTCCCCCATTTCCGAGTCTTCGTGTCTTGACGCTGATGTGTAGACACTCTTTATGTGCTCATCTGTTTCGTGGGGCGCAAAGACTTTCTTCCAGGCTGGTGTCTGTCTTCACCTTGGCTTAGGTAGGGTCCGTCATCGAGCTGAGGCCGCTGGCTTTTAGGGGCCAGACCTGCCAGGCTTTCATGGCAGGGCCCCTGAGAGGTTCAAACAAGTAGACGAGGGGCGCCTTTGTGGCTCAGTCGGTTGAGCGTCCGACTTTGGCTCAGATCGTGATCTCACAGTTCATGGGTTGGAGCCCCGCGTCGGGCTCTGCGCTGACAGCTCGGAGCCTGGAGCCTGCTTCGGATTCTGCGTCTCCCTCTCTCTCTCTCCCTCCCCTGTTGCCTCTCACTCTGTCGCTCTCAAAAATAAACGTTAAAAAATCAAAAGAAAAAAGCAGACGAGATTTTCCATACGATTTGTGCCATTTTGATTTTGTGTTTAATTTTTAACCCATCTAGGATTTTTGTGGCTATGAGCCACAGGTTTACCTGTTTGTGTTTTTATTTTGTTTTGACACTCGAATAACCAGTGGTCCCTGGCTCCCTATCCAAGTGAAAATTGCATCGTTCCAGATATGCAGGGGTCTGTTCCCGGAGCTCCTGCTGCGCTACGATCCACATGCCTATCAGGTCACCAACGTGTGACAGAGGCGACTTGGACAGCTCAGGGGAACCATGCTACCTCTCCGTGTCCTTTCGTCTGGCTGCCAACATTTCCTTGAGTGTTCTCCTCTTCTGAATGATCTGTATTATCGACCTGTGAGATCGGGAATCGTTTGGGGGCCCTAACCAAGACTGGGTTGAATTATAGATGGACTGGAAGAAACCCAACCCCTGGACCAGTAGACCAGAGCAGCAGAGACGCTAGGACCAAACAGCCGGGGTTCAAATCCTAGCTCTGCCACTCCCAGGCTGTGTGCCCTTGGACAAGTTGCTTGACTTCTCTGTGCTTCAGCTTCTTCACCTAGAAAATGAGGTAACAGGAACACCAATACCGCTCCAAGCGTTGGTCCAAAAAATAAATGAGCTAAGATCATGAAAAAAGCATACATGAAATCAGACATCATCTTTTTTAAGGTAAATCCTTATTGTGTTGACTACCAGGAGGGGGTGGAGGGATGCTGCCATTGAAGCTCTGATACGCCCTTGATTGTTTCAGGGACGTTTGAAGATGGGAGACGTGTTTATTAGAATCAATATGGTAGACTGCTGTCTTTACAACATTCTAACGTCTCCCAGCAAGGGGGCTGGTTTTTATCTTCATTGGTTTAGATTTTCCTTTTTTTTCTCTTGCGGTAAAACTTTATAATATTCTTCATATAGGCTCTTCAGGGCCTTCAGTACATTTTGGGGGGGGGGGTAAAGGGATCCTGAGGCCACAAAGTTTGAGAACCAGAGCTCTGCATTCTCAGAGAGGCAGGGAAAGCTTGGGATGGTCAGAACGGATGCTGGAAAACCAGCTGATTGGAGTCAGCGGCTCTTGCTGATTGAAAAGAAATGGGGAGAATCTCGCTAACCCATCAGAGGGCACTTAACACCCGTCTTTGGCCGGCGCCCCGCTCATTGGGAAGCCCAAGAAGCTCTCCCGGGGACAAGCTGAGCGTCCCTGTGCGGCTGCATCCCCTGTGGCCAGCTGGCCTGGCGAGTCCGCTGGACAGAAACGGAAATAAAAGACACAGATATCGAACCGGAAGAGGCTGAGCGGTGACTGCTCCCTGACACTTGGAAAATTCCACTCGGTAAATCCAAGTGAACCCGGGGAAGATTTATTAAGACAATTAGGCGTTTGACAAGGTGGCCGGTGACAAAATAAACGTTGTGGGGGGGGGGGGGGGAAATCAATGTTTTTGTACCTGTTACCATAACCCAATTATATGTGTGATGAGAAACTGTGTTCACTGGAGGAGAGGCCGGGGGGCTTCCCGAACCTGTGATATTTCTTTATTTTGCGAAAGCACAGCAAATGTGGGAGAACAGACACAGATCTGAGCGGTGAGCACATGGGCGTTTGTAACGTCATTCTCTGTGCCTGTCTCGTGTTTGAACCTGTCCCAACGCAAAGACGATAATCGATCCCATCCCTCGTGACAACGAAACCGCCCAGGCTTCATTCCGCGTCCCATCGGATTTTACGTCCCCGTCTTTTCTGCCGGCCCGTCTTCCTCTTCCTCGGGTTAAGATTTTTGTTTGCTCTGGTTGAGTAACTTGAGTTCAGGCTCTCAGAAAGGGGAGTGGTGGTGAAATCCCCGAGTCCTTGAACATCTGAAGGGTTTTCTTTGCTCTCAAACCAGGATGCCCGGTTCGGGATGGTAGACTGAATTAACGCCTTCTCTCTGAAACTGGAAGGAGGGTCCCGCGTCTCGTGCCCGCTCGCGCCACTATTGGGAGAAGGCGCGGGGACCTGGCTCACGCCCGTCCACAGGGGGTGGGGGTGTCCCTCCCATTCTCACCGTTGCTCCTGGCGCCTGCGCTCTGTTCTCTCCGGGAGCATCGGAACCTTCGCTCTGCTTCTGCTGACCTGGAAATGGGCCTTCGCGCGGCTGGAACAGGCCTGGGTTCATTTGCTCTGCTCGGCACCTGGCGAGTTCTTGGAGCCAACGACGGGTGTCCTTCTGTGGCCCTGGGTCTTTCTCTGGCCACTCTCTTCCCTCCATCCCCACTGTGCCACTTGAGGGAACATCCATCAGATGGCCGAGGGGCGTCTGGAGCTGTCCCCAGGTCCCCAACTTCTGCCTCGTGTTTTCCATGACTTTGCCCTTTAGGACGAATCCCTTGCATGGCCCCTGGCCCCATCTTCCAGTGTGCTGGTTTCCTCTTCAGATGTCTCCTCTCCGCTTCCAGCCCATCTATTTTAAATTTCCGAGATCTCTAATTAGTTCTTTTATATAAAAGCCCATTCTTGCTTCACGGATCCGATAACCCCTCTTATCTCTCTAAAGGTAGTAATTATACGTCTTTTAAAGGCTCCTCTGTTGACTCGATCGTGGCGCTCCCCGGTGTCAGGGCTCCTGTTTCTGAGATGACGGCTCTCTTTTCTGGGGTTGCTTTGTCTCACATGCCTGGTCATGTGGGCAGTGTGCCTATTTCTGCACTAAAGTCCCTGTTTGTCTGTCCGCCGCGGCTGTGTCTGTTTCTGAGGCTCTGACGGAGACGGGGAGGTCCGCGCACCCAGGCGCGGTGGGCGGAGAAGTGCTCCCGTGGGCTGGGGGCCTCTAGCTTCACTGAGCTCTGTGGTGTCCTGGTCTCCGTCCTGCTGTGGTGACCACCCTCCGCTTGGACCTGGGGACTCAGGGACTCTCTGCTGTCCACGGCAGCAGGAGACGAGTACCCTGACCACTGCCCCGCCCCACCGCTGTGCCTTATCTCCCTGGCTCGGGATGGAGGGGGGTGGCCTCCAGGCCACGTCTGCAGCCACCCAAGCTGGGCATCTTGGGGGACGTGGTTCCCCCCGATTTGGTTTCCTTGAGTCTTTTTCTGTGATTCCTACAGAATTCTGATGCTCTGAAAAGACTCCTTATTTACAGCCAATTTTATTATGCTTTTTTTTTTTTCTTTTAAAAACATTCTTCTGACACCTGGTAGGATTTGGGGGATGACATATTTAGTTACCCGTTTGGCTGAGGGCCCCGGTATGTTATAAAACACCCCTGAAGCGCGTGTCCGCCCCGGATGCCCAGCAGACCCCTCTCCAGGGCAGTGGAGGCCCCCCCGGGACGGTCCGGCACAAGCACCAGCTACCTACACACGCAGCGTCTCTTTTCTGCGGATGAGCTTTTCAGACCGAAACTAAAATTTGCGTCCGCCCGGCATTCTGAGGTTGCACAACAGAAGATAACCAAAATGCTCAAGCCGCAGGGCCTTCCTCTGAGCAAAGGATGCGGATCTCCCGCCTGACGGAGGCTCTGGCCCCCCTGGACCTCCTTTGCCCCTTAAGGTCAGTTGGTCTTGGTTCCCAAAGACTGGCCTCCATGCAGAGCTGTGGTCAGTGCCAGCCAAGGGGGCGACCACATCAGCCCCCGGGGGAGACTGACACCGGGGACGCCGCAGGCCCCTGGAACGGACCTAGCGCCCTGAGCGGTGACCATACCGTGACATCGGCCGTCCCGGTGCCGTGGGACTTCGGACGCAGACCTGTTGTCCAGGAACGACGCAGGCCTTTGGTAGTGACACCCTGCACAAAGCCAGCCCTTCCGCTCCAGATACTGACCAAGCGCCACCGAAAGATGTCCCCCCCGCGCTCCCTCCAGCTCACACGGCCCCCTTGCCTCCCACTCACGTCAGATCTATGTCCTGGTGGCTTTAATTCGCCTTCCCCCCCAGTGCGTTACTGGGTGAGTCTCTCCCTAACTCGATCAGCTGCGGGAAAATTGGATCAGGGTGGGCAGGTCGCTGTCCCTTTCTGGCCACGTGAATGTCAGACGCCCCCAGGCACGGAGACCTGCTCATTTCGGTAGCTTCCTCTTTGAAAAGCAGATGGCGAGCCTTGGGCTTTATTGAATTTGTGTTTATGTATGTGATGCATTTGATTGTCGCCTGCGGGCGGCTGCCCAGTCCCAGCGCAAATTTGGCCCATCAACCCGGTTGAAACCTACTTACCTGTAAGAAACCATTTGTTCTGGGGGAGGCGGTTTTGTCTTCGGTGCCTGGCAGAGCGGCCGGTGGCTGGACGACTTCCTTGATCAAGACCTTTTGAGCCTTGGGAATGACTTCAGTTAGGGAGCCCAGCTGCCTTCGGCCTCCCAGGCTCCCACCTGCAGGGATCTATACTGAAAAATCTCAGGCCCAAGTACAAAGGACAGGCATGCGCGAGCGATCAGGACCCTGCTGCCTCTACCAGTTTAATGAAAAAGCCAACAACCCCTATCCTTACCAACAGGGAGCAGGTCACATGGATCGGAGCACAGATACAATGGAAAACTCGAGAGCTAGTCAGAGGCTTGAGGTGGGCCAGGTGTGCTGACGGTGGGTGTGTGTCCAACACGGAAATGGGGGGGCCCGGGGCGAGGGCGTGGGAGCCCGCGTGAAAACCAGCGCTTCCTCGAGGACACAGGATTACCGTGTGATCGAGCAATTCCACGTCTGGCGTGAGCCGCAAAGAACGGAAAGCGGGGACTTGAGCAGGTGTTCACCACAGCCAAGTGTCCACCAGCAGACGATGGGTAAACAAATAGGGTCCGTCCACGCCACGGAATGTCATTCAGACAATCCCGATACGTGCTGCAACGTGGATGAACCTTCTCGAGGACATGATGCTGAGGGGGATGGGCACGAACGGGCCACGAAAGGGCAAACACCGTATGACTCCACTTACCTGGGGGCCCTGGAAGGGCCAGATCCACTGAGACGGAGACAGAAAGTAGACAGTGGGGGCTGGGGGCCGGGGGAAGGGAGAGGAGTCAGTGTTTACTGGGGGGGGGGGGGGGTGGGAGGGGGGCAGAGTTCCAGTTTGGGAGGGTGGAAAGTTCCGGAGACGGCTGCACAACAGTGTGGATGTTTAATGCCCCTGAACTGTGACCTTAAAAATGGTTAAGGCGGTAAATTTTGTGATGTGATGAACGTAACCAACACGTAAATAATAAATAATGAACGAAAGTTAAAAATACATTTAAATAGTGAAAGGAATTCTGAAATACGACGCACTGAGCTATTCACAGTGGTTAATTTTTGAGGGTGGGATTCTGGGGGCTTTGACTTGCCCTGTCGCGGATTGCGGGCACATTTGTGCTTGAACGACAGTCCGCAGCTGAGGAGCCCGGAGCCCAGATCCCAGAGCCGGGGTTGGGGGGCCGTCCCAGCAGCCACGCCCCTCCTGTGAGGGTGGCTCATCACCCCCCCCACCCCCCACCCCCGTGAGATGAGTGAACACTTCTGTCGCTCTCCACTTCTATCACCCTCACAGGGGCAAGAGCCCCTTCCTGCCAGTGACACTGATCTAAATGTCAAGGGACAGCACTCGCCTGGCCGTGCCCCTAATGCCTCGGATGCAGACACAGCTGCTGTCGGTCACCTTGGCTCTGGGCAGGACCTCAGATGTGGTTCGCGCTGCACCTGCGAGGTGCCGCATCTCTGGTCTGATTTCCAAATTCACCTGCCCCCCAAGCAGGCGTGGGGGGGCAGGGGGCTGCGGGGCGGGGCCCCTCTGACCCTGGGGCCCGAGTCGTGTTTTCTTGGCTGTGGTTTAAGGAGCTGGGGCAAGTCAGAGGGGGCAAATCCCCCCGGATTTCTGCAGCGGCTGGTGATGGTTGACACAGGGTGTGGTGGCCCGAAGCTGCTTAGGACCAGAGAGGGGTGTGGTGGCCCCCTGGACGTGGGCCTAGTCTGTGTGCAGCCCCCGGCCGCCCTTCACAGCCCTGTGTCCTGCTTCCCTCAGCTAGATTGCTGGATTTTCCTGGCGCCAAGAGCTCCCACGCAAGGGGCAGAGCCTACAGCCGCTGGGGAGCGGCCCGGTCGGGCCTATGTGTCTTAAGGCCACCCACCGGGCTCGGGTGCCCCCCACTTGCTACGATCTGGGCACTGGGGAGCCAGCCGGAGCCGGCCTCACGTGGCACAGGCAATGGGGGATTACACGCGAAGATGACAGTTCAGACGGATGCGGAAAGCCAAAGGGCTTATTAAGACGCCGAAATTGGTTCCAAATGAGGTCAGCCGTCGGAGCGCCTTGGAGGAGAGCCAGGCGCTGAGCAGCGAGCGGTGTTTATTTCCTGACAGGGTGGTGGTGACGCTCCGGGCGACACCCCCAACCCACCCTGCCTTCGGAGGGCAGACCGCACCTCAACGCCAGAGCGCTGCCAGGCGGGGCTGGGAGCAGGGGTCAGAGGGCACGCAGGCGGGGGCTGCCCGGCTCAGCACTTGAGGGCACCTGGGGCGGGCAGGTGTCTCACCCGGTGCGGGCCGGGGCAGGAGGACCGCTGAGTGTCGCTTCCTCATGCCGGGTCGAATTGCACGTTTGTAACAATCCATTAATGCAAGGGACGCACATCGCGGCAGGGGCCGTGTGATTGGCCGGGTCCCTCCCGCCCCCCCCTGCGGGGCCCAGCGCTTTCCTCCCTGGATGCATTTCTCCTCTGCGTGTCCCTTCCTCCTGACTCCAGTGGAATGGCCCTGACCTTGGCGGCCTCCCCGGTACAGTGCTTGCTAGAAGCACACTTCGGGGTCGTTGACCTAGCGTCTGGCCTGGCCTGGCCTGGCCCCAAGGGCGGGTTGCTCAACCTCTCTGCGGCCTCGTCTCCCAGCTCCTGGCATCCGAGGACAGTCGCAGCCCTGGCCCCGAGGCTGGCAAGGGTGACAGGGAACGAAGCTGGTGGCCGGCTGGGCGAGGACCCGCTTTCCAGCTCCTGTTGATTCCTGGTACTTGGTAATTATCTTTTCTGAGATCGGCTGCATCGGCTGTGCCGGATGCAAGGGGACCGCGGGCGCTGCCTCCCGGTTCCAAGCTGGAGGAAGAGAGCGCCGTTTAAATCCTGTTAAAAATAAACGTGTGTCTGTAGCACTCTACTGTTTACTAAGAGGCACACAGGCCTCCCCTCCTTTGGAGCGGCTCTGAGCAACTGTTGATCTCCCCGTATCCAGGGAGGAATGGGGGTGTGCTCAGCTGCCCGAGGGCCTGCCCGGGGCTGGCACTGTGTCCCTGGGCTCCTGGCCCCGGGCCTCTCTGCCTCTCCCTGCCCGGACTGCTGGGTTGAAGGCAGCCAGAGGATACATTACTGTCGTGCCTGACCCCTCTGGCGATCTGGGTGGGGAAGGGCTTCCCCAAGGAGGCCCAGCCGGGAGCCGGCCGCATTTGAACCCAGGGCTCTGAGCCCCCGGGAGATGCGGCGGGAGGGCCCCGGGGTTTCGCTGCCCCGGAGTCGGTTACCGCGGCTCGTGGCTCAGCCCGTCTTCCGACCAGAGCCACCTGGATGGTTGGCACCAAGGCCACCAGGAGGCTGGCCCAGAGCCGGGCACGCCCTGATCCCGGAGGGGACTGTCCAGGGTGTGTCCTGATCTCAAGTGCCAGCACCCGCTTCCACAGCAATTTGGAGAATGAGGGCCGTTCCCTCTCAGGTGAGGCCTTCGGAGCCTGGTCTCCACCCCCAGCCCCCCGACCCCAGCCTGGGCCCGCCTGTCTTCTGTGTCGGGCTGCTTTGCCCAGAGCCTCTGGGACTAGTCCTGTAGCTAGCCACACACACCCCAGTGCCCCCGACCCCCCGGCACGTGGTCCTTCCAGGTCCTACTGGAGACACTCCCCAGCCTCCAGGAAGCTTGCCGGCCGCCCCAGGCCGAGGGGCCTCCCTGGACTCCAACTTCTCCCTCATGCTCCGTGTCTGTGACCTCTCTGGGCTTTCCCCAAGCCCTGGAGGGAGGGCCTGTGCCATCACCCCCACTCGTGTCTCATTCGCTCAGCAACCCTTGATCTTTCACTCTGCCTCCTGCGCCTGGGCCCCGTGGGGGACACAGAGGACAGCAGCGTGTCAGACGGCCGCTTTATTGTGGCAAACGTGGCATTATGTTTGCTAGCAATTTCCTTGTAGCGTGCCTCATCTATGTTTCTCGGCGTCACCTGATTCTAAAAAACGTTCCTTTGCGAAATCGCCCATTCAGGCACCTCATGGTTATTTCTTTGTAACACTCCCTCCTGCCTTTTTGCTTCTTGATTAACTTCTTCATACTGCTTTCGTTATGTGTCTACGTTTGTCTATAAGGCATTTGCTTCGCTATTTTCATGAAAGGTCATCTAGCTCTCAACACCTCAAGTGGAACATTTACAGCGACATGACTTCTTAATTGTTCCTTTGAACCATTTGCTGTATAAGGAACAAAAGTATTCGCTTTGGTCTGGGGTGCCGGGAGGGAGCCCAGAGGGCCCTGGGAACCCACGCCTTATGCGCTCCCAGAGAGACAATGTATACCTAGGAACTAATGAACCATTCTGTACCTTAACCCCCCAGGTCCGATCATCATCTGGAATGCCTCCTGGGGGCCAAGTGGGCCTAGGGGTCGGAGTCACTTGTATCCATAGATACATTCCTTTGTTGCCAGAGCGGGGATTTCGAACCCATTTGTCCCCCTCCCTGGCTGGGAAATATATGGGGCTACCCTTCCTTTAGGCAGAGGAGTCTTTATAGGGGGTGGCGAGGGCTGGATGTAGGGCTGCATAATTTCCCTGAGGACTCTTGTTTCTTTCCCCAATGGTTCTTCCCGGGGGGCCTGTCATGGGCAATTCCCCAATCGACAAGTCCCCAGGTACTTTCATTGGTGGGGGGGCTGCCCCGACCAACGCTAAGGCCAAATTGCATAGAATCGGGAATGCAAAAACTTCGCTTTCAGTGAGCCGCCATGCAGTCCCCATCCGTCCACCGCCCGGGCCCTGCCATCAGGCTGGTTGGACAGCTTGGCTTCCGGCAGTCTTTCCCCTGTCTGGTTTGGCTGGCCGGGGCAGAAAGCACCACCGCCAGGGTCCCGTGAGGGCTGGAACGTTCCCTCAGTTCCATCTTCAGGCAGACACAGTCATTCCTTCCGAAGGAGCAGCGTTCACAACGAGAGGCCTGCCTCTGCAGACACCTGAGGACTAAAAGCTGGGTGCCAGCTGGTGACGTCCCGGTGTTCCTGCGGTTGGGCTCTCGGTGTCTCCGGGAAGGGGAGGAAGAGGAGGAGGGGGGTGAAGGAATGGAGGGAGGGAGAGTGAGAGCGAGTCGTGTGCCTGGGGGGAGAGGGACCGAATTCAGGGCAGTCACGGAGAACTTTCTGGAGGTGGCAGCCCGGCTAGAGTCAATGCACTCTGCACAGAGAAGGATGGGGGTGACTTGGGGGGCAGCACCAGGGCTGTGAGCCCCAATGGATCTGTGCAAAGGCCCTGTGGTAGGCGTGGGAGAAACAGTGCTATAGGCCAGCAGGTGTGGAAGGGTTCAAGTTCAGGCAGGGTCCACTCAAAGCTAAGGGGCGTCATAGCCCTGGGAACTTTGGTGGCAGGGAGGCAGGCCTGTCATGTGCACCTTTTTCTGCAAAGTCTGTCCCCCAGCGATGCACCCCGTGCCATCTGGCCCCACCCCCCCAGCAGTACACCCACTCCTGCTGGAGCAGCCGTGGCACCAGCTGGAGCCTGTGAGGAAATAGACAGGAGACAAAAGTGGGAACAGCAGGCCATGGAGAGAGTGTCTAAACACAGGGACTATGTGGGGACCGTCTTTTATTTTTAGTTTGAAGCTGGTCCACCCTCCAGCATCGTGGAAATGGCTGACCGGGCCGGGGCCCCAGTGGCAGTCTTACCTACTCACTGGTCACCCTGGAAATAAGCGCTTGGGGCCTCAGTCTGCCCATCCATGGATGGGGCGGCCTGGGGCCCATCCTGCGTGTGGCTCGGGGACAGGACCAGACAGCCCGCCCGGTGGCCGGCCCGGTGCCGGGCTGACGGCGTCTGGAAGGCCTTCTGGCTGCAGGGAGGGGCCGCTCTCCAGACGGCTCTGCAGAGACGATACAGACAGAGCGAAATCAGCCAGTCGGCTTCAATTCCCGCTGATGATGTCCATGTGTCATTAGTGCCGATTAGGAGAGCGAGGGACAGGGACGCAAGGGTGTGCCCCGGGGCACAGGCTGGTGGGAGGGTCACCGGGACAATTGAATTCCCTACCAGACAAATGCGATTACCAGGGCAGCTTGGGCCCACCCCCTGGAGGGCCGGGACATAAAAGTCCCAGTGGGCCGGCCGAGCTCGCCCGGCCATGCAGGTCCCCAGCCCCAGCACGAGAGAGGCAGCGTCCATGTATGGCACGGTGGTGGCCATCTTCCTGGTCATCTTGGTGGCCACACTGCAGAGCTCGGCCCCCCCCGAGAATCCCTTCCCCTACCGAGTACCCTTGGATCCCGAGGGGTCCCTGGAGCTTTCCTGGAATGTTAGCTACGCGCAGAAGACGGTCCACTTCCAACTCCTGGTGCAGGAGCTCAAGGCCGGGGTCCTGTTTGGGATGTCGGACCGCGGCGAGTTGGAAAATGCTGACCTGGTGGTGCTCTGGACCGACGGAGACAGCACCTACTTTGGGGTAAGTCGTGCCGCACCCCAGCGCGCCTGACCTTGTCCTCGCCCAGCCCCCGCCCGGCCTTCACCCTGCACTCACCCCCTCTCTTAACCCAGCCAAGGAAGCTCTCCCTCCTCTACCTTCCTGTTTACTCTGACCTTAGCCAAGTCCACGCCCCAAGCTCGGGCATCTCGGGGATTCCGATCCGAGGACAAAACGGGACGCCCTTGAGGTCTCTGACCGCACATCCCCAAACAGGACGCGGCGCGCCAGCATGCCTGTGCACCGGCCACTCGCGTGCCGAGCAGATGAAGGCATCCGCTGCCCCCCACCGATGAGGGTGGGGCCTGCGTCCCCCACCGGCACCAACCCCCCCCCCCCAGCACACCCTGTGGGCCTGGTGGCTGCACGTGGCCAAGCACAGCATCAAGCACCCACAGACCTAGCTTGCACATGAGGACGCAGTGAGCAGGTGTGGACCCCCGCCCCCCCGCCCAGGTGTGGTACAAACCCACCGAGCTGACCCAAAACAGGTGGTGCTCTTGACTCCGCGCCTCCAAAATTTACCCGTATTTTTTACCGTAAACTGTAGAGGAAGGAGGAAGTTTCCCTTCAGAGCGGAGATGGAGGGGCTGTGGGGCCCTCGACGAGCTCCAGGGAGGTGAAGGTGCATGGAGGCAGCCCCTGGCCTGAGCCACCGCTCCCACCCTCGGCCCCAGATGGGCCTCTCTGGGGATGAAAGCCACCTCTCTCCACAAAAAAAGACACAGGAGGGTCTAACTTCTTTGTTTTAATTTTTGTTTTAATGTTTATTTATTTTTGAGACAGAGAGAGACAGAGCATGAACGGGGGAGGGGCAGAGACAGAGAGGGAGACACAGAATCGGAAGCGGGCTCCGGGCTCCGAGCCGTCAGCCCAGAGCCCGACGCGGGGCTCGAACCCACGGACCGTGAGATGGTGACCGGAGCCGAAGTCAGACGCTCCAGCGACTGAGCCACCCAGGTGTCCCCCGCAACTTTTTTTTAAGGTCTTTATCTGTGAGCAGAGGGTTTTTCTCAATCCGTTTAAGTGGGGGAACCTGCAGGGGCCCCCCAGGCAGAATGGGGTGCAGTTGCCCGGTTGGGGCCCAGATCTGGTTTGCTGGGCTGCACTGTCTGCTCGCCGTAAGGATGCTCGGTGGCCCCGGGGAGGGGTCACGGCCAAGAAAGACCTGGGGCACCCCAGCTCTGAACGGGAGTAGCCGGGCCCCCGGATCAGGAGTGCGAGAGCTCCTTGAGGGGCAGCGATGCCAGCTGCCAAGAGAGCCTGGGTGCCCCCCCCCCCCACTGCAAGATTAATTTGCACAACAAACTCCTGTGCAAACAAATGCCAGACTTGTTTTTCCTCCGTTAGCCGTATGTTCAACAAATACAGTCTAGATTTCCAGCCGAACTCTCATACACTAACTTTCTGCCTCTGCTTTTTAAATTAGGCCTGCAAATTAGTAGTGTCTCTTAGCAGGAACTTCACTGTGGGGCTTTTCTCTAGGGGAAGTGTTGCAAAATTCTCTGCAGGTTTCTTTTTCTTCTCAAGGAAATGGAGCAAACACGTTTGGGGACACGGTTAAAAACAAAATTCCAAGGCCAAGGGCTCGTGGTGTTCCCGAATGGGAACAGAGGCCTTTGGCCGGTGGGGCGGGCTCTTCCCTCCCTCCAAGCATCCTCTGTAGGTGACTGCTTTCCCGGCACTGGCCTGCAAGACTAGACCTGAGAGTCAGGTGCACAGGAAGCAGGTGCGGGGAGGGGAGGGCAGGGCTCGGTCAGATCAGCCACCCACTAATGCCCGGGCAAAATGCCGCAGGCCTATTTCCTCCCTGGGCCTCAGCTTACTCTCTCCAGGCAAGGTCAGGGCTGGGCGAGGGGAGTGAGAAGCCTGGGGCACAGTGAGTGAAGGGGTGCTCGCTCTCAGGGGTGCGTGAGGTCAGGGAGGGCACGGGAGGAGAGAGCCACCTGAACCCCCGCGGCGGGTTTCTTCCTCGCCTCCCCCATCTGACCCAGTCTCCACGTGCTGTCGTGCCCCTCCCTCTGCAGACGGGTAGGGGGGAGCGGTATGTGTCCCAGACACCCATCACCAATCATGGTGCCTTCTTAGCAATAGATTCCTGGGTGTACCCAGAGGTTTGAGACTCTGACTTGAGATGGCTTCTGCGGGCACACCGTCACGTTGCACTGGGGTGTCCGAGGCCCGAGTCTTCATCCCCCCTCTCCCCGTCCCCTGGGGTCTCAGAGGTCTGCGGGGAGACCTCCCTGTCCCTAACCAGCCGCCCCGAGTCCCGGCTGGATTTGAGAGCCCTGCTTCAAGGCGCAGAGGAAGTGAGTGGGATTGGAGTATGACTCTGCTATCTCTAGGCAGACGCACAAAGTGGGAGTCACCCCCCCCCCCCCCCGCCAGACCCAGGAGGACCCCTGGGATCCACACTGTGGGCAACCAACCTTGAGCTCTAGCCCTCCCGCTCAGCCCCTTGTGTTCAGGGTCGGTCCTTGTCTCTGCAGGACGCCTGGAGTGACCAGAGGGGACAGATCCACCTGGATTCCCAGCAGGATTACCAGCTGCTGAGGGCGTGGAGAACCCCGGAAGGCCTGAGCCTGATCTTCAAGAGGCCCTTTGACACCTGTGACCCCAAGGATTACCTCATTGAGGTAGGTGGTGGCCCCACGTGCTCAGGAGATCGTGGAGCATTCCCGCATCCTGGGGCAGCGTGCAGAGAGACAGCCAGGGAAGGATCTCCGAGGCAGCTGGGAGGGGACGAGAGACCAGCGCTGTTATCAGCCTCTGACCCCTTCAGGAAGTATTCCTGGCTGACACCCAGCCAACAGGGTTGTAGATGCGGGTCCTGCTCCCAAGCCTCTCAAAGTGGGACCAGAACGATCTTGCTCCTGCCTTTCTCTCCTCCTGGCCCATCACCTTCAGGTGGAATTCTGGAAAGAGCCCAGGAGACCTGGTTTCCCAACCTGCCCTGTTGCCAACGGGCTGTGAGGCTTGGGGCCGGTCCCTCTCTCCCCTAGACGTCCTCGGTTTACCTGTGTGTGAAGTGTGGGGGAGGGGAGAGAGCAGGCTGGCCTCTAAGACCCCACCAGCTCTGCCCAGGAGCTCAGAGCCACAGTGGGTCCAGAAACACCATAGGCTTCTCATGCGGCTCCAACACACCCACTGCAGAAAAGCAACCCCGCTTGGCCTTGAAGACAAAATTCTTTGAATTTTCCCCAGCGCCCTTTGACCTCGGTCACCTTGTGTAAACTTTACGTTACGGCAGTGACCGGCTGTCTGTGTGCCAGACAAGGAAACCGAGGCCAGGCAGGGGAAGGAGTTGCCCAGGGCCCCACGGCATGGTGGGACAGAGCTGGGTCCTCCGTGTCCTTCCAGCAGGTCACGGGGTCCTCACGCTCCTGACCTGCCTTCCCCACGGACGACACGAGGACAGGCGGACCCTGTCCAAGCACTTTGCAGGGTGTCATCTGATGTGCGCGTGCACTCAGCTCAGAGCTTCGGGGCTGGGTGTTGGGGGGCCTCCCGCCCGGAGTTCTGACACGCTCTTTGGCGAGAGCAGCTCACAGGGGCCCCAGGTTTCGGTGGCTGCAAACTCAGAGAGCAAACGGGCCACCCGTCAGGAATACAAACCCACAAAAACACCCACCGGCGCCCAGAAGACCCCGGAAGGCCACGTGTGGCGACAGGCTTGCATTCGTGGCAGCTGGTGGGAGGAGGTCAAGCCCAGACCCCTGCCTCCTGGGGTCTGTCTGTGACCTCTGGCACGGTGCTGCCTGGAGCTTCCCGCGTCTGCACTGCCCAGGACCAGCGGGACGGCACGGCTCTCCAAGTCCAATGTTTCTGTGGCAAAGCCTCGAGTTGGTCTGTGTCTCTTCGTGGGGGCGCTGACTTCTCACGCTGAGCTGTTCACGGGACCGGAGGTGATGACCCACCCCAGTGACCCTGGGGGCGGTGGAGGGGACAGATGTCTGAGGTGGGCCGGCTGGTCTGGCCCAGCAGTGGCTAGCTGAACCGATGCCTAGAGGACGAGGCTAGAACGTATTTGGAAAGGAGAATCGTGACGCCTGGTGCAAGCTGCGGGCTGTGGGTGATTAGCCTGGCTCGGCCGGTCCCTTGGGGAGCCTCAAAGACACCCCTGCCTCGCAGAGACACGAACCGGGCGTGTCACCCGCCAGGTGAGGCGGACAGGGGCCAGGCCGGCCCCGGGTGCCAAGGAGCCCAGCTCTGGGGCATCTGGGTGTCTTGGCTGCAGGATGGCACCGTCCACCTGGTATACGGGGTCCTGGAGGAGCCGTTCCGGACGCTGGAGGCCATCAACACCTCGGGGCTGCAGACGGGGCTGCAGAGGGTACAGCTGTTAAAGCCCAGTCTCCCCATCCCGGCCTTGCCCGTGGACACGCACGCCATGGAGATCCGCATCCCGGACATCCTGATCCCCGACCAGCTGACCACATACTGGTGCCACATCACTGAGCTTCCAGACGGCTTCTCCCGGCACCACATCGTCATGGTACCTGGGGGTGGGGGTGGGGGTGAGGGGCGGAGGGCACATGGCGGGCGGCCCGGGCCCCAGGGCCTCGTCCCGGCTCTGCTTTCCACCTGGGGCCTCGGAGGGACGTCCAGAGACGTCCCTGTGCTGGAAAGCCGTCCGCGGCTCAGCTTGAACCCGATGTCCTCTTCCCGCCTGAACCTGAGGCACAGTCTGAACTTCCTGCGGCCGCGAGCATGCTCTGACCCCCCCGTCACCCTGTCCTCCTGTCACCTTGCTCACAGCCCACCCGCCCCGGGCCCCTGTGGCCCGACTTCCTAGGCGGGACCAAAGGACACTGATTCTGTCTGTCTGTCTATCAGGTCACATCCCCCTCACAAAAAAGCAGCTCAGTTCAGACCTCAGTTGCTCTAAACACCCACCCAGAGGATAGCGGCTGTTAGTGGCTGATTGTCACCTATTTTCCTGGCCCTGCGGGAGGGGAGGGGGGGCTCGCTCTTCTCCCCAGTAGTATTTTGTCACCACTGTTTCCAGCAGAGAAAGCACAGCCCAGAGAGGTTGTGGGAGTGCGCAAAGACCCACAGGGGTGGCCGGCCGGTCGGTCCGCCTGGGCTCGGGCTGAGCCCTCAGGGCAGTCTCTGTGTCCTTGCCCAGGACAGCTGCCTTCCTGTCCCCACCTTATCAGGAAATGGTTGGCCAGGGTCCTTATTCCCTTCACTCTGGAGGTCTCTGTGGGCTTCTGGAAGATTCTGACTGGCTTCGGGGCGGTGGCTCCACCTTCAAAACCCTGGGCCCCAGAAGCTCCTCCCTTAGCCCTTCCATTTTACAGGTGGGCAAGCAGGGGCCATGGGGGGAGCTGAGCCCCCACCAGGGGGTGAGCAGGCAGGCATCCGCCGCCCCGGGCTCAGTGTCCTCCCCCCACCCCCCGCCCCAGTATGAGCCCATTGTCACCAAGGGCAACGAGGCCCTGGTGCACCACATGGAGGTCTTCCAGTGTGCCGCCCAGTTTGAGACCTTCCCCCAGTTCAGCGGGCCCTGCGATTCCAAGATGAAGCCCGGACGCCTCAATCACTGCCGCCACGTGCTGGCCGCCTGGGCCCTGGGTGCCAAGGTGCGTGCCCCCGCCCCCCTCTCCCGGCCGCCTCTGCGCTCCTTGGGGTCCCGCCCCTTCCGCGCCTGTGTCCCCCGGCCTCTCCGTCTGAGAGGCTCCAGAGGGTGCTGGCGAGGCCGCCAGAGAGGCCCCCGCCCCAAGTCAGCCCCGGGCCCGGCGGTGCCCCCACTGCTCTCGGGCCCGGAAGGCTCTTCTACAAAAGTGCACGACGTGAGCGTGGGCACTTTGTGGGCACCGATCTCATTTCCCCGCTGGATGTGGGGTTGTGCACAGGGCGGTCCTGGCTGGCGGCCTCCACGGGCTGCACCGAGGGGCTTCCGCCAGCCGCTCCCGCCGCCGATGCAGGGGGCGCGGCAGGGCCGAGCGCAGGGCCCGGGGGGGGGGGGGGGGGGTAGGCTCGCCGTGGGGCGCCGGCTCCCTCTACTCCTGACCCCGAGTTGAATAGGGACATCCGGGCGGGCTGGTGATGAGCTGCCCGTCAGCGGGAGAGCCTCGTTCTGGTCCTGCTGCCTCACCGACACCCCACGCCGCAGCTCAGGCCCCAACGGGTGGGTGGGTTTGCCCCGACCCGCGTCTGGGAGCCCCTCGTGAGACGCCGGTCTGCCTGTCTGGGCTGCGGTGCCCAAACCGCCTGGCACACCTCCTTCCCCCACCCTGCAGGCCTTTTACTACCCGGAGGAAGCAGGCCTTGCCTTTGGGGGCGCCGGGTCCTCCAGATTTCTCCGTCTGGAAGTTCACTACCACAACCCGCTGAAGATCCAAGGTACGGATCTCTGAGCGTGCATTCCCTGGACTCGGGGAGTCCCTGTGCCGGGACTCAGCCAGCTGCAGTCTGGGAGGGGCTGGGGGTGACCCTACTCTCCGAGGTCCAGCCTCCTCGGACGCCCCATCGAGGCATGACAGCCTCTCACGCCTTTCCCTCTGCTCCTCTCCCGTGACGGCAGAGCGCTCCCCGGGACGGGGCCCCGGCTGGCTGGCTCATCGCTGCACCCCACGCAGTGGGGGCTCGGCACCCCCATCTTTCTCGAACGCACCCACTGCCAGAGCCACCCTCTGGGAAAGGCAGGCAGAGGTTTCTTGCCCATTTGCGGATGAGGAAATTAAGGCCCAGGGGTGAAGGGTGAAGGGTGAAGGGACCCCCACCAGGGCCGCGAAGTGGGCAGGAGGGGCCAGGAGGTCTGGGTCTGGACCGTGGGCGGCCTCAGCCACGTATCCTCCAGTGGCTGGACCCACACCTGAACCGCCAAGGTGGGGCGGACTCCAGAGCTGTAAGGAATCACTTAGGTACTGGTTCGGTCCAGCGGCCTGCCCTCCTCCCCACACCCCGTCCTCGCTCTGTAGTGGGGCCGATAGGCTCAGACTCAGTGAGGAGAGGTCCCGGGCCAGAGCACTGTCCCCGGTTTCGCTGGAAGTCCCACTTCTCTGAGGCTGTCAGGCCAGTAGCTGCCTCTTGTCCCCAATTGTCCCCCCCCCCCCACAACGGGTGGCCTCCAGCATCCAGGCCCGATGCCTCTGCCCTCCCCACAACTGGCTGGGCCGGAACAGGGCCACCCGGCAGGACGGCAGGCCACTCCGGGGCCAGCGTGGCCCCTGCCCAGCACCCACCCTGCGACGGCCGGCCCGCTGGAGGCACTGCCCCCAGGACTATCTTCAGGTCAAGGGAAGAGTGCCTGGCTTGGGGGAGGGGGCGGCATTTCTGGAGCTTCCCCCTGCTCCTTGAAGCCCAACACAGCAGTCGCACGCTGCAGCCTGAGCACGCCTGTGAGACTTTCTATCCACATGGTTCTGTGACGGGGGCTCCTCTAACTGACCCTCAGCAGAGGCACGGGGCTCCTGTTGGAAGGGCACCCGAGGCTGGCCGGGGCCGCAGCCGGGCAGTGCCGTCGCTTTTCAGCGATGTCTGCCCTGGGCAGCGCTGGCTGCTGGATCACCCCGTGCCTGCAGGCAGACGACCAGTGTGGATGTTTAGGATGGCGATGCCAGTTGCCGCCTCATCGGAAATAGAAACGTTTCCACCTCTCTGCTGCCCCGGCACCTTCTGCCCCATACGGCCACATAGCCCTGTTCTTCTAGCTCTCTGTCTTTTTTTTTGGTTTTGTTTTAAGGGATGCTTGTTTTCATTTGTGTGCATGAGGAACAGAATAGTCTGAGAGATGAGAGCAGGAACGTCAGGCTGGGCCCCAGCCCGTGCCTCTCTAGCTGCATGACCCTGGCGGGGGACCCCTCCCCCCATCATGCAGCTGTCCTGAGGCTGGCAGAGCTCTGGCCTGCGGCCCCCGCTGGACGTGGGCACCGGGATGTGCTCCGTCAGCGGCTGCCAGTGATCGTCGTCCTGGCGGCATAACTAACACTTTCTGCCACCCCCGGAATTATCTATAGTGCGCACAGAGCAGGGCATAAGTCAGCTCGGGCTTTAGCATGATATGGGATTTATTGCTCATTTTAAACCTGAAAGCAAATGGATTTTTGAAAACTCCTTAAGCGTCAGGGAGGTCTGTCTCTTCCTGATTATCTGGTTATATTTATGGATCCTTTGCCAAATATAAGGACGCTCAGTCACTTCACAAATCTGGAGATGGGCCGCTTTTCTATAAATATCAAAATGCCACAATTATTTCATTATTTAATCCCCATCTGAATTTTAACCAATGGCATCTCCCTTGTTATTATTATCCTCTGATGTAACCAGCCCAGAGATACAGAGGCTGAGTTTGGACATTGCATGGGGCGGTGGGTGGGGGGGGGCCGGGAGTAGGGCAGGGGGAGGCGGAGGCAAGAGGGGCGATCTTGGCCCCACCTCGGGGTGAATGAGCAGTGAGTCCACGGCCCCTGGCAATGCTCCGGGCTCAGGTCCCTCTCCGACACTCTCCCGGCCTGCGATCTTGGGCAGGGTCTCCAGCTCAGGCTGCGAGCCTCAGTTTCCTCATCTATAAATCGGGGCGGATGATTCTTCAGTGACATGGGCTCCTCTGCCCATGTCCCAGCTCTGCAGTATGTTCTGAGGGGTGGAGCCACATCCGCCCCCTTATTCCCCCCTCCCCCCCCTCCCCCCCGTGGGACTGGCCCAGGGCTCTGCCCTGACATACGTGGGGCCTCGGCTGACCGATTCCGGGCAGGGGTAGAGCAGGGGCTCCTGGAGGCCACTGTGGCTGCCAGCATCCCTGACCTCTGACCATCAGTTTCATGTGACCGCTGGGAGGCCTGCCCGGGGAGCCTCACGGACGGTGCAATTAGCAAACCGCAAGAAGAACGGGCCGGTGTGGCTGGACAGTGATGGGCAGAAGCCCTGAGTTCTCCTTTGGAGGAGGCTCTTGAATTTGAGCCCAGAGAGGCCCAGAGAAGGACGGTGACTTGTCTGAGACAACAGCACACTGTCGGCCAAGGGGAGTCCGGGATCGTGCGTGAGCCCAACGCCTGCCCTGCTCCAGGGCCCCACCCTCCCGCTCTCGTTTTGTGATGCCCTCAGCGCAAGCCCTGGGTCTGCCTTGACCTTGCAGGGTGGTAACCAAAGGAGTAAAGTGGGAGGCTTCTTCTTGTCGACTAGAACACGCGGACGCCCTCGCTCGCCCGCGTTTGCCAGGGGCTGGAGGCTCCGGGGGGGGGGGGGGGGGGCGGAGAGCATCAGAGCATTTGCAAAGCCGCCTGAGGCGTTGCGAGCTTTCTAGACATCTCGCGGGCGCCTCACCCCCCACTGACGCATCGCTGGTTTTCGTTACCCGCCTTTATCAAGTCTTTCCAAAGCGTCAACTTAGTTTTCATAGAAACAACGGCTCTTTCTCTCCACGTGGGTGTCGCACAGAGCGCGTCAACGCCTGGCATAAACAGGTGTGGGAGCGGGTGCAGGGCGCGGCCGAGGGCGGCTGGGGGGGCTGCCGGAGCCAGAGCACGGGGCCGACCGGCAGGGGCAGCCGCGAGCCCTTCCGCTCCCCCGCGCCCCTCTTTCTGCCAGGCCGCCGCGACTCCTCGGGCATCCGCCTGCACTACACGGCCACGCTACGTCGCTTCAACGCGGGCATCATGGAGCTGGGGCTTGTGTACTCGCCCGTGATGGCCATCCCCCCGCGGGAGACGGCCTTCGTCCTCACCGGCTACTGCACGGACAAGTGCACCCAGCTGGTAAGCGGGGCTGGGCCGGGCACCTCACCCTCCCTCGCCCTGGTTCCCCTGGCTGGGGTCCCACGGGCGGTTCCCACCCGGTCTACAGCACGTGCCGGCCAGCGCTTCCTCGCGCTGCGCTGAAAACTAGGCTTTCATTCCGAGAATAAGAGAGACGTGCGTTCACCGCTAAACCATGGGTACTGCAGATAAAGCCCCCCTCCCCTCCCCCAGACACCCCGTTTTCGGCTCCCTTGTGTCCTTCCAGACTATAAACTGCGACGTGCCCTTATATGTGCTGTCTAAAAGCAAACAGACCGGATAGGAGACGTGTGTCCTGCCACTCACTTGCCTTTTGGCGGCCACATGCCCTCGCCCAGCGTGGTTCCACTGTGGACCTCACCAGGGCCAGACCGCTGCGGCCAGGGGGCACCGATCTCGGGGCCGTGCGAGGGCGGGTGGGGCGCAGGTCGGCACGTAGAGCCGGAGCAGGCGGTGGGGACCTCGCTTCCAAAGGAGCGGCGGCGCCTTCCCAGGCTCTGCGCCCTCGGCGCTCCCCTGCCTCGTCCGGCCCCGCCTGTGTCCACCTGCTCCCTAGCCGCCCGTGTGCAGACCCCTGCCGACTTCTCACCGGCGATGAGAAGAAGGCTATTGGGACGTCCTTGCACACCAGGAAGACGTTTTCTCAGGTAGAGTCCAGAAGACGCCCCGCACAGAGGCCGTGAGCTTGAATTTGAATAAATCTCACAAAGTGCCCTCCAGAAAGCGTATCTGTTCCCCCCACCCCCGCCACGTTATCAATATTTTCAATATCTCCCCAGTCACTTGGAAGAACGCTTCACTGTTGAGCGTGAATTTCCCCGACTCTTTGCAGAGCTTGATGGTGAGGGTCTTTTCATTCGTCTCGTCCGCCGCGTTCTTTCCTGTGAACATCTGCTCACAACTTTGTTTCCCTAGCGGGCTGTTGGCTCGTCTTAGATTTGTTGCCGGGGTTCTTTTTGTTTTCTGTCTGTGGCGAATGCCGCCACACCGTTGGCTTCCCACAGCGCCCCGCTGGGTAAGCGCTGACCGCCACGCCCTGCAGCCGAGGAGCCGGGGGCCGGGGCCGCAGTCCCAGCAGGTGCACGGCGCGGAGGCGCGCGTGGGTCTGACCTGCAGAGCTGTGGCCACCGCAGCGGGCTGCTTTGCGACGTGGCATCGGGCGCGCGTGTCTCCCCAGCGAGCTGGCTCTCCACGTGGACTTGTGCTCCGCGTGGGCTCCCCGAGCCGAAGAGAGATCGAGCCATCAGCCTCGATCGGTTTCTTCTTTTCTGAGACCAGCATCTGGCACTCTTGCCAGCACCCCCGGAGCTCCCGTCGGTGATTCCTCCTGCCACTGGAGGCGCCCTGTGGCCCCAGGCGTGGGCCTGGGGCGTGACCCACTGAGGACGCACCAGGGCAAGTGGCCCCGTGGCACTCTGACCTCTGGAGAATGCCTCTAGCCAGCGTTTTGGGAAATGTTCTGTCGAAACCAGGTCTGCGTGACATTAGGGAGAGCGTCCTTCCTGGGAATGTAGACCAGCCTCCAGATAACTTTACCACCAGGAGAGAAAAACTCAGTTTGCCCCTCCTCCCCTTCAAATAGTACATTTTTTTTCTGAAAATCGCATGATGTGGAAAACCTGTTGAAGGGTCTCCACGGAGTCTGGTCCTGTCTCTCCTTTAGCACATCACCGAGGGGCATAAATTCGGCAGCTGAAAGGCCGGTGTGGTCGACATATCCTCGTCCAGACGGACAAGGCAAGAAAAAGTATAGCGTTCGAGACCACAGGCCCCCGGGCGAGCGACCAGCCTCTGTGGCCGCGGGGAGAGAAACCCAGGGTCCCGCAAGCAAGCGGAGGCTCCCAGTTGTCACAGGCGTGGCTGTAAGCCTTCCCAGCCTCAAGTCATTGAGCGGGGGCCGGAAGTTTCCAAGATGCCAAGGGCAGGACAGCAGCAGGTGGAGGGCGAGAGGGAAAGCACGAGGTGAAATCAGCCGACGGGCAGAAATCTCCGCAGCCTGGGGTCGCTCGGCGACAGAGCCACGGCGGCAGGAGCCCCCGAGCCGCCAACAGTGTGGACGGAGCAGAGCGGAGCACGGTGGGGTGCCGTCGGGGAGACGGCGGGTGGGGAAAACGCTTCACACGTGTAACCGTTTGAGGAAACGTTCTGTCGAAGCCAAGTCCACGTGACGTCAGGGAGAGCGTCCTTCCTCTGGGAAGTCCCCTCACGCCTCAACGGGGAGGGCAGGCGTCTCGATGTGAGGGCTGGAGGCCCCTTCTGAGTGCCAGCCGACGGCCTCTGCTCTCAGTGCCACGGCGGTCAGTGCCACGGCCGGAAGACAGCGTGACCGTGAAGCAGGGGAAGGTCTCCCGTGGGTCGTGCCACAGAGCAGCTGCTGATGCTGGTGCCCGGTGGGCGCTGGACGGGACCGCCTAGCACCGGCCCCGAGCCCGCCGAGCCGGGGGGGGTCCCACTGTGCTCACCCGGGTGGCCCCCTGCCCGCCGGGCGCTCCCCTTAAAGTCTGTTGAGTGCATGAAAAGTGGACGCAGTGGCCTTCAGGGGCTCGAAGAAGGAAGCCGGCTGCGTCCCCTGACGAGCCTCTGCAGGCTCTTGCAGACAGCTGCTTTGGAAGACCAGGGCTGTGACCGTGACACCGCTCTGCGGGCAGCTCCCTCCCTACGGAGTTTCCTGATGGGGACTCAACCGTCCAGGGAGAAAGATGAGGCTGGGCAGGGCAGACGTTCTGGGGACGCGGGCTCGGTGGTGTCGCTGTCCCGCGGCCCGCGATCCGGGCCAGCGGTCAGCACGAGGGCAGGTGGCAGGGTCCCCCGCGTGCCGGGCTCTGACCCTGCTCCCCCCCGCCCCCCCCCCGCTCCGCCCCCCCCTGCAGGCCCTGCCTCCCTCAGGGATCCACATCTTCGCCTCCCAGCTCCATACACACCTGACGGGGAGGAAGGTGGTCACTGTGCTGGTCCGGGACGGCCGAGAGATGGAGATTGTGAACAGGGACGACCACTACAGCCCTCACTTCCAGGTAGGGGCCGCCCGCCCCGCGGGGCCCGTTCGGTGCCCGGGCTGGGGGCCTGTTTCCCCTTCTGTCTCCCACGGCCACCGGAGCATGCCCATGTCGGGTTCCTCACCCTGGGCCAGGCCAGACACCTGAGAGCTCACAGCGGCCAGCCCCTCCCCTTTGGGGGTTCAATCCAAGGGAGGGACTCTGGTGGCAGATTCTGCCATGTGGCTTTACGATGCTAAAGTCTGTCCCGAAATACCACCTTCTGGGGCTAAACCCTTTCTGGCTGGAGGCCACACTTGACCGGTCCTGGCTTCCCCCCCGAGGGGCTGGGAGCACGGCCCCAGAGGGCTGCAGAGGAGAGGTGGCTGGGAGCTGGTCTGCAGCCCTCTGAACTCTCCCCTCCGCCCACCCAGGAGATCCGCATGTTGAAGAAGACGGTGTCCGTGCGCCCGGTGAGTGCCCAGTCAGGAACGGGGAGGCGGGGAGGGCTGGGGGTGCCCCCCCACGGGAGGAGAGAAAGGCACAAAGGACGGCACGGGCCATGTGAGGACTTCTAGAAGCACGTCCACGCGAGGCGGGGGCTGGGGCCATCCCACGGTGAGGTCCACCAGGACGTGACCGAAGCCTCAGAGGGCCCGGCGCAGGCAGCCCCGGGGGGCCTGGTGCACAGGCAACATGCCTGATCGGCCAGCAACAAGCCCTGAGCTTTAGGGAAAGACAAAGGCATGGGGGTCGCTGGTGGGGCCCCTGATCATGCAGAAGGGGAGCCGAGGCTCAGGCCGGGGCTTGCCCCAGTTCACCCATGGGCTGTGACGTGAGCAACCGGTCCGCACAACAGTCCTGCCTGCCTGTGACCTGGGTACTGAGGGGCGCAGAAGCCAATGCCAATGGGCAGTCAGTCCCTGGGAACACCCAGATTTTGACCCTCACGTGTGGGGGGCCCGGAGGCCACCCTGAGGTTCCTCGGTAATTGATGGATGACTGCGGACCATGACACGTGCCTTCGTGCCTTTCTCTCCTCCGGTGGGGGTTTGGTCAAACGTGGGAGCAGCCCGGTGCACCTGTTACCCCCAAGCGCACAGGTGCTGATGAGCGTCTCTTGGCTCGGCTCCCCAGGGGGACATGCTCGTCACTTCCTGTACGTACAACACAGAAGACAGGGAGCTGGCCACCGTGGTAAGTCGCGCTGAGTTTTCCCTGCTGCCTGCTCACGGAACGTGTGAAGCCGGAGCAGGGCGGTGGGGGGGCGGTCCCTTTCGGGGCTTTCTACCCTTTCGGGAGGATAAGTCTTAACTCATTACCTAGAGCGTAGGTTGCCGGAGGGCAGGGTGTGCTGCCCCTCATTCATTCGGTAAACTGGCGGTTCTCGGGGTAGGGGTCCCTCGGCCAGGCCCCTCTGGGAACTTGGTAGAAGCAAAAACTCACAGGCTCCACTCCAGACCTTGAGTCGGAATTTGGGTGGTGACATGTGGCCATCTCCGGTTTAAGAAGCACCCCCAAGTTACTCTGACGCCTGCCTGAGTTTGAGAGCCTCTGCAGTAGACACATCAGCACCTGTGTGCGGACGCCGGGGAGACGGGCGTGCGGCTGATCCCTGTCTGTGCGGAGCTCCATCACCCAGGGAGACAGGCAGAGTTGGAATAAACACTAAAACCCAGAACAGGGAGGGCCCAGGGGCCAGGGCCAGGGGGGCCTCGTCGAGTAGGTAAGGGGGGGAGGTGGGGGCGGGGGAAGGTGACCGAGTGCCCGGGCAGAGGGAGGCTGGGGAAGGCCCCCGAGGACTGAGAACACCCCCGGACCTTAGGTGACGAGCCTGCAGACTGTTGAGGGCAAAAATAAACGGGCCGCAGAAACACTAATTTTCACGCCATTCCCGTCGGGGCTTTTTGGCAAAGACAAGTCCGTGCAGGTGTGGGGTTGGCTCTGCCGGGCGAGGGTGTGGATGGATGCATTTGGGCTGCACTGTGGGTGGCCCGGGAGGAGACACCGTCTTCAGGGCTGGCTGTGTGGTGGGTGGCCATACGCAGGTCCCCGACACCGTCACCCGGCCGGCGCACTCTGTAGAGTTTGGAAGCCAGTGCTGTTAATAGTCACGTGTGCTCGGCAGGCATCGACCGGGGCTGTCCTGGCAAGCTGACCGCCGGCCAACACGGCTTTGCTAATTGTCTTGTTGGTCACCGTGGTCCCCCCCCCCCGGCCGCCGTTAGCATCCCGAGAACCTCGAGGCTCCCGGAGGAACAGACCTGGGGCTCCAGCCCCCCCCCCCAGGGCACCCCACTTGCGGCTTTATCGAGACGTATTTCACATGCCAGACAATTCGCCCATGTAAAGCGTGCCGTCCTGTGACTTTTGGGGCTCGGCGCAGCTGCGTGCAACCACCCGCGCCGTCGAGGTCAGAACGTGTCCTCTTTGCAAAAAGAACCCTGTCCGCTTAGCCGCCAGCCCCGCCAGCCCCCGTCCTGCCTTCCGCCTCTGTGGGTTTGCTCACCCCGGGCCTTCAGGTAAACGTAGTCATGTCATCCGCACTCTTCCCTGACGGGCGTCTTGCCCCCAGCGTCACGTCCTCGGGGTTCTTCCGAGATGTACCCAGGGGTAGCATGTCACTGTTTTTCCCACCGGTCGTCAAGGGAGGGGGCTCTGTGTTCTCACAGGTGAGAGCTGGGGCTCAGAGAGGGAAGACGCTTGTCGGAGGTCACACAGCTGATAACCGGCCGTGTGCCCGCAATGCGCTTGAGGCACGATTCCTCCCTCCCTCCCTCTGGATTTGGGGCGACAGCTTCTCCGGGTCCATGGTCATAAACTCGGGGAGTAGGAGACCTTGGCAGGCACACGGCCCTGGCCTGAACCCCACAGCCGCTGCTTCTGTCTCGAGGAGGGGCTCAGTACGTAGAGCAACAGTTGCTAACAGGACTGCTTTCTCCACACGGCGGGCTGGGTCTCACGGCTCACCCTGTCCGAGCTTAGGGACCCTCTAAGCCTCCCCAGGACCCTGTGGGGAGGTTCCAGGGGGAGACAGTGCTGGGGGAGCAGCCAAGGGCCCTCGGCCCCACAGGCAGCAGGGCTGGTCCGGCCGCTGAGCTCACAGGGGCCGCCTCACCCTACAGAGCTCTGAGCTCTTGTACGATGAGCCAAGCCCCTGGCAGGACCGCAGTATCTCCCCATTCCGCAGGTGGGCCTGCCGGGGCCGCGGGCCAGGGCGGGGCAGTGAAGGGGACCCCCCAGGCCCACCCACACCCAGTGTTACTTCTGCAAGGGCCATGGTCACTGCCCCACCCGCCTCCTCGAGGTCAACTGGCGTCCCATCCCAGGATGTTCAGGCCAGGCCACCCCTGATGTCTCAGACGCCAAGTTCTTTGAGCCGAGGCCCCAGCTGCCCCACTCCCTCCTCTCAACCGCCACTGTCATCACCCCAGAGGGACCGAGGAGCAAGGCAGCTGACAGCTCCCAGCAGGCACTCACAGTCTGGCCCGCACCGGAGAGACAGGGGCTTTGGGATGTGATTTCCATCCTGAGGCGAAGGTGAAGGGAGGGCTCGCATGAGCAGAGCCTTCCGGGGTCAGGACTCTCTTTGGCCGTCCCGGGGCGCGGCGTGCGAGGGGGCTCTGGGACTGGACAAGAGAGGTGACCCTCCCCGTCTGCGGCCAGGCCAGGCGATACACTCAGGGCCCCCGGGGCCCTGGGGAACCAGAGAACAACACAGGTAACACCGTCCGGTGGGGGCCGCCCGGGAGCCAGGCAGATCAGCTCACAGGAAATTTCCTGTGTGAACGCGCTGACCTCCTCGAGAGCGGCGTCCACACCAGGACGGGGCTGAGACGGGCCTTCGGCTGGGCTCTGTGCAGACTTCGTTTCTACTGCCAAGGAGCAGAGCCCCTCTTTCCCCAAACGCCCCCGCCCGCCACACGCCGCACCCCCCGCCAGGCCCGCATCAACATGCACAAGGGGCAGGGAGCCCAGGACACGGCACAGGTGGCCAGGGCGGCCCGCCGGGGTCTGGGCTGGCCGTTGTCTTGTGGAACCGCCGCCACACGGAGCCTCTCCTCCAGTCCCGCTCCCCGCGGCCGCCTGCTTCCTGCTCCTCCGGGGTCTGGGCTGTAAGAACAGGGACCGGGCCAGGGGCCTGAAGCCCGAGGCGGCCGGAAGAACCCACTCTGTCCCCTCTCTGCCCCCTCCCACACGACGAAGCCGCAGGGTGGCCCTGGGAGGCCGCCATTCCCCGCCTCAGAGCTGAGGGTTGCACGGTGCGAGGGGAGTTCTTCCCCGCTGTCCTCTGTCCCCAGGCTCCCGCTGGCAAGGGGACCCCTCCTCAGCCGAGGTTGGGAGGTCGTGTCCACTCAGGCCTTGCCCCTTACCTTCCCCGGGACTCAGTTTCCATATCCATAAAATGGGCGCGTTGACACCCCCGTGTCCTCACCCCGTGGTCTTTTTCTTCCTGACACTCGTGGCCACCGGCGGGCTTGCTTGTCTGTCTGTCCCGTCAAGGGAGACAGGGAATCCCCAGAAGGCAGGGACTTTGCTCACTCGGAACACCACCCGTGCTGTGCCCCAGCCAGTGAAGGCGGTGAACAGGCCCGGAAGCCGGCGGTGGTGGCGCCCCACGAGGCAACGGTCCTGACGGGCATCCTCCCCGTCTCGCAGGGGGGCTTTGGTATCCTGGAGGAGATGTGCGTCAACTACGTACACTACTACCCCCAGACGCAGCTGGAGCTCTGCAAAAGCACCGTGGACCCGGGTTTCCTGCGGGAGTATTTCCACCTGGTGAACAGGTGACAGTTCCACGGGAGTGTGCCTGCCTGGGGTCCCCGTCCCCGGGCGCGGCGGAGGACCCCCCCCCCCCCCTCCGCCGTCAGGCAGCTGGGGAAGGGTGAGCAATCCAGGCCGAGTTCTGGGAGCACGTGCTGCCCTGTGAGGGGCCCGGGGCAGGCATCACTGATAGATCCCCGTCCTCTTGTCCTGCTGAGCCTGGAATTGGCCCGAGGAACCCTCTGGGCCCAACCCTGGAGCGGCCGTTCCCGGCCCCCGCTTGGCGTGGAGGCGGCAGGGTCGGGGAGGAGGCGGTCTGAGTCCACCTGTCGGGGGGGGGGGGGGAGTCACCCACCGCCACCCCATCGGCCCCACCGCACTTCTCCCCCCTCCCCCCACCAGGTTCAATGGTGAGGAAGTGTGCACCTGCCCCCAGGCCTCTGTCCCTGAGCAGTTTGCCGCGGTTCCCTGGAACTCCTTCAATCGAGACGTGCTCAGGGCCCTGTACGGCTTCGCCCCCATCTCCATGCACTGCAACAAGTCCTCGGCTGTCCGCTTCCAGGTGCGTGCGTGGGGGGCGGGGGAGCCGCAGGGAGCAGGCCACCCGCCCGAGGCGACACCCTCACACCTTCCGACCCCCGCCCGGCGGCAGGTCCCCCGGTACTGCCCCTGTGCGCCCCAGGCCCCGCCGAGGACCCCGGGAGGGAGCGATGGGCTGCGCCCCAAGGAGCTGGCAAAAAGCGCTCCCTCCGAACCCGGTGGTGCAGACGGGCCCAGACAGACAGAGGGCCTGCAGCGGGGAGGCTGAGCGGCCTGATGGCCCTCTCCCAGGCGACATCACACCCCGGGGCTTGTCTTGGTGGTGTGAGTGGGGCACCAGCCACGCCCCCAGAGCCCAGAAATAAGGGGCAGGGGGGAGGGGCAGGCGAGAAGCCAAACAGTCTGAAGCTGGTGGGGCCTCCTTGTGTGGGGCCCGCTGGGGTCCAAGGGCATCTCCCTTATTCCCGAGAGCAGAGAGCGAGCCGGTGCAGGCCGGGCCGGTGCAGGGTGGGGTGTGGAAAGGTCTGCGAGCCTGCAAGTCTGGGAGGCAGATCTGCCCTTCGGAGCCAGATTAACTGCCGAATCAAACATTCCCGGCACCGAGGGCGGGGTTGATGCTGGCTCGGGAGAGAGACGCGGCGTGGACATCTCATGTGGTTGAAAACGTGGCATCTGGTGCAGCCTTGTTGGAGAGGAGGGGCTAAAAACTCAGCCTACACCCAGGGCCTCTGATTTTGCTTCATCTGGGTGACAGTTGAAGTGAGGGACAGGCGGTCGGTGTGGGGTGGGGACGGGGGTGACTCCAACTGGAGGGAAGGAAAGTGAGTTGGGTTGGGATAAGGTGAACTTGAGGGCAAGAGCCCAAGAGGTCATGGGGAAAAGTGGCTGGGAAGGCGGTGCCCCATCTCACCCCTCCAGCCTCAGTTTACCTCCTGGTCCTTTCCTTGCAGGGTGAATGGAATCGGCAGCCTCTGCCTGAGATCATCTCCAAGCTAGAAGAGCCCACCTCTCACTGCCCAGCCAGCCAGGATCAGAGCCCCTCCAGCCACACTGTGGTCAACATTGGTGGGGGCAAAGGTTGAGTGGGGGACTATCTCTCACTCCCCACTCCATGCTACGGCTGTGGGATCACACCAGCTCTGTGCACCCCCACTCTGTGAAGACCCCCGTGTGCCCAGGATGAATGGGCAGGGCCGACACCCCCACCCCCCCCCCCCCCCCCGCCTAATACCATGGTCCATTCTAGTGTTTGCCCCTCAAGGATCCCCTGCATGCGGAGAGGGTCCCGTGAGAGTCCCCTGTTGACCCACCTGGGACTGGGGGTGACCAAGGCCTTCTCCACACCCCCCTCGGTGGCCTAGAGTCCAGTGCCCCCAAAGCCCCACCTACCTCGCCGAGAGGGGCTGGTCCTGGCTGCGGGGCAGACCCCCTGACACGACCCCCACGTCCCCAGCCCCCGTGGATGGCGATCTGTGTTGGTGCGCTCTGGGTACACGTGCTACTTAAACGTTTCCCTGCAGAGTGGCTCCTTTGTCACAGTGGGCGTCTTCCCTGCCACGGAGGCAGGACAGCCACTTAGCTAGTTAGACATTTGCCTGGGGAGACTGCTCTCTCCCAGGGTAAACAGATATTTCCGCCCACCTAAAGGGAAATGCTAACAAGTCTCACCAGCACTGAGAGATGAGTCGGCAGAGACCCAGACGGGGATCTGGGTGCCAGCTCCTTGGGGAGGTGGAGTCATCAGCCCCGGCTGCTTTCCTCGGTGGCTGTGGGACACGTGCCGAAAGAGCAGACTCTGGAGTCAGGCCTGCGGTGGAGGTGGGACTGGGGTGGGTCACTCCACCTCCCTGAGCCTCAGTCTCCTCATCTAGCAAATGGGGCCCATGCCGTTGGGTGAGCGAGACCATGAAACTCACACGCAGGCCGGCGCCTAGGGGCACCGCCCCCACGGGAGGAGGCCTCATCTGAGCCTCCTTTCCACGGCGGGCGCTCTGCCCTTGGAGGAGCCGGTACGCGCCCCACGTGTCCTGGGCCAGTCTCCACCTTCGTCCCCTCTGCGCTGCCTCCCATTTGAGGCCGCATTTGGCTCCCTGATGGTTTCTGCAGGGACTAACGGATTTGGCTCTGTTCAGCCAGTTCAGCAAAAACGCTGCACGGCCTCTAGGGGAGCAAGAGGGTGATGGATAGGCCTCCCGGTCCGCCCCGCTCAGAACCCGTCGGCCTCTCCTTCTGAGAGCCATTTCATTATAGACGCGAACAAACGGGCCCAGACACTGCATTGTGTCGTATAAATCATGACTCCCCGCGCTGTAAGTCACAGGGCATGATCTCCCGAAGGAGGCTGGAGGGCAGGCCGGCCCTCTGTCACCTTTATAGTCTGGGATGACAGGTGGAGGGAAGGCCCCTCCCTGCAAGGGCGGGCCTCGGGAAGGTGGCCTGGAGCACACCCAGGCCCGGGAAGACCCCTTCCCTCTGAGCACGATGACTGCCAGCGGGGACAAGGGTCCTGGCCAGCCCGGGGCTGTGGGAGAGGGTGCCAGGGGGCCCCACAGACCACGGCGAGCCAGCCTCACACCCACTGGGCCCTTCCTGGCCACCATCACTTTCTTCCTGAGCCCCCAGCCCCAACACAGCGCTTGAGCCTCCCAATCTCCCCAGAGGAGAAACGCCTCACCCAGGGTCCCCGGCGGATTAGTGGCCATAGGGAAATCGCACCCGTCCAGAACCTTCTGCCACCCAGATGCCAGCCCCTCCCCCCAGCACGTCACTCACTCTCACCCTCTCAGGCTCGTCTGCCTCGTGCCCCCAGGACAGCCTGTTGTGCGCTTCCCGCAGGGACCCCTGCGTGCATCCTGCCCCGCCCCCGCCCCTCCATCCAGCCCCGCCTGGATTGTTGCACCCCCGTTCTTGCTAAGAGCCGCCACTGGCTCTGTGCCACTGGCTCTGTGCCAGCCCGCCCGGCAACCCCACGGCATAGCTGTTTCTGCTCCCGTTGGCAGGAAGGGAAACTGAGGCACAGAGCCCGACACTTTGGTGCTGTGGTCACCCAGCGGGAGCCGTGCTGCCCAGCAGCCAGCCCGGATGCGTCAACTGCAGAGTCTGGCCTCTCCACCTCCGTTTCCTTGGGCAACAGGCACCATCCCTGTGCCCCGCAAGGACTCGGCAAGGGCATCTGGGAGAAATGGTTTATTACCTAAAAGCAGCCCATCAGGGCGAGGGTACTACTTTGGTCCAAGTCCCTCGAATGACCCTCGGGGCTCTTCTGAGCAGTCCGGTGGAGGAAGAGTGAGGGTCTAGCAGCCTGGGTTCCCATTCCTCTCTCTGCTGTGTGGCCCTGGGCCAGCCGCTTTCCTTCTCTGGGCCCGTCTCCCTTGCTGCCCATTGAGGGGCAGGGGCTGCGAAGGTGGCATGACCGGGCAGCTGTGAAGCGACCTGAGTCCCAGGCCGAGGTGTGCTCACGCAGGATTGATGCTGAGAGGGTCCGGAGGGGGGGCGGCGCGGGGGGCGGACGTTCTCAGTCTGCAGGCTCCAGCCAGAGAGGGTGTATCTGCCTGAGCTGGCCCCAGGACGCTCCAGGGCTGTGCTGCCCGGTGGCCAGGGGCCTCATGTGGCTATTCAAGCATAATTTTCAATGAATCAAAATGATATACAAGAGAACATTTGGGTTCTCGGTCACACCTGCCACATTTCAGCTACACGTGGCTGCCATAGTGCACGGATAGAGAGCACTGGCTCATCGCAGCAGGTTCCCCCGGGCTGCGCTGTCCCCCGGGGCTGCGGTCCCAGACAGCACCAGCCTCACTGAGCGGTGGGGAGGGGGGGACACACGCCCGATGGGCCGCAGCGGGCCCGGCCCCGGCTGGCTCTGCAAAGAGCAGCCGGATCGTCCTTCACGCTGCAGAAGCATTGGCCTCCTGGGCCCCCACCCCACCCCGTGCAAAGCCTCAGCAGCGCCCCCCATCGTGACCAGCAGAATGCTCCCACAGGTCCCCAAATGCCCCGCAGGGACAGGCTCCCCCAGCTGCCAATGGCTCTCCTGGTCCCCGGCCCCCGCCCCCCCGCCCCCCCAGCCTGTCGTGCGGACGGAGAAACTGAGTCCCAAGGATCCCTGGTGCCCCCACCTTCTCTCCGCTCCGCTGCAGCGAAAGACAAAGCTTCTGATTACAAAGCACCCCCGTTTAGTCCCCCTCTAGCCCTTGTGACACGCACTGAAAACCACCAACAGTCTCCCTGGGACACGCACCGTTCTATTTTCTCCACACACACCCACCAGCCTCACGCACACACTCCACGTTTCCCTGATTTTTTGGGAGGTTCTGGGATGGAAGGCAGCCCGCTGTGTCCCGGGAGTCCCAGGCCAGAAACTTCTGTTTTTGTGGAAGATTCCTAACAGGGACTCGGGGAGCCTTCAAGGGAAGATTCTAGACTAGAATCCAGGAAGCTCTCCCTCTGAGATTCGGAACTTTAGGGGGGGGGTGTGGTGGCCCCCTTGAAAACCTGACTTGAATGGGGTGAGGAAGCCGCCCTCGGCACATTTGCTCATAAACAGAGGAGGTCTGGACCCAGAACGGACTCAGGAGCATCACAGTTGCCCCCGAGGTGGCCCCACTGTCCCCCAGTCCCCGCGGTCCTGGGTCTCGCCACCCCCCCACTCCCCTCTCCTGCCTCTGGTCTGAGCTACTCATCCAGTCCCAGCTGTGGGGCAGGCCCTGGGGGAGGCTCTGGGGCTGGACCCTGAACAGAACGTGGGGCCCTCCCGGCTTTCACGGGGGTACAGACGGTCAACAGACAATAAGGAAGCGAACAATATGCAGATAGCAGTGAGCATTGAGTAGAGCGGGACATGTGGGTGGCCACTGGGGACAGGCTTGTTGGGAAAGGAGAAAGTGACGCTAAAGTCCTGAAGGAGGTGAGGAGGGGAGTCCGAGAGAGCAAAGGCCGCGAGGTGCAGTGCGGTGGGGAACAGGGGGGAGGCGGGCAAGGCTGAGCGGGGGTGGGGGGGCCGCGGGAAGTTGAGAGGCCAGAGAGGCTGCAGGGGGGAGGCAGTGGCCGGTGAAGGCCGGTGCAGTAACCAGGAGCCAGGTGGTAGCCGTGGGGGGCAGGAGAGGGGGTCAGGCTCCAGATGTGCCCAGAGGGGAGAGCCGAGGAGATTCACCGGCAAATGCTAGAAACTGAGACGGTGAGGGACACCAGGACTCGTTCAGAAGAACCAGGCCGGCAGCCCGGAGGCCTGATGCTGTGGCACACGCTGTCTTCCCACCCCTTGTCCTGTGCCCAGGTGCCCCTGGCCTCTTGCGCATCCTCTCATGGTGGGTGTGGGGATGAGATGAGCACTCAGGCCCCATCCGGACTAGACGGTGCTCCCACCGGAGCAGGGAGGGTCCTCGGCAGGCAGGAGCCCCACCGAGGGTGTCCCCAAGCTGGGGAACATAAGGACCTTGCCCCCCCCCGCCACCTCCCATTTGCAAATGGCCTGGCTGAGGCCCAGATGAGGCATGATCCTGGCCCTGGTCACACGGCAGGTCAGACCCACCCCAGGACCTTAGCACATGATGGGCTGCTTGTCCACAGTCACTCGGGGTATGATTCTAGCGCCTCTCTTTCCCCAGCACTTCCGTTGTCCCTTCTATCTGCCATGCTGGAAGGAGGAGGGCGTGTGCCAGCTCCGGGCATGTGAGGCACCTGGGAATGGAGTGAGCTGGGAGTCACCCGGGCATTCTACTGCCAGGGCCATTGGTCCCCCCTGGGGAGGCGGGCACCTCCTCCCTGCCAGCTGGGCTCCTGATGCACGAGCCACTGTGGACCCGAGCCATCTCCGGCAGCCCAGCAAGACTGGCACATAAGCAGGGGTCTCCCCACCTGCCCTCCCGGGGGGGCACTGTGCCCCCCGCCCCGGGGCCCCCTGAGCTCCAGGGACGGCTGGGGCCAGCACACAGGTTGAGTCTGAGGGCCCCTCTCCTCTCGACTCCCAGCCAAGCTCAGCCCAGAGTTCCTGAAAGGCGGTGCTCAGCCACCGTGAGGGCCATGGTGTCGTCGTCCAGTAAAACCTTCAAAAACAGGGCAACAGGTGTCTAGACCGGGGGTGAGAGAGGACTGGTCCGGGGACACTGGTGTGGGAACGCACGCACCCTGCCCTAAGCCACTGAGGCTGCATGCCCGGGGCCGTAGCCCCGCCTGGACCTTCCTGCGGCTGGCAGGAGAGCCTGGGAGGTGGCTCCCTGGCCTCTCCCACGTGGTGACCCGATGCCCTCCCCGGAGGGGCTGGGTTATTTCCCCGCGGCAGAGAAGCAAACATACCAACAGCGAGGGCTCGAGTCAAAGCTCCTGTCTCTGAGCTCAGCCCCTGAGGGAGCGGTCAGATGGGAACCTGGATCGCCCCCCGCCCCTCACACTTAGCCTCCCCCTACCCAGGACAGGCTGTGGGGGGAACACGTATCCCGGCCCAATCCAGGGCTCCGGGGCCAAACCGCGGAGCCCGGGGAAGCAGGCCAGGCCTTCTGGGAAGCCGTCTCCCCTCCTCTCCCTCGGGGTCCACTGGGCTTCCCCCAGACTCTCTCACGCGGGAGCCAGGCCTGCGTGTGAGCCGGGAGGCTACAGGTCTCCGGGTCTCCTCTGCCAGAGGCGCGCAAAACCCCGGAGGCCCAAGCTCCGCAGCCTGTGGTCTGGCGAGGGGGCCGAAGAGCTTTCCAAAGGCCATGTGAAACCCAAACATCTTCCCACGACTTCGACTTTATTAGCCTGACCTGTTCCAGCGCGGTCCACGGTGGGGCTGTGTACTATGTGAGCATCTGAAAGCAGCCGGGGCTCGCCAGGGACTGCCCCCTACCCCAGTGACCGTGTGGCTTCTGCGAGCGTCTGCGGGGACCCTTTCCTCCTTGTCCCCCGCACACCCGCCACCTTCTGCTCCCCAGAGAGTCAGGCATGCCGGGCAAGGCCGCATGGGCGGCCCCCGGGCTGCCTGGTGGGGGCCGAGATCCTGCTGGGGTGAGCCGGAGAGGTGACAGGGGAGGGACCGGGGACGGGGGCACGGGGCGGGACACACGCTTATCCTGGCCAGGAAGGCAGGGAGGAGGGTCACACAGGCAGATGTTAGAGAGCTCTGAAGGCCCAGAGAAGGGGTGCAGGGGAGTCACCCCCTTTAAAGACCCTGTGCGAGGCCCTTCCCCGGGGCCACAAGTGGAGAGAGCGGGGAGGCGGGAGCCACGTCCCAGTCACAAAGCAAGGACAGAGGCCACAAGGCAGGAGGGTCTGTCGGGCTCTCACCCGGCAACACGCTGCTCCTTCATGGACCTAGCGAACGACGTGCTCTTGGGGAAACTGAGGCAGGAGGTGGGGCTTCTGCATGGGCGAGGGAGGGCACCGATGTGAGACCCACCCCTCCCACGCCCTGCTTCTGCTCACCTATTTCACCAGCTGGTGGTGCTCAGAACGCTTTCCCGTGTGAGAAACAGGTCAAGGCAGGAAGAATTTGCTTCCTGGATTCCCTCCTCTGCCAGCCTCTGGGAAACGGACCATCCTGCCCAACGGCCTGGCCGCAGGGACCCAGCCAAGCTGGCACCCCTGCTCTCTGCCTTTAAACTGCGCCCGAGGCAGACAGTACTAAACAATACTCACTCTGTCCCTAATTCCAGATGCACCTGGAAACTCTCCAGCGGTGCTCTGCTCTGGACAGTCTGCTCGTGAGGCAGGCCTGGGGTACCAGGCAGATCCCTTTGCTTCCCTGCTTCTATACTGGGCTTACTAGGGGTTAACTACGCACCTTCTCAGAAGCTTCTAGAGGGCCACATGGCACGCTCCCTGAGCCCAAGACCTTGCAGCTTTGTTTTGGGGGGTAGGGGTGGACTAGAGGCCAGCCTCTGGTCAGTGACCATAGGACAGGCCCTCTGGGTCTCCTGTCCGCTCGGGTGGTATCTGTTTGGGGGGCGAGCAGCTCTGCACTAGGAGGGCGGGGAGGACCCCTGCTCTGGCCGGGTCCAGTCCTGGGCCAGGGCGGCGGGCCCCGTGGGGAGGGTCAGCGAGGGACGGAGCAGGTCTCAGCCTCCTGATGCACCGAGGCTCCGCCCCGCGGGGGGGTCAGTAGATTCCCTTCACCCTCTTGTTGTCAGGGTCGAAGGGAGACTTCAGGTGAGCCCGGGCAGGGTAGGCCACCCCCATCCGCTCCAGAGCATAGTCACCACTCTTCACAAAGTCCAGAGAGACCTGTTGCAGAACACGAGGGGGTGTGGGTCACCCGTTACCTGGCGGGTGCTGGGCTCCTATCTACCTGCTTCCCGGAGGGCGGGCTCGGCCTCACCTGTTCCCTCTGGGCGAACCCATCTCTGCGCCACGGGCCCTCCTCTGAACGCAAGAACAGCCCTGAGCCCATGGGAGCCCTGACTTGGACTTGACCGCCTGGGGCCCCAGCAGAGCCGCGGGCTGGCAGCCCGTGGGGACACCTCTAGCTGCAGAAAGTGTGGATCCCTGCGAAACCGGGGAACAGGAAAAGGACCGTGTGCCTAGACCCTGGGCACACTGGCTCCGCATGGGGATCCTGCCCTCTCAGTAGAGGGGCCGCACCCAGGGCCGGCCGTGGGCAAGGCACCGTGGGCTCTGCTCCTAGAGATCTCTTCTCTCCCAGCAATGCAGGACAGGCAGCCCGGGTCCCAGGACCCCCAGGGGCCCAGGGTGGGAGCCCCCTGCCCAGGCCTACCTGCCAGGCCCGGCACGTCCCTGGCACCCCTGCCTGGGCTGGTCTGACTCACACCCGCCTCCTCCTTGCTCGTTCTTCCAAGCGGATCTCCCTCTGGGGCCTCTGCTGGCCGCACGTGGGGGGAGCTGCAGCCTGGGGTCCTCCGAGTGTCTAAGGCTGAGGCTGGAAAGCTCAGCCCCGGCTGGGTGAGCATCTCAGCCCCCGCGGCCAGAGCCTTTCAGCGCCTCAGTTTCCCGGCTGCCACAGGGCTGGTGCAGACCTCCAGGGAGCAAGGCAAGCAGGCCCGGCCACAAAGGTGCTACGGCCGTGAGCTCCTCCCCCTCCTCGCTTGCGTCACGGCGTCCAGCCCATGCCACTGACACCCTTGTGACCAGCCAGCCAGCCAGGCAAGTGCTTCGAGCCCCCTCCCCGGGCTCTGACCCCTGCAGGCCCTCAATGGGCCCTTTCTCTGCCTCTGCGCCCCCTGCCGATGTGCAGGGAGGAGCCGGGCTCAGTGCGGGTCACTGGGGTTTGCAAATGGTCACGTGGCAAAATGTGTCTATGGCTGCACGTGTCCGTACGCGAGTACACGTGTGCGTACATGCGTGTGCAGGCACATGTGGGACGAGGAAAGAGAGGGGGGGAATGCGCTCTTGGGAGGATGAGGTCCAGGCCTCTGCTCTCCCTGGCGCCCACCCCAGCCTCGAGGTTTGGGTCTCTGGCTCCAGGAGCAGAGGGCGTTAGCCCTGGCCCAGAGCCTCTTTCTGACCAAGAGAAGCCTGGAGCTCCCAAAGTTGGATTTTTTCAGAGAGAAAATACAGAAGTAGCCACTGACCCCGCCAGAGACGCGGCCCCATCAACCGTGACCTCGCCGCGCCCGGTCGCCCAGGTCCAGCATGGCGAAGGGGTGCAGGCGGCCCTGGGGCGCTGACAGGGAGCCTGACGGGGAGCCGAGCTTCCCTGGGCAGAGCCAGGGTGGGGGGTGGGGCGGACTCACCGACTGGCCGCTGGGGTCCCGGATGTAGCCGTAGGCGAGGGTCTTGTCAACGGCAAACCCGAAGTCAGCCCTCCGGACGTGGCCTACCACCTGGCCGTTTCTCCAGATGGCCTCCAGGCCAAACATGGGCACTTTTCTGGAAGAAGCAAGAGAGAGCTGGGGCCCCGGAGCCCCCAGGGGGGAGACCCGCGCCCTGGGGCCTGGAGCCACCCCAGTGCCTGGCCCCCAGGTCGCCAGGCACAGCGTCCAAGCGGATGCCCGAACGAGAACAGACCGCTGCCGGGCCCTGACTTCTGCGTCTGCAGGGACAGACCCCGGGTATTTGGGAAAGGCCCGCCATTTAACTTGCTTTTCCTTGACTTCTGAATAATTGAAAGCCTTATGCCCCTGAGGCTTGTTTTACGGTGGTTCTTTCTCCACAGGACGCTGCATCATCTATCAAAAGGACTTTTCTTTAGTATGAATGCAGACTATAACATTTCTGAAAATTCAGAAGAGCAAACGCAGAGATTAGACTACAGTCACAGATGCTCCAGCGCCCGGAAGTGCCTGGCATATTTAGTGCAAATCTCTGCGGACTCGTGCCTCTGGGTGTTGGGTCGGTGTTTGTGGAGAGCCTGACGGGTGCCCGGGGCCGGCCGCCCCCCAGGAGAGGGTGGCGCAGCCGTGTGGATCCTGCCCTGGGCAAAGGCGTGGGGACGAGGCGTGGGGGCCTCTGGCTCTGGGCCCCGAGTGAATGAGGGAAGAGGGTGGGACAGACGGCGGTTCCGCGACAAACCCCTGCCCTTTTGTCCCACCCGGTCCTGTGGGGCACATGCTGTTTGCACGTGAGGAAACAGGCCGGGGTAGGGGGCATCCTGGCCGCGTCCTTCCTCAGGACCGGAACCGCCCTGGCTGCCTTGGTGGCCCTGCAGAGAACACCCGAGCAGGGCCGGAGGGCTGTGGCGGGTGCATCGGAGGCTCCCGGAGCCAGACAGACATCAGGCTGCAGGTGCTTCCCGGAGGGCCAGGTGGCAGAGGGGCTCCGCAGGGCTCTGCTCCGTCTACACCCCCAAACCGGAGCCTGGGCTGCTCCCCAGCAGGTGGACAAGCGGCGTGCGGGGGGGGCCGGTCTGACCGGAGCCCGGGGAGAAGCAGCAGGGCGATGACAAGCCACAGCTCGGCTCCCCCTCTGCCCCCCCTCGTGTCTCCTGACACTTCTGTTGACGGCTCCAGAAATCCGGGAGAATGGCCGCGTTCGTGGGAGCCTGTCAGCCGCAAATCAGCCAAGTCGAGCTGCCGCCCTGGAGACCGTTGCTACCCAGGTTCCCGCGAAGACACCAGCCTGGGACTGTCATTTCAGAGTCACCCCGCCCAGGTGGAATCCTGGGACAGCACGGGCCAGATCCCGAGGACATAACTGAGCCACCTGCTCAAAGCCCCCCGCTCCGGGGACAAGTGGAGGGGTCGGGTCCCCGGAACGGGCTCTCCTTCCTGCGGCTGGGTTACCCCGTCCCTTGGCACCCCAGGTCTCCAGGCCGCGGCCTGGCCTTCCCTCCACCATCTGTCGTGGGGGGGATTTAACCGGAACATGGTGAGAAGTCACCACACGGTGACCAGGAAGCTGGGCCCTCAGCCCGGGTCCACCCACGGGAGGTGGCCTGGCGGCACCTTTGTCTTTCAAAAGCTGTGTGTGAGGAGGGTGTGTCCCAGCCCCCCGGGTCCCCTCGGGCCCTGCTGACCCCATCCTACTGGACGGACAGACGGACAGACGCAGGACCACGGCCACTCACTCGTCCACCGTGAAGCACACCAGACGTCGGCGGAGGCCCTTGGCCCGCTGCTTCTCCAGGGCCTCCCGTCCCAGGAAGGGGACCGCTGACTTGAGCTTACAAGTGAAGGCCAAGCCCGCCTCCAGGGGGCTGTCGTCGGGGCGCAGGTCTGCGTGCCAGTGCCGGTAGCCTGCGGGGAGGACACCCTGGGGTCGGTGCCCAGCTGACGTGGGGGGCGGGCTCCTCCTAGACCTGCAGAAGGTCCCCTGGGCGAGGCCCCGGGAGCAGATGCCCCTTCCAGCCTCTGCCCTGCCGGTGAGCTGTCAGGCAGGGACCCGAGCAGCTCTGCCCTCACATCCTTCCAACCTCCCGGGGAAACCCAGGCACCCAGTCCAAATCCAGCTCCGGCCCCACCCCCCCAAGGCTGGGCAAGCACCCCTCCCCCTCGCCCTCCAAGTGCTGCTGTCAGGGACCCCAGCCCCGGCCCCAGGCCTGCGTGGAAGCCACGGTCTGTGGGCAGTGCAGGGGTTGGTGGGGGGAAGGCTGGGGAGGCCGACAGAAAGGGGCAGGCAGGAAGGGGAGTGGGGCAGGGAAGAAGCACAGGGGCCAACACCCACCCCCCCTGCCTGCAGCATGGCTCCGGGCAGCCTGGGGGCACCCTGTGGGCCCCACACACACCTTTCTCGATGCTCAGGGAGTCGATGGCCCGGTACCCGGCGTTGACGAGGCCGTGCTTGGTGCCTGCGGCCATCACAGCCCGGTACACGGGCACACAGGCTGGCTTGGGCACATGAAGCTCCCAGCCCAGCTCCCCCACGAAGGAGAGCCTCATGGCCCGCACCTGGGGGCACAGGGCACGACTCAGACCCAGGCTAGGGTCAGGCGACCCAGGTCGAGGGCCTACTGTCACCATTCTCACTAGCTGGCCCCGGCCCTGGCCGCCCAGCACCCAGGGATGGATGGGGTCTCCAAGGACAGAGCTCCAGACTGCTCTGGAAATCTCAAGGGGGAAAGAGGGGTGTCAGCACTGGGAGCAGGAGAAAGCGGACACACGGATCCCAGGCCTCACTCTTTTAAGTCACTGTGCACGTGTCCCGGGGCAGTCGTACCAAATGGCCACAGACCGGGGACTTAGAGGAGAAGTGTGTTCTCTCCCAGTTCTGGAGGCTTGAGGCCCCAAATCAAGGTGGCAGCACTCTGTGCTTCCCCCAGATGCTCTGGGGGAGGGTCCTTCCTGCCTCCTCCAGCCACAGGTGCTTCCTGGGCTGGTGGTCACATCCCTCCAGTCTCTGTGTCACACGGCTTCTCCTCTGTGTCTTCTCTACTTTGGTCTCTTATCAGGACACTTGTCCCTGGAGCCAAGATCCACCCTGGTCCTGGACGATCCTGTCTTAAGATTCTTACCTGAGTCACAACGTCAAAGACACTACGTCTAACTGAGGCCACACTCGGGTTCTGGGCGGGAGGCTAGGACGCAGGCACCTATTTTGGAGGCCACCATTCAGTCACCACAGCGACCTTCGGCAAGTCTCCTGGCCTCCCTCCGGCCTCCCTCTGGCCTCAATTTCGCCATCTGTAAATGGGATCAGGAGCCCGGCTCTGTCTGTTTTAAGAAGCTCTGAGGTCTGGGGCGCCTGGGGGGCTCCGTCGGTTAAGCATCCGACTTCGGCTCAGGTCATGATCTCACAGTTCGTGAGTTCGGGACCCGTGTTGGGCTCTGTGCTGACAGCTCAGAGCCTGGAGCCTGATTCGGATTCTGTGTCTCTCTCTTTCTGTGTCCCTCCCCAGCTTGCACTGTCTCTCTCTCTTTCTCTCTCTCTCTCAAAAATACACATCAATCAATCAATCACTTAGAAAAGAAGCTCTGGGGTCTGTCTGCGAGGGGGAGTTGCTGGGAGGTCGGTGGCCCAGCTCAGGGGCCACCGTGGCTGCACCCGATGGGTTCTGACACATCAAGAGGGGAAGCAGACAGGTGCTGAGTCGGCACTGTGGTTGCTCCCCGGCCTGGTCAGCCTTGGCCAGATGCTGGGCTCTGAAGACACACATAGCCTCTGCCCCCCCCCTCCCCACTCCATGCCCCGGCCTGGAGTCTTAGAAGGCCAGAGCCAGAAGCACAGGCCAGTTCTCTGGCAACCACGCTCAGGGTGGGCAAGTGTTGGGCAGGAAGGTGCCTGCCTGGGAGGGCCCGGCCCGGCTGGCAGGTGACAGAGCTTCCCGCTGCAGACAGGCCTTCCCGGAGAGCAGGGGCCAGGGCACCGAGCTGGAGCAGGTGCGCAGGGGAGGACAGAGAGAGAGGGGCATACAGTGGGGTCGAAAGGACCTTTGTGAGGACCACTTCAGTGACAGCTGGGCCCCAGGGGCCAGCAAGGGACTGTGCGTCCCCAACGCCCCAGAGAAGACAGTGCTGTTGACACAGTGTTCCCTGGGCCACGTTCTGCACACACATTCCATCACTGGAGCACTTCTCCCACATGGTGGCAGAGACCCATGTAAACAACATCCAGGGGATGATGCAAAAACAGAGGCCCAGAGGTGCCACGCGTCTCTGATGGAGCAGCTGGCCTCTGGGTACCAGGCTGGCGGCTGTGTGGGGGCCACAGCCAGCAGCGGGCAGCGCCCTGCCCGCTGGCCTGTGACCTGTCCTGTATGGTTGGTTTGCTTACTGGTCATTTACAACCCAGCCACAGTGCCTGCTTCCTGGCCTTCGGGCAAATCCTCGAGTCCACGGTGTCCCCGGGGGTAAGGCCTGAGCCCACAGCTCCAGGACCGTCCTTGTCACAAGAGGGACATGGAAAGTACAGCAAAGTGCAGAGCTCACGGGGAGGAAGGAGCCTACCCCATCGCTGCCGCGAGCCTGTGCGGCTCCGACTGGATTACTGTCTACACAGGAGGGGGCGGAGGCCACTCTCCCGAGCACAGACCCAGCTCCTTACAAACCTGACAGAGGTTTGTGACTTTAATCACATTGCTGCCGAGGGGTTGGATTCTGAAAGCTCTGGAAACAGTGAACATTTGCTCTGAGTTGCCATTTGCCCAGGCCTCTCAAGAAACTCACAATCGACACAGAAAACGTACTGTTGACATTTCCCCGCTTCCCTAGTGCAAGCCGTGGGCCCCTGACAAAGATTGCCTGTCAACGGGGTTCTAATTTTAGACAGCCCACGGAGGAGCTTGGGGCTCAAAGCCAATCTCATTTTGAAATAGGAAAAATCATTTTTAAAGCTCCCCCATTAATGGTCCAGGTTCGTGTCAGACACACACGGTCCCAGTTAAGTGAGAGGGTCAGGCCCTGGGGCTCCGTGATTTCATCGGGGGAAAGCCTCTTCCCAGCCTCTTCCACGGCTCCCAGGAACCCCACCCCCACCCCCCGCCCCACTCCCCGGGGCCAGGGGCCGGCTGCCTGGCTCTCTACTGCACCCTTGTGCTCAGGTTCAGCACACAGTAGGTGCTAAATAAATACTTCCCAAACGACGGAGTAAAACAGGGCCAGATGGGCCTCTGCTTCTGGCAAATTGAGGGAGTTTGGGGAAGCCCAGGTGCATCTCTAAGTTCACAGAATTGCTGGTTTTCAAGACATTTTGCATTTGTTTCCCCTGAAGCAGTGGATTTGGGGGAGGGGGTGCTCATTTCTTCCGAGCAGGGACACACAGTAAAGAGGAAAAGCCAAAAATGAAGATATCTGGGTCATGGGCCCTGGTCAGCCTCTCCTCCCTGCCTCAGTGCCCCCATCTGATAGATGGGAGAGGACAGTGCTTCTGATCATCGAGTTCAGGGGAAGCATGGTGCCTGGGACACAGTCACCTGCCAGCAAAGACTGGGTTGGACTGACTCCAAAAGCAAGCCCCAAACCGAGGCAAACCCCCTTGCAAAACAGAGCCCCACTCTCTTACAGGAGCCACAGGCCCTGGACGAAGTCACAAAATCATGGAAGGTCATCAGGAAGGACCTTAAATCAGGACCCTTCTCTCACCCTAAAGGCCCCCCAAGATACTGTTGGAATTAATAAACACAGGCTCAAAATCAACACACAAAAATCAATGGGGTTTTTATACCTTAGCAATGAACAATCCAAAAAGGAAATTTTTACAAAACCCCATTTATAATAGTATCAAAAAGAACAACATACTTAAAAAGAAACCTAACTATGGAGGTAAAAGACGTCTACACCGAAGACTACCAAACTTTGCCGAAAGAAACGAAAAAAGGTATGAATAAATGGGAAGACATCCCATGTTCATGGATTGGAACACAGTATCATTATATCAATACTACCCAACGTGATGTGCAGATTCACTGTATCCCTATCAGAATCCCAGGGACACTTTTTGCAGAAAAGAAAAATCCATCCTAGCATTCATACAGAATCTCAAGGGACCTCAAACAGCCAAAGCAATCTTGAAAATGAGCAAGGCTGCAAAACTTGCAGTTCCTGATTCCAAAACTAACTACAAAGCTCCCATAATCGAAAAGCGTGTGGTACTGGCATAAAATCAGGCAAACAAACCGATGGAATAGAAAAGTGGGCCCAGAAATAAACCTTCACGTGTGTGGCCAAACGATCTCCAGCAAGGCTGCCAAGACCACTCAATGGGGAAGGGACAGTCTCTTCATCAAACGTGTTGGGAAAACTGGACCTTCACATGCGGAAGAATGAAGCCGCATTTGCGCCATATACGAACATTAACTCAAAATGGATTAAAGACCTCACTGTACGTCTTAGAACTGTAAAACTCCCAGGAGAAACAGGGGAAAGTTTCATGACATTGGACTTGGCAATGATTTCTTGCATATGACACCAAAGGCACAGGTAACAAAAAGCAAAATTAGTCAAATGGGGGCTACGTCAAACACGAAAATGTCTGTGCATCGAAGGAAACAGCCAACAGTGAAAAGACAACCTACAGAGAGGGAGGAAATATTTACAAATCATATATGTAATAAGGGGTTAATAACAAGCATACATAAAGAACCCCTACAACTCAACACCAACAAAACAACCCGACTGAGAAACGAGGAAAGGATAAACAGAACTGGGGTCTATCCATACAATGGAATATTATCATCCAATAAAAGGAAGATTTTGACACCTGCTACAACACGGATGAACCTTGAGGCCATCGTGCTAAGTGAGATAAGCCAGACACAAAAAGGCAAGTCCTATATGATTCCACTTCCATGGAATTAAACTAGTCACACTCATAGAGACGGAAGGTAGCTGGTGGTTACCAGGAGCTGGGGACAGGGCAAATGGGGGTTGTTGTGTAACTAATATGGAGTTTCAGTTTTGCCAGATGAAAAAGTCCTGGAAATCTGTCGCACAACAATGTGAATCCAGTTACTACTACTCAACTACATGCTTAAAAAAGGTTGAAATGGTAAGAACAGAACCAACACCCTTTTCTCCATGGATGGGCACCTAAAGCCCAGGGGGACTGGGGGACTGCTTTCTTAATGTTTTGGGTGCCAGGAGCAAGGGCAGGCACCATGGTGGCCGAGAGCGTGAGCTCGGGTTTAACTCTGAGTCCCCAGGGGCGCCTGGGCGGCTCAGTCCGTCGAATGTCCGACTCTTGATTTCCGCTCAGGTCGTGATCTCACAGTTCGTGGGACTGAGCCCTGCGTTGGGCAAAGCGTGGAGGTTGGCTTAGGATTCTTTCCCTCGTCCTCTCTCTCTCTCTCTCTCTCCCCCTGCTCCTCCCCCCTCAAAAAAAAAATAAACTTTAAAAAAAAAATAAGTAAATAAAAAGTCCCCTGGTGACTGATGTCCCTCTGAGTCTCTTCTGCAAGCCCAGGATGATAACAGTATGTCCTTCTTGGGGCACCTGGGAGGGCTCAGTGGGTCAAGGGTTCCACTTTGGCTCAGGTCACCATCTCTCGGTTTGTGGGTTCGAGCCGCCGTCTCGGCTCAGATCAAAGGCCACGCAGGGGCCCCCGGGCAGGGGAGGCCACGTGGCTCCCGTGGGATGCCCTGGGCACGTGCGTCACCAGAACAAGCCCGGAGTGTGCCTTTCCGGGTAAATATCGCAGGAGGGCTCCGGCAGCTGTGCCCACAGACTCAGGCCAGCATGTCCAACCTTTTCAGATCACATTAGCTCATGGCAGTCTTACAAGTTTCCAGGCATCTGGTTGTGTAACAGCACCCCCAACACCCCATGCACATCCTCCCAACTCAGCCATCTCTTACATAAATGAGGATTCCCAGGGACCCTGGAGGCAGGGGGTGGGCAGAGATCAGAGCATGGGCGGCCCTCTGCAGGGGCCTGAAGTCCTGAACCCCCAGGAAAAGGGGAGAGAATGTTGGCGACAGGTTCAAGGATCTTCATTTTTCAACCTCCCTGGAGGCTCCCAAGACATCCTCGATTCTAATAATGATCTATCTGCAGGGGGGATGTGCAATTTCCCCCAGCGGTCTGGTCCAGAAGGCTGGGTGTGCAGTGGGGGTGGTGGCTCTGGGGAAGGTGATTATGGTAACGAAGAGAGTGGTGATGGCAGGAGTTGGGGGGCGTGGTGAAGGGGGTGGGGGTGGGGGGGTGGGAGAGGATGTTTGCAAACCAATTTCCAAGAATAAGGATAAATAAAAGGTATGATGCTCAAATCACACGTCAAAAACTTGACCTTCAGGGCGCCTGGGTGGCTCAGTTAAGCGTCCGACTCTTCATTTCGGCTCAGGTCGTGATCTCACGGTTCGTGAGTTTGAGCCCCACATTGGGCTCCGCACTGACAGTGTGGAGCCCGCTTGGGATTCTCTCTCTCCCTCTCTCTCTGCCCGCCCCCCCTCCCCCATGTGCACGCTCTCTCTCAAAATCAATCAGTCAACAACAACAAACGGGTGATATTAAAAATAAGAAGAAGAAAACTTGACCCTTTCTGAGGATCTGAAAAGCTCCACAGAAGCTGTCCGACCCTCGGGGTCCTTCTTCCAGGCCCCCGGAAGGCCAGATGCGCCGCAGACCCTACCCCCTGTGCTCCTTAGTGGAAAGCACACCTCGCCAGCCAGCCGCCCCTGGAACCGCAGATTTCAAGCCACCCTGGATAGTCCCTGAGCTGTCTACACCACAGAGCACAGTAGAGCGAGAACACCACTCATTCCCTGCAGAGAAAGGACAGAGCCCTACCCCAGGGGAGCTTCCAGAACCTCTGAAGCTCCTGCCCCGGACGCCATCCAGACGCGTCTTCACCTCACGCTTTCACAGCAAGAAGCCACCCGGTCCCCCAGGGGGTGCCTTGAACAGTGGCTGTGGCCACACGGCGGCTTTCTCCACCACACCCACGGGACCCGCCCCCCGCCCCCCTGGCTTCCCAGAGCCACGGACAAATCTGGGCATGTTGTGCGAGGTGACTTCTTAGGCAGCCGCTAAAACCCCGCTGTCAAATGAATACAGGCTCTGAGAAGCTACGGGCAGCTCTGTGTGAAGGCCCGAGCCCCCGACTGTGCGCGTAACGCGTGCAGGTGGGGAGAACATTCCATCCCGAGCTAATCGAATCCCAGCGCTGCCACGGCGAGCCCTTCACACCGTCGGGAGGAGAAATCCAATTTCCTTTTGACCTGAAATTAATTTTCAGAAGACAATCACTTTATCACTGTGCCTCGTGACGGGCCTCGTGACGAGCTTCCAGAGGGGGCCCCCCGTCCTCGGCCGAGGCGCCAGGAACACCACGTCTCCCCCGGTAACCACGCTGGGAGAGTGCTTCCCACTGGGACCCTCGCTGGCCTCGAGGCCAACATGTGAAGGCAAGGACATCTGGTCAGTCTCCTGCCAAGGAGACGCTTCCCTCCTCCCTGCCCTTCCTCTAGGAATGCGAGGCTCAGGGAAGCTGGGGGCCCGAGATCTTGGGGAGTTGTTGCAAAACCAGGACGCGGCTCAGCCGGGGTCGTCGACCCGTCTGTCGGCCGTGAGTGTGGGTCACGGCGGGCGGTGGCAGGGTCCCGCTCTGGCCCAGCACCTCTTCACGCGGAGGGATGTGGCGTCGGTACGTGCTGAAGCCAGGGCAAGATATTATCTGGGAGAATATGAAATCCCCCTGGATTCAGAGAGAGTTCAGGCTGTCTGGACAGACTTGCAGGGCAGCCCAGAAAGGATTTTAGACACCGTCCAGGCTTCGTGCTACAGGTGAGGAAACCGAGGCCAGGCGAGGTGGTCCCAGAAGGCCGGGGCAAGACTAGAGGCTCCCAGCTCTGTTGAGCACTGGGGTGACTTTGTCCCCGAACCCTCGGGTTCTATGCTGACCCAGCTCCCGCCCCTCCCCCCCCCGCCCCCCCTGCCTGTGAGGCCACCACGGGGCCGAGGGCAGCTCAGGTCCCGCAGCCTGAGGCCCGGCCAGCGGCTGACTTCCCCACTCCCCTTCCTGGACAGTGGATGGGGAGGCCACTGCACCCTAGGCTTGGACCATCCTGGAACAGGGGGCCTGGGCCATTCTGAGGTCAGCAAACCCCGTCACATCACCACTAGGGAACCTCAGCCTTTGCTCCGTGTGGCCCACACCTCCATCGCCCCGGGGAGGGGATAGCCGGAGGTGGGATTTCGGCACGTCTGGGGCCCCAGCTGGGCACCAACCTACCCCACCCTCGTCGCACCCGTCGAATGTTCTTGCCCTGTTTCTGTCATGTCTAGGAGCGGGCCCACCAGGCCCCCTGGGGGACTCCCAGCCCCTAGGGCAGGATGGGGTCCTCCCAGTAGGCCACAGGCCAGGCTGCAGTGACCTCACCTCCAGGCTGTTTGACGTGACCTCCAGAGCAGCAGGGAGGAGGAGGGACCGGAAGAGGGCTGTGTGACACAGCCAGGCGCCAGGCAGACTCTGGGCTCTGCACTCGCCCAACTGCTCAGCCCCCTAAAGGCCCCGCAGCATCCAAGGACACACACACACACACACACACACACACGAGTGACCCCGCGGGACATGAAATCCATGTGCTTGGAGACTGGCCGCTCTTCCTAAGGAGTGAGGCAGCGTCCCCCTGCCCTGGGCGCTGGCTGTCACGTCCCCTGTAGGAGCCGCTATGCGCTTCTAGCCAGGCAGTGGAGAGAAAGAAGCCTGTGCTGGTCACCCCCAGGGTGTGTGCTCCTTTCGTCCTGCCAAGGGGGTCAGGGGGCCGTGGGATGAGGGACCCCTGTCCCGGGGCCGGGCCCCTCCCCAGCTGAGAGGCCCGAGTCCCCTCGCTTGCCCTGCCACAACTCCATCCTCCCTCCTGGGAACCTGTTCCTGGGACCTTCCTCGCCGCCATGTCAGCTGCCCGGGGCGTGACCAGGCCCCGTCTCCAATGCAGGCGGGGCTGTGCTGCTGAGTCCTTTCTGCCCCCACCCCCACCCCAGCTAGGCTGTGAGCCAGGCTGTGGAGGAGGGAGGGGCGCATCCCAGGGCCTCCGGGTCCGGCTTACGGCCGGCCCGGCACCCGTGAGGGGGTTGCTCCCAGCCAACAAGCCCGGAATTAATTCTAGAGCCAGGTGGGGGCGCAGGGGCTGGGTGGTAGAGGGCACAGGTGCGGGGAGGAAGGTCAGCATCGGGACTAGATGCTGCGGTTTGGTCAGGACTCAGAGGAGAACCCGAATTGACCAGTGTGAGCTGAGGATGCCAGTCTCTCGCAGGCGGGACCCGGCTTGGCAAGCTCTGAACTTCTGCGCCCCTCCCACCAGAGGCCTAGGACAGCGCGGGGCACGGGGAGGAGACAGAAGCTACCAAAGGACCCCACCATGGAGTGACCCAGCGGGCCCGGACTGTGTACCTGGGACACCTCTGGGTCTGGGTCTGGTTCCGGTTCTGAGGGACCCGCCGTAGGTCAACGATCAGAGTCCTAATAGGGCCACCGTCAAGGGGAGCTCATCCCCAGGCTATTCCCAAGCACGACGCTGCTCAAGGAGCCGAGAGACGACCACAGGGGTTTTCAAAGTGGCTCCTGGAGAATGTTTAAAGGGACTGGAACACTGTCACCGCCGTCATCAGAGAAGAAACCTGCGCACACATGCTGTCTTCTGTTTTAAACCTTACAGACGCAGGTCGGGGAAAGCAGATGCGATGTCAACCTGTTGACCTCGGCTCTGCCGGGGGCAGAGTCACAGGGACCTCCGTGTCCTTGCTCTCGGGTTACAAACGTCCCCAGTATCTACAGTGAGACGCGGTGCCCACCATCCCCTCAGCCGGACTCCGGCAGGCGGGCTCTGGGCTGGCACCTCGTGCGAGGCCCCTGCTCACGCACCAGCCACCCCCCGGGCCAAGGGCGGAGGGAAGACAGACAGGTCCAAGGTCACACTCAAAGGGGTCACGCTAGAAGGGAGCGCTGACTCCAGGCCCCTCTCCTTCTTAACCACCACACCGAACGTTCATTCATAAAGTAATAAAACACTTTTTGACAAAACCAGGAGGTCGGTTCCAGAGGAGACAGGGAGAAGCCGCCCCATCGGTGTCCTGTGCCTGGACCCGGGCATCCCATGACACCCTCACCTTGTGTCTGGCCTCTGTTACCCTAGGGAGGGGGGTCATCCCGGAGTCTGGCCCCGCTTCCCCTCGGCCCGAGACCTGACCCAGCCCGGCTCCCCGGCCCTGCCGGCCAAAGTGCAGCCAGACGGCCACGGGCCAGACCTAGGGAGGCAGCCAGGGCTGAGAAGGGCCGGCCCCCGGGGCGGGAGACGGCTGAAGTACACTGGCCAAGAACAAGCCCCAGGTGCCTCGTTGGAGCTGCCTGGGCTGGGAAGGGAAGTGCTCCCACCTGGTGCTCTCCCCCACTCCCCCACCCCAGCCACACGCGGGCCGAGCGGACACCAAGCCTCTCAACTCCCCGAGCCAGAACCCAATCCCAGATGGGGCTGGACGCTGCATGGACCCCATGGGGGCCCACAGCCCAGCTGCCGTCGAGGCCCGCTGGATGCCTGCCGGGGGCCTGGGTCGAGCTGTGCCGCTTTCTCTTTTTTTTTTAATATTTTTTTTTCAACGTTTTTTAATTTGTTTTTGGGACAGAGAGAGACAGAGCATGAACGGGGGAGGGGCAGAGAGAGAGGGAGACACAGAATAGGAAACAGGCTCCAGGCTCCGAGCCATCAGCCCAGAGCCCGACGCGGGGCTCGAACTCACGGACCGCGAGATCGTGACCTGGCTGAAGTCGGACGCCCAACCGACTGCGCCACCCAGGCGCCCCAAGTGTGCCGCTTTCTCAAAGCACCCACCCTCTCTGGTCCTGGCAAGCAGCTCTGCACAAAGGAGGCAGGAAGCAAGCTAGACAGAGTAGACAGAGACCCCTCCCCCTCAGCTTCCTGTCCCTCAACTCCGCCTCCAGGGAGTGAAGGCCAGTGCTCCCCTGCTCTGCACACGCGCCTTTGTCCCCATCCTCTCTCTGGCGGCCTCCTCAGGACCCAGTGCTAACAGGACCCAGGTTGAGCCCCGAACTCCAGCCCCCCTGCAGGCCAGGATCCCACTCTTCCACGACCCGGACGAACATGGAGGCAGAGGGAAGGGAGAGGTGCACCCCCCGCCCGGCTGTCCATCCACCCCCACCCCACCCCCCAGCCCCCGCCTGACGGCCCTGTCCATTTCGTGGACGCGTATCTGTGTGCTTTAATGCTTCACTAGCTGAGGGCCGGGGGCGCTCTGCCCAATCTCTCTGAGCTCAGTTCCCTACATCATGAGCTGCCGTAGGGCCTGGGCCAGCGCACCTGGCCGTGACCCTGACCGCCACGCGGGATAATCCCAGACTAGCTGTTCTCCCTGGGCGATTCTGCCCCCTGGGGACCCTGGGTCGCGTCTGGACACATTTGTGGTGGTCACTGCTGGGGACGCTCCTGGCATCGAGTGGGTGGAGGCCAGGGGTGCCCCTCAGGCCAGCCTCCGGCCTCCCGAACGTCCACAGTGCTGAGGCTGAGGAGCCTCGTAATGGAACCTTTGGGTACTCGTGAGCATTAAGTGGGACCCGCGCACGCCATGTGCTCAGAACGGGGCCTGGTGCCCAGCAAGCCCCCGGCAAATAGTGGCCGAGGCTCCCTTTACTGTCTGCTCCCTCCCTCGGCCTCGGGGAGTCAGAACGGAGCCCAGGATGCTTCATTTCCAACAAGGACGCTGAGGCGCCAGGAAGGGACGTGCTGGCCCAGAGCTGGACCCGGCCCTGGTCCCCCCTGCCCACCGCCCCCACCCGCCGTGGTCTCCGAAGAAACCTCCTGCCAGAGCCGGGTCCCACAGAGCCCCGACACCGGCCACAGTGCCGGAAGCCTTGGGTCCCGGGACTCGCACTTTCTGGAACCGGGAGCAGCTGGAGAGGAGCACCCACACACATCCACAATGCCACGTGGGCGCGGGGTGGGGGGTGGAGAACGCCAGGGAAGGCCAAGTGCCTCCCCAAAGGCCACGGAGCCCAGCCACGGTAGCAAACCGCTCTGCTGTCCCCAGTCCTGTCGTTTCCAACGCGGTGGAGGAAGTACGGGCCACCCTGACCCGAGAGGACATGATGCCCCGTGCCTCTGACGAGGGGACGCTGAGGGCGGCTGTGTGGGTGTCGAGGGTGTCTTTCCTGGTGGAAGCTTGGGGGTGAGCCCCCCCAGCATGTGCGGGGCACTGGGCAGAGCACCGGTGAGGCCTGACTTGGACCCATCACCCCTCTGGAGTCCGAACAGCCCGTGGGCAGGACCATCTAAGTCCCCACGGCGAAGTGGGGCACAGAGGCTCCCAAGCCCGGGCCCCAGGCACCCTGCCGCCACCCACGACCCAGGAGAGGCCGCCCGTTGGTACCTACCAGGTGCCCGGCGGCTCTCACCAGCTTGTGGGTGGAGAAAGGAAAAGCCTCATCGCTCAGGTCTGCGTCCAGCACCTCCTGGAGAATGGCCCGGCTGTGGGCAAGAACAAAGTCGGCTGGTCAGTCAACAAACTCTTGCTGAGCACTCGTGGGCGCGGGCTCTGGGCCAGGAAGGCACTGGGGACAGAGCAGTGAGCAGGACGAGTCCCCGTCGCCGTGACTCAGACGGACAACGGACAGGTATTAGTAACAGCACACCAAGGGAAGCACCTGCCAAAAATCCAGTCCGCAAGAAAGCCCGTTCAGCGGGAACGATGATGGGCGGTGAGCCCAGCCCGGGTAGGGACCAGACTCACCCGAGCTCCTGGGGCAGTGGCCTGACCATCTAACGCCCCCAAGTGCCCCCCAAGTCCCAGGGCAGGAGCCTAGTTTGCGAGTTCCCTGAGGGCAGGGGCTGCCCTCCTCACCTCCCGCACCCCAGCACCGGCACCCGGGAGTCCGGCTCTCGTGCTTGATGGGTTACCTGAGAGCTCGCTGGGCCCAAAGCTCTCACAACCCATGGAAACCTTCACTTCTTGGGCCCCTTGCCCCCTTGTCTCCCTCCAGGACTTCGTTCACTCCTTCCTGCACTCCTCGGCATTGCCACCCGGGTGCCCTGCCCCTGGTTAAGCCTTTGTCATCCTTCAGGTCTTGGCTTGGCTGCCACCTCCTCCAGGAAGCCCTCCCCGACTCCCTGAATCTGAGGCTCTGATACATCTGACAGGGCACCTCTCACATGGCTTGTCCTTGCTCCTGTCCCAACGTGCCCGGCACAGAGGGCACACGGTAAATGGAATTGAGTGACAACAGCCTGGCTCTGCACCCCAGGGTGGGCTCCCCGTTGGCAGGAGACAGCTCCCCGTGGGGGTACCAGCGGGTGCTGGGGCTGCTGGGTACCGCTGCTCAGAATGCTTGCGGCCCACCCTAATTCCCGCCCCCACGGTGCTGGAGCTGCCCACCCACACCGGCCCGAGATGCCTAGCACGCTGCAGGCTGCGAGTGCCTTATGTAACACACACCCCCGGCCCCCACGTGCTGCCAGCCCCCAGAGAGCCCACCTCCGGTCCTCGAGGAGCACGGCCCCTCCGTAGCTCTGGGGGGTGGCCGGCGTCTTCCCTGCCTGCTTCCCGGCAGGGGCGGGAGCCTGGAGCTGCCGCCCTGGGCCGGGCCGAGGGTCTGTAGGGGGTCAGCAGGCACCAATCTACCTAACGTGGGCGGGGGCGCAGGAGGCTGTCCCTCCACGAGAGGGACAGCATGTGGCGCTGGAGGGCACGGGCCAGAGACGCAGGTTCAAGTCCCGGCTCCCCTGCTCACCCCTGGCCTCCCCCTGCCTCCCCATCCTCTGCGGGGGGGGGGGGGGGGCACTGATGTCACCTCCCAGGACCCCGGTGGGGAATCGGCGAGAAAGCACCTGCCGAGCATCTGGACGTTGATGAACATGATAGCGAGCACCCACTAGCCGCCTGTGGCCGCTTGGGTTTCAGTTCATTACGATGAAATATTCGGTCTCTCCAGACACCTTTCAAGGGCTCAATGGCCACCTACAGCTTAGCGGCTGCTGTACCGGGCCCACCCAATTGCAGAACGCTTCCAGAGAGTTCTACCGGACAGCTGGAAACTTACCACCGCCCACGGTCCGGGTGCCGGGCTAAATTGCTTCCCACCTGACAATTCAGAAGGTCCAGCCCCCCCCCCCCCCCCCCCGCCATGGTGGTGGTGCCAGTGAGGCTGTTACTCTACAGGAATGTGGGGCTATTCTTGAAGGAGAAGACACACCGGAGCAGTAAGTAAAGAAATTTCCGGGGGAGGGGGTTGAGGTGGCCGTCACCACCACCCTCCTGGAGCGGCTTCTAATGAGGCAGAGGAGGCTGGCCTGTCCCCTGGGGGCGCTGCCTTGATCTGAGTGCCCGCACCCTCCCTCCCCTGCCCACCAGCCTCCCCCCGCAGTAGAAAAAGCTCACGCCCCACCGTGGGTGCTGTGGCAAGGGGGCAGAGGCTGCCGAGGGCCAGCCAGGACCCCCGGCCCCGTTGGGCCCACAGACGGGGAGCTGGCTGGCCCTGGGAGACACGGAAACCGCCCCACGGTATCTGCTGGCTGAGCCGGGCCCTGGGTGATCTCTCTGGGCCCCACGTCCCTCCCCGTAGCCGTGGCCGCCAACCTCTGCTCCGCTCCGCGTTCCTCTCCTCCCTTCCTGGCTGCACGTGCTTCTGCCCAGCGGTCCCGCAAACCTCCCTCAACTCCACCGGAAGCCCCAAACATAATGCTCCCCTTTGGATCTTCATCCCGCCTGCACCCACTGGCCACCTGGACGTGGCTCATCGCTCCCTCCTGGAAATCCCGGCTTCTCCGGCCCCCGAGGCTCCTCACACACCCGCTGGCCTCCTAGCCCGGCCCAGCATCAGAGACCCTGTGAAAGCCCAAGTCTGACCATGTCTCTGCTCTGCTCAGTCCCCCTCACTCACAGCCCCCTGGACCCGCAGGCTCTCGCCTCCTCTGTTCCCCGAGCACATCTCCAGCTGCCCTGCTCCAGCCGGCCTCCCTGTTTTCCTTCAGCCACACAGGCACATCCCAGCCACCGGGCCTTTGCACCTGCTGTGTCCTCTGCCTGGAACACCATCCCTCCAGAGAGCTCCAAAGCTCAATCCCTCACTTCTTCCAGGGCTTTGCCCAAACGTCCCCTTAGTGGATGTTGGTTTTCATGGGCAGCCTGAGGGCAAACACTTGACAGACGCCGATCCACGTTAACGTATACGATGTTCTCAGGTTCTATTCATTCGTTCAGCAAGCACGTACCTGCCGTGTGCCCCTGAGCAAGGCCCACACAGAACCAGCTACAACACAGCCTGGCAGGGAGGCCGGCCAGTCTAGGACCCAGCCGGGGAGCCTCAGGCTTGATCAGCTCCAAGGCCCCAGGGAAAATGACCCCGCGGCCAGTCTGAGCACGCCAGCCGGGGATCCCGGAGGGACTCCTGGCTGACAGGGACGTCACCTGGACACGGCGCGCTTTGTCAGAGCACGCAGCCTGGGGATATCTGGCTGCAGGCACATCCCCCTCCCCTCCCCCTCCCTCCCTCTGCCTCCAGCTCTTCCCGTCATTCTCCAGGAACACATCCTTCCTTGAACACGGGGCCCCCAGAAGCAGGGACCCTCCTCTCCCACTTCTTCTCCTCTCCCACTTCTCCTCCTCTCCGGTCCGGCAGGGTCCACCACCCGCGAGGAGTCTCCCCACCACTGACGCGTGCCTGGGCTCCGGGGTCAGTGATGGAGCACCCACAGCAGGTGCGTCGCCACCAAGAGGGCGTGTAACTCCCCGGGAAGGGCAGTTGCGGGCGCGCGGCTGTCTGAGAGCTCGGGGGGAGTCCGTGCCCACCCGCCCTGGCACTGGTGAGCTGCGCAGCCCTGGGCAAACGTCTCCCCCTCTGTGTGCCTCTGTCTCCTCCCCCTCAAGGAATAAGAACAATTAGGACCGCCTCGAAGGGCTATTATCAGGATTTTCAGGAGACCCTGGCACAGGGTTTGGCAAATCAAAGGTGCCCAGCTGGTGGCTGTTACCACGATTATCCTTCCCCACTGGTCCCCCGCCCCCGAGTCCCTTCCCGGAGCCCGGCTCGAGAGACCTTTCCAAGCACGCAACTGCCCAGGTGCCCCTTTGCCTAGCAGCCCCCCCCCCCCACCACCACCGTGGCTCCCTGCACAGGCCAGCGTCTGAGGGTTTGCAGGCTCTGACTCCTCATGGGTGGGAGTGTAGCTCAGCAAATATTTACGGGACGGACGCATGACCGATTCATCCACCCGGAGGTGTTCGGGGCGGGGGGGCGCGGGCCTCTCGGTATTATTCTCAGCCCAGGTGCCAGGTAGAACCCCGGCCCGGCTGTGCCCACTTGGACGTGGCATCAGCAACTGCTAGACCGTCAGTGACCCGGAGACACGCCCCCCACCGCACCGCCGCCACACACAGGCCCTTCTGTGACCCCTGAAGCCTCAGGCGCAGATTCCTGTCCGGCTGGGTCTGGCGCTCCCACTGAGGGCTCGTCTGTATTCCGGGGCTTTGAAGGCGATTTATCTGGCGTGGCGTCTCCGGGTTCACGAGAGCCTTTAGCTACCCGGAACGTCCCATTCTGGACCAGCAGGACCAGCGGCTGCTTCTGCCCACGGGTGCCAGCTGGAGGGACCCGGGTGTGGGTCCCAGGGGCTGGGCACCCGGCTGCTTGGCTCCCGGTCCCGTCCTCACCTGGCCGGGCCCTGGATGCTGATCAGACCCAGGTCCTCGGAGCTGTCGATGAGCTGGCACCGGAACTTCTGATCCTGCAGCACCGTGCTGATGTGAGACCAGTTGTGCTGGGCCACGGCCCCGCCCACGGCCAGGTAGTAGCCGTCCCCTGGAAGAGAGGCGGAGAGGACTAGCCGGAGGCCTCTGGGTCGAGGAAGCACCTGCTCTTTCCCGGAAAGTGAAAAACACAAGCCAGAGGGCAGTGACCCTCCCCAGGGGCACCGGCTGCTCTCCGGGGGCAGGGAGTGGGGGCCGGGGGGGGGAACCCCTGGGGGCTGCACACGCCAAGGGAGCACTGTTCTGGGAGAGTCTGAGGCTTTCACCCACTTCTCAAAGGGCTCCTGACCAGGAGAGGGGGACAGCTCCCACCCGGTCGAGGCCCGAGGCTCCGTGTGTCATCAGTGCTGGGCAGCCTTGGACAGATCTCTTCCTCTCTGGCTCTGCTCTCACTCCGTATGCCCCTGGCCCCCCGGTCTCTGGATCCCCCTTTGGCCATATCAGGACTTGCTGGGGCCAGGTACCGGGCCGGGCTTTGCCAGTAATCCCCCCTTGATTCCTACCCCCGCCCCCCCCCCCACAGGAGGCTGATTCTCATCACCACCCCAGGGTTTCAGAAGAGGAGACCGAGGTTCAGAGAGGTCACATGGTAGAAAATCAGACTCTGTCCAGCTCTGAGTCATGGCCCGGGCCACACTGCCACCCAGGCTTGGGTAAACAGAGGGCAGCCCGCCTCGGCCCAGTGTCGGGGGAGAGTCACTGCCCTGGGGAGCTGGGACAGCTGTGTGGCCTTGGACCCATCACACAGCCTCCCTGAGCCCCTGTGCTCTCATCTGTCATGGAGAGTCTTTGTAGCTCCTCTGCAAGGGTACTGTGAGATCCAGCCACTGCCTGTGCCTGGGGCGGGCGGGCTCCCACCGGTCATTTGCCCATGATCTCTGGAGGAACCGGAGGGGGTGGGGGGGGGTGGGGAGGGAGGCGGGAGGCCTCCTTCTTCTCAGCTTTCCCTGGACCTCCCCTCGCATCCCCCCTCTCTCCTCCCTTATTAATTCTCACGGGGCTCCCCCACCCCAGAGCAGAGGTCCCCAGGCGATCCCTGACCCCTCAGCCGCTTCTCCGTCTGTACGGTGGGAATATGGGACTGGAAATGCCCTCACAGGCCGGGTTCCCACAGCTGCTGCGGGCGGGGCCCCAGGGAGGGGCGCAGAAGGGTCTAGAAGGCCTCCTCCCATCGGGGTCCCCTGGCAGCCACCTCTGTCAGCCTGGGCATCACTGCCATGGGCTGGGCATAGCGTGTGGGCAGGGGTGGAGATGGGCAGGGGGTTCCCTGCTGGAGAACCCTCCTGGGTGCCTCCTGCTGGTGCGTCCCAGCCCCGCCCCTCCCACATCCCCCACCCCGCAGCTGTGGTAATAGACGCAGCCACCCACCGTGATCGAAAAGCAGTCCCTCCTCACTCTACCCTTCCCTGGCAGAGGAGGGCCTGGCTGGTGGCAGGGGGCTCGGGGCAAAGGGCACCAGGCCTCTCCGTCTCCAGGAGCAGCTGCTGGCTAAGCTCTCGTGGGGGGGGGGGGGGGGGGTCCTGGGTGGGGTGGGGCTGGGCTGGGACCACCAGCTGGAAGCTTGGAGCTGGGGTCCACCTCCCCCCCCAGTCCCGCCTGGGAAGGAGGGGAAGCGGGGGCTGCGGTCCTCAGCTGCCTCTTCCCACCCTTGTCCAGGCGACCCCTGGGACGTTCCCCACCTTGTCACCCCACATGCTGTGTGCTCCCCTAGGTCCCACGCAGAGGCCTTAGCCTCCGGGAAGCCCTTCCTGAATACACCAGGGCAAGTGGCCAGCGGCCCCGCCGTCTCCTCCACCCCCACATCCCGAAGCAGCCTCCAAGCCCCTCCTCTCAGCGCCCGGGGCAGCAGCACCTCTGGGCTGGATGGCCGGACCTGTCCCCTCCTGGCCCCAGCCTCCAATCCCACCCCCAGTCCTGCTCACCACATCCCGATCGCCCTTGCTCCCACGGCCCTCACGAGGGTCCGAAAGCGCTCCCCCCCGCCCGTCAGAGCCTGCCGCCCATAAGGCACGTGGCTCTGATGCACTTGGCTCTGCTCTTGGGCGGGGGTCCGTCCTCACCCAGGCCCTCCACTCCCCACTGCCTCGCCGGGCCTGAGCCCCTCCTCCTCACCTTCCGGAACCCAGCTCAAACATCCCCTCCTCCGGGAAGCCCGCTCACCCACTCCACGCTGCAGAGCACCGACACGACCTCACCGCAGTGGCCTGCCCCCTTGCCCGTGCCCGGGGACCGCGGCCGTCCCGCGTCCACAATCTCCCTACAGCCAGGACCGTACCCTGCACCCACCTTTGGATCCTTTGGGCCGTGGGGCTGGGGAAAACAGGCTACCCCCCAAATCCCTGTGGGGATGCTCTGCAGGGATACTACCCCTCCCCACCCCGGAGGACACCGTCTGGGAATCACATAGGCCTTGGCATCAGACCGGCCTGGCCAAGAGGTGGCTCTGTGGCTCGACGCCCTCACTTCTTACTTCTCTGGGCCTCCGTTTTCTCATCTATAAGATGGGCTGAACCACACCTGCCCCCATAGCACCGTTAACAGCATCCACCGGGTTAAAACGTCTACCAGAGCACTGGTCAGGTATGATCAAGTCTCCTCTCTTCCTCCTTTGTCTTAAACCGATGAGCACAAAGGGAGACAGAAGCCAAAAAGACAAGTTGGCCCCCAAAAGGGCCCCCCCGGCCCCTGGGCCGGGGACTTTTACAGGCCGCGTCCTCTGCGTAGCCCCAGGGGTCTGAAGCCACCCAAGAACCCTCCTCAAGGGACAGGAGTTACGGGGGCCGCCTGGTGCCAGGGCAGCTGCCGGGCCCGGCATTCTCCGGACAGCTGTCCTCATCAAAGACCCAAAGTGCCGGGTCCCGAGGCCGCAGCTCCGGGCCCAGCCTGCAAGTGGCCGTGGCAGAGAGGGCGGTCAGTGGGCAGAGTCCAGGGGCTCGGGCTCCAGCCGGGGAGCTGGGGGCTGCGGGGTTGACCTTGTCACTTCCTGTATCGTCAGCACGTCTCCTACAAGCGCATCTTCCTTTTGGGATGCAGAAGATGCTTCAGGACCACGTTAGGCATCGACAGCTGCTTTGTACACAGCCTCACTCGTGTGCAAATCACCACATCCTCTTGACGTCGTGGTGACCTGACGCAACGGGTATAATTAACCCGCGTCTAAAACATGCATATTTAACAGGCATGCATATTCATGGCAGGAACAGTACAGTTTTTAAGGCCGAAAATAAAACACGGTCCACATGCCGCCGGTCTTCTCGTGTTTGGCCGTGTCCCCGGGCCCGGCAGCACGTTCCAGAGCCTCCCGGGATGTGACTCAGGCGTCACGGCGCCTCCCTCACGACGCGCCACGCGCACTTCCGCTGGCAGGCCGAGCAAGAGCCCGTCCCCCGCGCCCAGGCAGCCACGCGGTTGGACCGGGAGGCGCCAGAATCTGGGAAAAACGCCTCCCGAATCATTAGCACCTTTCCCTTGCCTCTGCTCCACGGCCTGTTCTGGCCCCCGCCCTGGCAAGGCGGGCGCTCCTCGAACCGTCAGGGCCAGGAATCCCCCGGCACCTTCCGGAAGGTCCCCGTTCTCCAGATGGGGAAAGTGAGGCTCAGGGCTGTGGGCCGCAGAGCCAGGCAGTGGCAGGACCTGGCCCAGGATTTAGATGACCTGTGCCCTCACCGGGGTCCCTCTGTCCCTCCTCCCCAGCTTACACCAGCCCTCCTCCAAATGGCCCCTGCTCCTCTCCAGCCAGCTCCTTACAGGCACCTTTCCAGCCGGCAGCTCCTATTCATCCACCGGGGCTCAGGCCAGAACATCACCTCCTCCAGGAAGCCTTCCTCACCCTGGCTCAGCTACTTCCATAGCCTCCATAGTCCTGCTCTTTTCCGTCCCCTTGCTTTTCCACTCGGTGTTCTAATGGTCTCTTCCCGGCCCTGTCTGTCCCTACCGTGAGATCTTGGAGGCCCGCCCAGCCTCCTTCACCTCCTGTGACCGCTGGCTGCCCGCATCTGTCTTACGGTAAAGGCTCTTTGTGAGCGCTGGGAGAAGGAAGGGGTGGACAAGTTCATTCACACAGCACAGGCGCTCTGGTTGAGCCCACTGCTTTCCCGGCTTCTGCACCACCAGTGGCAGGAGGGAAGGGCCCCCCAAGCCCCAGCTGCCGCCAGTAAGACCGCTCACCCGTGCCCACAGCCTCCAGTCCGCCGGTGCTGCCCCATGACGCTGTTTTCAGCAGTCAGAGACTCAGGAATCCCACCCACGCTCGGCCCCCAAATCCACCCCAAAGGAGTCTGTGGCCGGCAAAGCAACCTTGTCCCATCGCCCCTGCACCCCCACCCAGAGATATAAACTCCACGGGCCAGAACCTCCTGGGTGCCTCAAACAGCCTGGGATGTGACAAATGCTCAGCAGGTACTGACTGCACCTGCCTGGCTAATGCACCCTCCTTCTTGCTCACCTCCCCCTCCCCCAGTGCCCTGGGAGCTCGCCCGCCAACCCCTGGGGACCCTGACAGAGTCTGGGCAGCGTGGAGCCAGGCCCCTGGAGGCGGGGGCTGCCAGCTTCTCTGAATGGGCTGAGTTCTTGTGCTGACGGACCCTCCCCCTGGAGGGTCTCTCAGAGAGACACCCTCTCCTCTGCAAATCCAGTCTCTCAGAGCGGCCCCGGGGCCTCCCTGGAGAAGGAGGGTGCTTCCCACCCTGCGGATCTCAGCCGTCTCTCTTCTCCCTAGCAGGGACGGCTACGGGACTAGAGATGACCTTGCTCCGTGTGAACCAAGGGGTAGGGTCGGGGAGCTGAAGGGACAGGCAGCACATCTGGCTCAACGTGGCCGTCAGGGCTGTGCAAACAAGCATTACAGGTACTGAGCTGCCTGTCACTGGAGGCATGCAAGCAAAGGCGAAGGGGCTGCAGAGGGCAACCCAGGAACAGCTTGAGCACTGAACTGCACACCTTCTAAGGACCTGCCCCGGCCTGAGACAGAGATCAAAGTCGGTTCGGCATAGATGTCGGTGGCAGAAAGGAGCTAGTACGTCCAAGTGGGAAGCACGGCCTCCTCCGTGGCTCCCTCTGTTCTGGGCAGGCACGCTGAGTATGCCCACGCCCTCGCTGTTCTGAAACACCGCGGTACGGACAGGTTCAAAGACATAATCACGGAGTACTCAGAGCCCGCATCACTGCCTGAACAAAGCCGACCGCCAGCCTGAAGCGACACCTCTAATCTCCCAAGCCCTGACCGCTGCGGGCACCATAGGTAATTACAGAGCGGCCCTCAGCAGCCCGTCCCCAGCCACCGCCGGTCACCGGAACAAGGCTGCAGTGACAACATCGCTCAGCCCGTGGGGCATCTCCTACCTTCAAAGGCGGGGGCCAGGGCGGAGGCCTGGGGGCCGGGGGCCAGGCGGCTGACAGTCAGGTCGCTTTCGGTGCCGCCCCTGTGGTTCAGCATGCAGGTATACACGGTCGAGCCTGGGGGCGAGAGAAAGACCCGGAGTGTGGGAGCCTCTCGGCACAGCCCGGCACACACAAGTCTGGGACTGCTCGACGGGATGCCCTAGCGCAGGTGACCTCAAAAGGTGACGTCACCACGACCGGGTGGCCCAGAGCGGGAGGGGCAGGTCACCCAGCACTGCTGTTCCCGGAGGAGGAAGGGTCAAGAGTGGGGCTTTGGGGCGTCTGGGTGGCTCGGTCGGTCGAGCATCCGACTTCGGCTCCGGTCATGATCTCGTGGTTCGAGAGTTCGAGCCCTGCGTCGGGCTCTGTGCCGACAGCTCGGAGCCTGGAACCTGCTTCGGATTCTGTGTCTCCCTCTCTCTCTCTGCCCCTCCCCCACTCATGCTCTGTCTCTCTCAAAAATGAATAAAAATATATAAAAAAAAAAAAAAGAGTGGGGCTTCTTTCTTCTTGAAACACCTCGGCCCGGGACGTGGATGTCCCCCATCCCAGCCTCCCACCCACCCCCCACATGCTAGAAAGTTCTTAGGAGCAGGGTTCCTGTCTCATTCACTCTGGTGCGCCCGTGCCTGCTGAGCAGAGGCTCCTGATGTCTGTCCGCATAAACGACTAAGTGGATGGATGGATGAAAGGGGGTGAACGGGAAGGTGGATGGCGGGGTGCTGGGGCGGGGTTGGGGGGACGGGGGGTGTGGGTCAGGGGGAGGTTTAAGAGGAGCAGGTGGGGCGACTGCCGGAAAAATGGTGTCACAGGTTGAACTGTGTCCCTGAAATGACATGTTGAGGTCCCAACCCCGAGTACGTGTGAACGTGAGCTTATTTGGAAACAGGGCTTTGCTATGTGATCGTGTTAGGATGGCCCTTATGGCGGGCTCTAATCCGGGATGCTGGTGCCCTTATGAGGAGAAGCATACGCAGGGATGTGTGATGTCAAGGCAGGGGCGAGATTGGTGCCCGCCCCCACCCCCTGGAGACAGAGAGGCAGGAAGTGTCCCACCTCCGGTCTCAGAGACAGCACAGCCTTGCTACCTTCTTGAGTGTGCACTTGTAGCCTCTGGAATGATCAGACAACATGTTTCCATTGTTTAGAACCAGCCCGTTTACGGTGTTTTGTTACAGCAGCCCCAGGGAGCTAATACAGACGGGTGGGGGGAGGGTAACATAAAAGGAGATGAACATCCCAAATATTACATGGGACACACTTAAGAGGAAAACATCGTCCATTCTTGAGACTCAAATCTATCTGACCTTCCTGTATTTTTATTTAATTCTGGAAACCCTCTTCGGGGAGAGTGTTCCTGTGGGGAGTGCCCAAAGGGGCTCCACATTTACAGAGAGCCTCCTGCCTTGCATCCTTTCTGGAACAAAGTAAATGGAGAAGGGAGGGAGGGAGGAGGGAAAGGAAGGGCAGGGGGAGGGACAGTGGAAGGTGCTGGGGGCCTAGGGCCTGAGGTGTGGCATTGAGGGCAGAGAGATCTAGACGCAGGGGTCCAGGCCCAGGCCAGGGGGCAGAGCCCTGAGCTGGAGAAGCCTAGAGGGGACAGAGCCAGCTTGCCGCCTGGTCTCAGCACCCAGGGCTGTGCCCAGGGAGTTCTTCCTGGCACCAAAGTGGGAGAGGGGCATGGCCCTCTGGAGGTCGTACCTGGGGGTCGGCTGACATCAGCAGAGAAGAGCCAGTCGGCAGCCTTCCTCGCATCCAAACCCACCAGGTAGAACTTTCCGAAGTAGGACATGTTGAACACAGCAGCGGCCCCTCTGCAGGCCAGACATTCCTTCTTGATCTGAAAAGTTCCAGGGAGGAAGGCCGCCATGAGGGCTCTGAGCTACGCCTCCTCAGAGCAGGGCCCGCTGGGCTCTCCCTGGCACACCTGCTCTGAGACTCCCTCCCCACTCCCAGCTGGGAACACAACAAGACCACACTTCAGAAGCACAGGGAATTATACCCCACAAAAGAAGACAACAGATTCAACAGCATGTTCTTGGACCACAATGGAATTACATTAGAATCACAGCAGGAGGAAACTTGGGGAGTTTGCATATAAGTGACATTGAACAACACATCCCTGAATAACCAAAGAATCAAAGAAAACACTTGTGGGGGGAGGGTTGGGAAATACTTTGAGAAGGAGGGAAGGAAGGCAGGGCCTTGCTCACAGAGACCTTACACCTGCAAATGGTTCCAAAGTTCTCCATGGATGCCTCAGCTTCCCACTTGGAGAAATTGGAAAAGAAGGGTGAATTAAACCAGAAGCAAGCAGAAGGAAAGACTTAATAAAGACTAGAATAGGATATAGAGGAAATGGAGAATAGAGAAATGGAGAAAATCGGCAAAAACAAAGCTGGTTCTTTGGAATGATCAACAAAAGTAGCAGACTCACAAAGAAAATAAGACAGGAGACTCAAAGTACTAAAATCGGGAAGGAAAGAGGGGACATCACTACCGACCTTACAGCAGTAAAAGGATTGTAAGGGAAAACCATGCATAACCGCATGCCAGCGTGTGACATGTGAAACGGACACATTCCTAGAAAGACACAAGTTATTAAACCTGACTGAAGAAGAAGGGTTCCCCGGGTGGCTTGGGTGGTTGAGTGTAAGACTTTGGCTCAGGTCATGATCTCACGGTCCGTGAGTTCGAGCCCCGCGTCGGGCTCTGTGCCGACAGCTGGGAGCCTGGAGCCTCCTTTGGATTCTGTGTCTCCCTCTCTCTCTGCCCCTCCCCTGCTCCTGCTTTGTCTTTCTCTGTCTCTCAAAAAAAAAAAAAAAAAGTTAAAAAATAAAGAAAAGAGAGTAATTCCACCTACATCATCAAAAAGAATTTAAAAATACCCACAAATTTAACAAAAGAAGTGCAAAACTTGTACTCTGAAAACTCAGCAATATTTTTGAAAGAAATTTAAAGAAGGCCTGAACGAGTGGAAAGACATCCCATGTTTACAAAACGAAGACTTGATATTGCTAAGATGATGTGCTCTCCAAACGGATCCAGATTCAACACGATCGCCGTTAAAATCGCAGCGGGCTTCTTGGCAGAAATTGACAAACTGATCCTAAAATTCATATGGAAATGCAAGGGACCCAGAATAGTTAAAACCATCTTGAAAAAGAAGGACCAAGCTGGGAGACTCACGCTTCCTGATTTCAAAACTCACTACAAAACCATTGTAATCAAGACACTAACACAAGGATATGCATATAGATCACTGGAATGGGGTTGAGAGTCCAGAAATAAACCCGCACGTTTATGGTCACTGCTTTTCCACAAGGATGCCAAGGCCACGTGAGGAGGAAGCCACGGTCGTCAACACGTGGTGCCCGTGCAGCTGGACAGCCACACGCAGAGAAGGAGGCTGGGCCCCTACCTCACACCATACACGAACCGTAGTCAAAGTGGGTCCTAGACCTAAGAGTAAGAGCTAAACTATACAATTCGTAGAAGAAAACATGGGAGTAAGTCTTTGTGGTCTTGGGTTAGGAAATGCCTTCTGAAATATGACCCCAGAAACACAAGCAACAAAAGAAACAATCCGTAAGCTGGATTTCACCAAAATCAAGCCCTTTTGTGCTGCCAACAACACCATCAAGAAAGGGAAAAGACAACCCACAGAATGGGAGGAAGTATCTGGAAGGCATAAATCTGATAAGAGACTTGTACCCAGCATATAACAGGAACTCTTATAACTCAATACAAAGACCAGTAACCCAATTTAAATGAACAAGGTGTCTGAATAGACATTTCTCCAAAGAAGATGCACGAATGGCCAGTAAGCACATGGGAAGACGCTCACCATCATTAGCCAGTAGGGAAATGCAGCTCGAAACCCCAGTGAGATCCCACCTCACACCCACTAGGGTGGCTGGGATCAAAGAGAGAGAATCACCAGTGGCAGCGAGGACTTGGAGAAGTCACAACCCTCACCCACAGATCCTCAAAATGTTAAGCATCGAGGTCCCACAAGACCCAGCAACGCACCGGCCAGACATCTACCCAAGAGAAATAAAAACCTACGTGCAGACAGAAACCCGTCAGGGCATGATCGTAGCGACGTTATTCCTAACAAGCAAAAAGCGGGGCCAGCTCGAATGTCCGGACACACTGCAGAGCATCCACGTAACTGAAAACTGCTCAGAAAAAGAAGTGACGAAGCACAGACACGCCCCAAAACGTGGACGGACCTTGAAACTACGGTGCCGAGCGAAAGAAGCCAGTCACGGAAGACCGCACGTTGTAGGACTCCATTGATAGGAAACATCCCAGCAGGTAAAGCTCCAGGGACAGAAGGAGCTTTAGTGGCTGCTGAGGGGAGGATGGGGTGGGAGAGGGTGGGGGATGGGGGTGACAGCTGGCAGGTCAGGGTTTCTCCTGGGGGTGGACAAAAACGTTCTAACATCACATCGTGGTGACGGCTGCACGGGCCCAGGGGGACACTAAAAAACACCGCCAGATTGTGGGACACCTGGGTGGCTCAGTCCGTCAAGTGCCCGACTTCCGCTCAGGTTGAGATCTCACAGCTCGTGAGTTCGAGCCCCGCATCGGGCTCTGTGCTGACAGCTCGGAGCCCAGATCCTCCTTCAGATTCTGTCTGTCTCTCTTTCAAAAATAAACATTAAAAAAATTTTTAAAAAGCACCAAATTATACACTTTAAGTGGATGCATTGTGTGGTACGTGAATTCTATCTCAGGAAAGCTGTATTTTTTTTTTTTTTTTTTTTTTTTTTACACAAAGAACACAGCATGCCTGCTGGCCGGTATACAGATGCCCCTGCCAGGCCCTCCAGGTCCCGAATTGTCCATCCGTTTTTCTCCTCCGTCTTCTGTCCCGGAGCCACTGCATCTTTGTTCTACATACATCACCCAGCCGCTGAGGGGAGGCCCCACCTTTGCCGCTCACTGAAGGAAAAATTGTGGCAGCAAAGCTACCCCTCGCCGAACACTGGCTGTGCGTCGGGGACCTGTGTCACCTCTTCCACCCCGAGGTTCCAACACCACTTTCCACGAGGACACTGCCCTCTGAGGCCCGGGGAGGGGACGCGCGGTCTGTTGGGGGCCAGGCGGCTAGAAGATCGCGGAGCCGTGCATCCGGCCCGTGCTGTCGCGGGGCCCCCACCCCCCCACCCCCAGCTCCGCGTGGGTGCATCGGTGTGAGCGGTGAGAGCATTTCCACCGGGGAAACCGGCCAAGGCCCCAGTCGGGCTTCCCCGGGGGAGCTGGCACCCCGCCGGAGCCCCAGATGCCGCGACCCCACCGCCCTGCAGACACCGCTGTCCTCTGTGGGGCTCCCGCGACCCGTCAGGCGCTGCAGGACCTTCCCCGACACTGGGGCCGCAGAGCAAAACCCGACACGGTCTCCGGGCTGACTCTCGTCTCCCCGTCTCCCCGGGCTGGGGAGGCTGCCAATGCTGAGAACAAGTGTGTGTTTCATGCTTTGGGACTGTTCAGGCGCGTTTGCGGAGGCTGGATGAAGCCACCAAGCCAAGTTGGCATCCCCTCCGGGCTCCCACGTCCCCGAGGGCCAGACGTCCTGCAGGCCCTGGGAGCCGCGGGAGCCGAGGTGCCAGACTCGAGGCGGTGCCAGGGACCCCGGAGCCTGGGGACGCACGTGCCTCCTGCTTCCGCCGCCCAAGCCCCTCCCCCAGTGCCTTTACCACCAGAGCCAGCTTTGGGGGAAAGCACAGGAGGGACTGTTTCTTTCCCTTGGGGACCGGCTGCAGAATTTGTGAGGCCTGGTGCAAAATGAAACCGCGGGCCCCGGTTCCTAAAGTCTGAAGAGTTTCAAGGTGGCGACAGCGGAGCATTAAGCCCCACTCAGGGCCCCTCTGAGCCAGGCCCTGGGTGACCTCACAGGCCGTACACCCAGGAAGCTGGCCGGCTGCCTTTTTCCCCGAGACAGTGCTTCCCAGGCGGCCCCGGGCTGGGCACCCACATCAGGGGGCAGCTGAGGCCTCTCTCGCTCTCTTGGGGCAGCCACGAGGCCACGGCTCAGCCCCGTTCTGCTGGGCGACCCCTTTGCAAAACGGCGGGGCCGCTCAGCGTGGAGGCTGGCGTCGCTCTTTCTGCCGAAGCTGCCCCCAAGAGCACCTCTGCCCGGTGCAGACTGCGGGGGGCAGCCCGGCCCCAGGCCTCGTCACCCCCACCCGGCGGGAGTCGGGCCCAGGCAGCCCGGCCGGGGCTCTGACCAGCCTCATCTGCCCACTTCTGGAGCCAGAGGGGCAGCGAGCAGACCCCAGACCCCAGACCTCCTGCTCGTCCTCTGGAGGGGCCCGTCTTGGGTCTGTGTGTCCTGAATCTACTCTGCGAGAGAGCCACCGACAGCAGCCCCTAAGGAAGAGCTCGTCACTCACGCCTGTCACAGGAGCCTCAGAACAGATCCAGGGCAGGAGGGAAGGAGGCCCAGAGAGGGGCGGCCCCTGGCCTGCGGCCACGCAGCCAGCCCCAGCCCCCACCGCCCGTGGCGAGGCCTCGGCACAGAGGGGGGCAGAGAGGAAGACGTCACCGGCTTGCTCCTCAAAACCGAGTCAGCCCGAAACGGGGGGTGAACTGGACGCAGTCCACAGAACCTCTGGCAGGACTCTCGGAGGGCCCCCGGGGGTCAGCCCTACCGGGAGCCCGACTTTCTCCTCCATCGGGGATGGGGGGTGGGGGGACTCAGCCACTGACCACATCGTGGTGGGGCGGGAAGTCGAACGTGTACTCGTCCCCCAGCAGCCGGCCGTAGGCGTGGTCCTCGTGCATCCGGTTCCCATATGCCCCATAGTAGTCGTACCGCAGGACCTGGGAGGAGACACGCTCGTCACTGGGCCCCTTCCTCCCTCCTCCTGGTCCTTCCTTCCCTCCGCCCCCGCCCTACACTCGCACACGCACGCACATGTTCACAAGGGCGCACACGCGCACGCACACGGCTTGGCGGGCAGGGAGCCGGGTCCCGCAGCGGCGAAGGCGGGGCAGATCTGGCCTCACCCGGCCGCCCTCGGGAGGGCTGTGCGGGGGGCACGGCCTGGGGGGCGGCGAAGGGGTTCAGGCAGCCCACAAACCCTTGCACAAATAACACCCTAACTGCCGTGGTGGTGGTGGTGCGGCCGAGGGCCGGTGGGGAGGCTGGGCTGCGTCCGTTGGGGCCCAGAAGGATGGAGAAAAAGTGGGGTGTGCTGGGGCTGGGGAGAGACGGGCGGGTCACCTGGGACCCCTGGGCCACCGTCAGGGCTTTCAACTCAAGGCTGAGGCAGCGGGATGAGACCCCGGAACCAGCTCTCTGAGGAAGAGGGTGACGGAGCTGGGGGCCGGACGGCACTGTCATGGCAGTCAGGACCGAGCCCTGCTCCGGGTGCCTCGAGCTTCTAGGCAGGGAGATCCTTTCTACAGGCGAGAAACTGAGGCAGAGAGATGAAAACTCGCCTGATGTCACAGGCCTGGCACAGGCCTTGCGGCACGTGGGCCCCAGAGGCTGGCTCCTCGACCGCCACTGGCCGTGGCCTGCCCTGCCCTCTGTCAGCGGCTCTGAGATGCCCACATGCCACTGGGCCCTTCCCCAGCCCTGCCCCTACTGAGGGAGCCAGTCAACTGTCCCTCCCCAGCACGGCCAGACTTGCCCAGCCTCTTTTCACAGGTGAGAGGGCACAGAGCCTGCCCATCTCCGGACCAAGGGAATGTTCCCGATCCCTGATCCAGGGTCCCCTCCTCACCCAGGGGCCAGGGGCTTCCTGGGAGAGGCCAGCTGGGACACGGAGGGCTTTGCAGGGGGCCGTTCGAGCCCCACCCTGTCCTGGTGGCTCCAGCCTCTCAGCCTCCTGGGGACAGGCTGCTCCCCCTGGTGGTCTTAGAGAGCCCACTCTTGCCTAACGATGCCCTGGGACCCGCCTTGGGCCGTGAGTTGCTATGGAGATGGGAGGTGGTTGCCCTGGAAGGGGACTGGTAAATTACAGCAGCAGAAGAGGGGTTTTAATTTGCATAAAACCGGATCAAATTCTGTCCCCCCCCCCCCCCCCCGCTCAGGGGACCCCAGCCCACGAGTTTCACAAGCAGGCTGGTTGGGTTCTTCTCTGACAACCTGGGCCCGTGGGAGGCACTGGGGGAGTTGGGGAGCCCCCAGGAGGGCACCCAGAGGCCGGGAGGCTGTGAAATCCCAAGTTACAAACCAACACGGAATGCATAATTTTGTGCTAAATGCTCCTACTAACATAAAATAACAGTGGCATTTGCCAAAAATATATGAGCAAAATTATGGGAAGATGTGCTAATTTCTCCGGCACGGCGGGGGAGTCTTGCGCTCGGCCCCCTCACTGTGGAACACCAGCTTTCCCGGGGGCCCCGGGCTTATCTGGGCCTTGGAAGGCCTGGCTGCTGTGGGCGGTGAGTGACGGCCCTGGGGACATCTGCAGAGGACGGGCCCCGTGCTCACGGGCACATCTACAGGGGGCTCAGCATTCCCGCCCGCAAGGTGACTCACCCGCTCCGCGGGCCCCGCCTCGGGTGGTGTGGACGGGAGTGGGGGTGGGCTAGGCCCGGGTGGCCACTCACCGGAGCTGTGCCTTTCGGGGTGAACCATCCCGGCCGCTCCCAGCCCTGTCGCTCCTGGAACACGCAGCCTCGGGCCAGTAGTTCCTGGGTAGGGGTGGGGAACCAGCACCCTTCAGGCCCGGCCAGACACCCCCCCGCCTCCCGCCATGCAGGGCAGTGAGTGACCGATTCCCCCCAAGGGGATACACCCCAAGGAGCAGAGGGCAAAGAGGTCCTGAGGCTCGGAGCCAGGACCCAAGCCCAGGCTGCAACTCCTACCCCAGAGCCCCACCCCCAGCCTCAAATTCCTGCTTGATAGCCCTAAGGCCCCCAGTGTGAATGAATATGGAGGTGAGGCCTTCAAAGAGGCGATTAGGGAGGAATGAGGTCATGGGGTGGGGCCCTGATCCCAGGACAGGGGGACCCAGGGGACCCAGGGAGAAGGCAGGCTTCCAGACAGCTAGGGAGGGGGCCCCAGCTGGAGCCGCTCAGCGTCCAGACCTGGGAGCAAGGAATTTCTTATGGCTTCTCCCCCCCGCACCCCCGGTCTGTGCTATTGTTCCAGCGGGAGCAGGCTGACCCAGCACGAGACCCGGCGATCCCTCCCGCAGGTGCACCCCTGAGAGAACAGGGAGGAAGCAGGTCTCTGCACACCCAAGTTCACAGCCGCCGGCAGCTGGAAGCAACAGTGCCCACGACTGATGAAAACAGATGAACACGCCTGGTGGACCCACACGGTGGAGTGAGACTGGGCCTTAAAACGCAACCGAGCTCCGACGGGTGCCGCACCTCAGACCAGCCTCAAACACAACACGCGTGTGATCTTCTCTCGTGACCCTTCACGACCCGCTTACATCAAGCGCCCAGAGGAGGCGAATCCCCGGACAGAAAACAGATCAGTGGCCTTTCTAGGCTGGGGAGAATGAGGGATCACTGCTTCGTGGGCACAGGGTTTCCTTTCGGGGTGATGAAAATGTTCTGGCACCAGAGAGTGGTGAGGGTCGCACAGGACCGTGAATGTACTTCATCTCCCTGAATCGTAGGCTTTAAAAATGGCTAAAATGGCAAGTTTTATGTGCTGTGTGCTTTAGCGCAATACGAAAACATAACGGACTGAGTTCGTTTCCTGGGCCCAGTCTGCACGCGCACGCGTGTGGGGACCTGCCACACAGCAGCAAGCAATTCTCCGACCCCGGCAGAATGTCCCAGAAGCCAACTCAACTCTGACACTGTCTCCCCGAGGACGGCATCAGATTCCCCAGGCTGGGGACTCGGTCCCACAAGGCTGCCCCCGTCTCCTACTCGAGTCCCTCCAGGTTACCTAGACTGGTGACCGACCGGCTATAGAGCAGGCCCCCTCCTCGGGCTGGATGCATTTGCCCGAGCCGCTCACAAGACTCAGAGAAACGTTTTACCCACTGCATGGCTGGTGTTTCTAGAAGGTTATAGCTCAGGGCCAGCCAGATGCAAGAGGAAAGTAGCCCCAGGTGTGGGGAAAGGGCGTGTGGCTTCCGTGCCCCTCCAGGTGCCACTGTGCACAAACCTCCCTGTGCTCACCAACCCGGAAGCTCTCTGAGCCCCTCCTTTTGGGTTTTTATGGAGGCTCCGTGATACGGGCACGGTTGATTGCCTCGGTGGCCGCTGGTGACTGAGGCCACCTCCGGCCTCTCCGTCTTTGTGGCCCTCGCCATTTAGGAAATTCCAAGGGTTGGGGGAACTCTGTGCCAGAAACAGACTGGACGAAGACTGAATTCCTATTTCTTATCATAAGTCACAATATCACACGGACACAATTAAGTGACATAATGGCAGATTTCTTTGTGAGTTCAGGTTGGGGAAAAATGATCATCTCTGCCCTCAAGTTTGGAAGGGTCCCGTGGCCACGGGCAGCCTTGTCGGACTGGCAGGAGGGCCCAGAGCCCCGGGCCGAGCAGCCTCGGAAGCTGGGTCTGGCAGAGGCAGGCAAGTGCGCAGGTGCCCGCGGCCTCCGACGGGCTGTATCCCGCTGCCTCCCGAGGACCCACCCACACCCTGAGCGGGCAGAGCAGTGGCCAAGAGGACACTGCCAACGGTGGCACCAAGAAATGTCCTCCTCGGACACCCCAGGGGGCAGCACAGGGGCAGTTCTCAACGCAAGAAAATCCCCTGGCATGAGTGATGGGGTTCCGTGGATCGAGGAGGAGGTCACCTTCCCAGGGAGGGAAAATAGGGGCGTAGTCACCTCTAATAAAACCGGCCGTGGCTGGGGGAGGTGTCGCGAGCAGGGCTGACAGTGCGGACAAGAGGTGGGCGCTTCTGAGCCCATCTCCTTCCAGTGCAAGTCAGGCAGCCCCTGTGTTTGCCGGGGAAGCTCTGGGGCTGTCGGGACGGGGTGACCCGGGACGGCAGAGGGGAGCCGGGGGTCACCGTGGCCCGAGATCCCAGCTGGCCCACTAAGCTCGGCTGAGGGGCAGGGCAATGGACACCAGGTCCCTCTGGGGTCCAGGTGCTGGAGTCCCAGACGAAGGAGGTTCCTTTATTCAGCTTCAGAGCTGTCTGCTCCATGAGCCTGCCTGCCTCCATTCAACAAACACTCCTGAACACGTATTAAAAGTCAGGCTCTGTGCTCAGTGCTCAGAACCAGAAAGACTAGGGCACAGCTCCTGCTCCCGGGGCCCTAGATGAGCACAGCTTGCAGCACAAGATGGGGGTGGGAGAGGGGACACGGAGGTGGGTTGGGAGCACGAGGAAGGGGACCGTCAGGGGCTTGGGAGAGTGCCAAGGCTGGGCTCCGGGGGCGGGGGGGGGCACCTGACTGTGGGTTTCGTCATACGAGTAGAAGCTTGCCGGGGAGGAAAGGCATCCCAAGCAGGCCCCACGCGCAGGACGCATGTCTCTGGGGCTATGCTGCTCTCTGTCGGTTCCCGTCCCCGATGGGTGACCGCACACACCGGCCGGTGCCCCCGCCCCCCACGTCCGCCGTCGGCAGTTAGGGAAGATGCCGGGGTGTGCGCTCCGAGCACGCTCCGTTGGTGAGAGCTGGGAATGGCCGAGCCACCGCGTCACCTCACCCGGCCCAGAGCACGCCTTTCCGTCGCCCCAGTGCCCCGGACTCCCCGAGAGTGGCCGCTCGTCGGGGTGTGGTACCTCGTGCAGGGGGTCTGTCCTCATGTTGCGCCCCGCCAGGGGCTCGTCGTGGGGGAACACAACAGAGTAGTTCTTGGCGTAGGACTCGTGGCTGCGCTCGCGGATCCAGCGGCGGTGGTCGGTGAGCAGGTGATGGAAGCGCCTGTGGCGGGCGGAGGGGCCGGTCACTGCCTCGGGGGCTGTGAGGGAAGGGCCGGCCAAGGACCCGGGGCCAAACCGGACCCTCATCCCTCCACCAGAGTCCTCCCTGGGGCATGGGTTCGGGAGGGGGTCCGGGCTCTAGTCTCCCGCCCTGGAGCCTTGGGCAGCTAGGCCTCCTCACTGCGACACCGCCCCCCGCCCCCCGGGTCACATGGCCTCTCCTCCAGCCAGCCGCTGGAGACACCCAACAGCTTGTCCTCCGACGGCCCCGGCTGCCCGAGCCGACCGCGTAGCTGCTGGCCCACCTGGGTCACGGCCCCCGGCCCCTCCCACACACAAACCCACCTCTCAGACCCCCAGACCAGCCTCCCCATCCGTCCCTTCCCTCACTGTCCACCCGCTGGCATCTCACGCGCCCTCCCGGCCCTCCTCCCCATCCACGTTCCATCCTCCGTGACGCCTGTCGGAGCCTCACCGGGGCTAATTGACTCTCAGTTTGCACACAGTTCTAGCGAGCACCATGTTCTGATGGGGGCAGGGAGGCAGGGCTACGGATGTGAGTTTATCCTTATGGATATTATCGAGAGTCGCTGCGATCGTCCAAGGGCCCCTTCCTGCTGTCGGCCCAGGGATGAGTGCTGTGTGCGAGAACCTGTCTCAATCTTCAGTGCGGCCTCACGCCTGCCGCCCCCTGGTTTGACTCATTTGCACACGAGGGGCTGCCGAGGAGCGAGGAGCGAGGGGAGATCCAGCCTGCACTGAGCCAGGAGCTTCTGGGACGAGCTGCAGGGCAGGGGAGGGAGCCACGGAGCCAGGCCAAGGGGTCTAGGGAGTTCCTGAAGGAGAAGCATGCTGGGGTGCGGGGTTTGGAAATGCCTGGCCGGCTTTGCAGGGGCTGAGGCGGGCAGGAAGGGGGCTAGGAGGCTGATGGCCACTCTGGTCAGATTCAGCCCCAGTCACCAGGAGCTGGCATGGTTCTCCCAGGACCGGACTGGCGACCTTCCTCGCTGCTTTGAGAGTCCTGGCTGGGGGTGGGGAGCGGGAAGTGGGAAGAGGGAGTCCTGGATGTCCTTCCTCACGCCCCCAGGACAAAAGAGGAAGCTGGATCTGGGGCGGGGCCGGGTGATCCCTGCAGGCACAGACACGGCCCCTCCACGGCGGCCCCTCCGGCAGGTTCCCCGTCGCCCAGGACTGCCGCCTCGGCTCACGTCTGTGCACACGTGTGCATGGCAGGGGCGTGGGCTCGAGCTCAGCCAGAGCACGACCAGGGATCGGCAGGGGAATGGGCCCCTCCCTGTGGCCACGCAGGCTGGCTCCGGCACTCCTCCTGTGAGCAGGGGGCCCAAGCCGGGGCTAGGGTCCGGCCACCCTCAGCGCTCAAACGATGACGCCTCCTCCCGGTTACTCGGACCCAAGGGCTTTCACTATCAGTCCCGGCCTACACCCCAGACCCTGCCCGTGCCAGGCACCGGGACGCATACAAGCGAGTCCCAGATGCGCTCCACCGAGAGGTGAGTCATCACCCCCATTTCACAGATGGGGAAACCCTCTGCCTGAGCCACAAGGGTGAGTGGGCTAGTTCACTGCCCCCCCTCTGCCCCCCCCAGGCGCCAGCTCGTAGGGGCTCCCCACCCCCCCTCCCCCCACCATACCATCTGCCTCCCAGCCTGTGACGCCCAGGCCCAGCCTCCCCGCCACGAACCAGCCCGCAAAACACTCCTGCCAGGCAAGGCAGCTGACGACGGGAGGCCCAGACCCGTTCCTAACCCCAGACCCGTTCCTAACCGGGCAGGGGTTTCACAGGCAGCCTCGGGGCTTCCTGCCGAATCCAGGACCGTGCACCCCCTCCCCGCCAGGCCTCCCCCAGCCCAGGAGGGGGGCAGGCATGCCAGCCCCGTTCTGCAGCCGTGGACGCTGTGGCACCGGGAGGCCGCCCGCCGAGGCCTGGGGTGAGCCCTGACGCGGCGGTCTGTTCCTGTGCCGGAGCCCTCGCCCCCCAAGGGAGGCGAGGCGCTGTGTCCCTGCCCGCTCTGGCGCCCGCACTGGGCGACTTCAGACAAGCGGCCTCCCGCATCGGTGCCTCTTCTCGCCGTTTGTAGCAGGAGGGACTTGGACCGGCCCATCCCCGAGGCCCCTTGAAGCTATCATTTCTGGAACATTCCTCTCTTGGGAGCGCGTGGGCGCAGCCCCAGACGGGCTCGGAGGCAGCCACAGAGCAGAGCTGTGCCAGGCGCCGTGGAGGGGGTGGCCGTGGGGGAATCTCAGTGTCTGTCTGTCTGCCTCTGTGGGGGCCAGACATCCCCCCCCCTCCCCAGCGAGTGTAATGTCTTCATCAGGCCAGGAAGGGGTGAGGTTAGCAGAGGAGCAGGGGGCATGCTGAGCGGAACCAGCACCCCAGCACCCCCCCCGACCCCGGGCAGCTGGGGTCTCCCCAGGGAGGCTGTCTGCCAGGAGCAGTAACGGAACGGGCTGCTTGCCCAGAGGGGCGCCCCTCCAAGCCGTCGCCTCGACTGTCCCCTGCACGACACCCCGGCCCCACCAACACCCACCCTCCGGACCCTGCCTGGGAGTGAGTGCCTTCGCCCCGCCTGCAGAGGGTGATGGAGACCAGGACCCCCTCGCCCTGCTCTGACGACAGCGCCCCCCCGCCCCCACCCTGGCTCAGACTTGTCTAGCGTTTCCTTGCAGACATGACGCAGAGAGTTGTGCCTACACAGACGCCCTGGCTGCCCCCGACATTAGCAGCACGCGCGTCATTACCCAGGGCTACGGTGAGGAGAGCGCTGGGCACCGGGTCTGATGTATTCCCGCCACCTTGGACGTGTACGTTCAGCTGGCATCTGGGCTCGGGGCCGTCTGACTCCCAGCTGCTGCACACGCACTGATCATAACCACCCAACTCAGCCTCACTCCCTGGGCAACGCGTGGGGTCCCTCCTGCTCCCCAGGCCTCAGTCTCCCCATCTGCCAAATGGGATGAGGCGATCCCGCTGCTGATCCTGGAGCCACCCGGCGGGTCGAGGAGGACACTGGGACAAGAAATCCCGGAAACTGTCAAGGGCCGTGAATCTGCCAAACCCCGGGTACCTGCAGAACCGCCCCTGCTGGCAGCCTTCTCCCCCTTCTTCCCTTACTGGCGCCTCTTCCAAGAAGCCCTCTGGATTTCAGAGAAGGCTCCTTTCTAAATAGCCCTCGCTATATACCCGGCTCTACCTAATCCCAGGGTACCGGTAAGCAGCCGCCCCGCCCACGGTCTCTGGTGCACACTCGCCTGATGTCATAGCTGTACATGTCCTTCTCTGGGCGCCCGTGGACGATCCAGTGGGCCAGCTCCTGCCCACAGCCGCCGCCCAGCATCATTCCTAGAAGGAGTAGGGCCAGAGGTCTGCCGTCCGCCCCGGAGCCCCCACCCCAATATCATGCCCCTTCCGTGTCCACAGCCAGCATCACCCCCCGAACCCTGGATCTCACACCTGGGGTGCTGTACTGCTGCTAACAGGACCTCACCCCTCCCTGCGGCCCTCCTCTGCCCTCACCCCTGCCAGGGGCCGCTGTGCTCCTGAGCCCCCCACACTCTGCCTGGGGAACCTTTTTTTTTTTTTTTTTTGCCTGGGGGAGCTTTAAGATCAGGGTGGTGGGTGTCAAGGAGGAGCCTCTCACACGCACCTGCACTGTTGAAACCGCAGCCCAGGAAGAACCCTCGGAGTTCAGGTGCCTCCCCCATCAGGGGCTTGTGGTCAGGTGTGAAGGACTCTGAAAGGGAGGGGGGCCTGAAGCTCTCCCCGGGCCATATGCACCCGGGGCGGGGTCTCCCGAGAGGGCAGTGATTGGAGCGGGGTCTGCCGCTGCCCCTTCACCCAGACTTTCCCCATCCTCACCACTCCGCTCAACGCCACTTCCTCCAGGGGGCCTCCCTGACTGCTCCTGCCACGCTCCCGAGCTCCTCAGCATTTACTGCCAGAACCACCCTGCTGGGACCGGGTTCTGCTTTGCAGCATCCAGGTTTGCCTCCTGCTGAGGAGGGGCCTTTCCCTCAAGCCCCCGTCACAGGGCGCCACCCTCCTGCCGCGTCACTGCTGGTCATTCTTGCCCACTGGACCCCGAGTACATGAGGGCAGGGACGGGCTCCACTCAGTACTGTGTCCCAAGGGCTAGCATGGGGCCCAGCAAACAGCAGGTGTTCGATAAATGTCCCTGAATGAAGGGCTGACCCCAAGTTCTCCGGGAGAGGGACGGGGGCTTCTGCTCTGTTGGCCGAAGGTGTGTCACAGGCGGAACCCAGAGCACGGAGGGCAAGGGACCCTTGGGAAATCGTTATAAAGGGCTGAGCTTTGTGGCCACAATCCTGGGCTTGAACCCTGCTTTACCCTTTCGTAGCCCTGTGGCCCTGGCCGAGTCACTTCACCTCTCTGAGCCTCAGTGTCCTCATCTGCAAAACGGGGACCGTGGCACTGACCTCACAGGGCCGTGAGTCAGTCCATCTACAAGTACTTGCCGCCCCCCGGAATGTACCCAGGGCTCGGCTCCGACCATGACCGCTCCCACCCCTCAGGCAGCTGACGAGAGGGGACGGTAAATACGCAAATAAGCAAAACAGAGAATGTCTGGGAAGAAATGACGACGGGAGGAGGGGCGGTGTGAGTGACCCTTCTGGTAGGCACCATGGTCACTATGGTACAGATGCGGAAACTGGGTCACCCTGCCAGTGAAGCAGGGAGCCAGGAGCCGGCTCAGGGCTGCCTGACCCCCAGCCGGAGTTCTCAACCTCTGCGCGGGTCTGTCCCGCGCGGGATGGGGACGGACGCGACCCCGTGTGAGGAAGGTCGGGAGCTTCCCGGGCCCTGGAGGAGGAGGGGGGGGGTCTGGCGGTGGCAGGGGGCACAGGGGCGGCGAGGGCGAGGGTGACAGCGGTGTGGCTGGGTCACCCACCCGGGGAGCGCTTCGGGAGGGCTGGGGATGTTTCCAGGCGGACAGGAAGGTGAGGACAACCTCACGGGGCATCTGAGGAGAGAGCTTCGTGGGGGGGGACGAGAGTCTCTTGAATGTTCAGCCAATGACTCACGACCGAGCAACTTGGGGATGGATGCAGAATGATGGGATGTTTGGGCAGCACAGACAGGGGCCCCCACCTTGGCCGGGACCCCTGGGACCCGGAATGGGAGCTCTGCCCGCCCCCGGATGCCCCGGAGTCAAGGGGGCCTGGGACTTCCCAGTTCTGTTCTGGAAGCCAAAGACCACTGACCGCCCTCGTCCTCCCTGGCAAGGGGAAGCGCTCTGTTCCCCGCGAGCCCTCCCCCACAGGCCGGAAGCCAGACACAAGATGTCTTCACACACACATCCCCTCCCCCCAGATAGGGCTCCCTGGGAGCAATGACTCCCCAGTCTAATTAAACAGAGGATGTTCCCGGGTGACTCGGGCCCCTGGGATCGTTTCAGGCCTGTGCTTCTCATTGCCAGCCCCACGCAAGCCCGGGGAAGCTGTGGGGGGAAGGGCAGCGAGCCTTCGGCCCCCTGCCCACGCCCTGCACTCAGGGGCACGTCCATCCTGCCCACCGCGGCTGGGCCGCCTCACGAGCCCAACAGATTCAAGCGGCTCCAGGGGCACCGGGCGGAGAGGGCTGGCCCCCCTCCCCCCGGCAGGCCACAGGCCCCTGGGCATCAGAACCTTCCCCTCTCCTGTCCTGGCCGGCCCCTCACCCCCTGGATGGCTGTGGATGACCCGTTACTCTCCGGCCTCCGGCTAACCCCTTCCCTTCAGGGCTGACGGCAGTCTGCTGGTCCGGGCCGTGCCCCGCACCTCACATGTGGCTTCTCCTCCTTGCTCCACTCCTGCTGAGTAGGTACGCTGTCACCCATTTCACAGACGAGGACACTGAGGCACCCGGAGCCTCAGACACAAAGTTTCCCCTTTGGACAACACTGTGTCTTTCCCAACCTATCTCCCCAGGCCTGATATGGGGCAAGGCCGGCCCTAGCCGTGTTTTTGCCTTGACTGAAGATTAAAGGGACCCTGTGTGTGCCAGGAAGAAAGCGGGGGGTGGGGGAGACACCCAGTGGAGTCCCAGTGCTTCTGCTGGGACGGCAACAGGGGTGTCGTGTCTGTCCTGCTCGCGGCAGGGATGGCCCAGGTCCGTGCCCGACACAGGCCAGCCTCGGTCTCAGGCAGAAGGACCCAGCATGCCTGCCCTTGCTTCCAGCCTCCTCACTCACCCGGGCCACAGACTGTGGACTTCACCCCCGTCTTCTCCAGCACTGGGACGCGGTTGATGGCACCTTCGATGTGCTGGGTGAACACGTCCCAGTCCAGGTCAAAGAGGCCAAAGGCAAACTTGTCTGACACCTGGGGAGGCGGGTGGGGGGAGCCGCCCAGTGGGAGCCGAGCCTGGCCAGTCTCCCCTGGGTTAGGGGGGGGTGACAGGGCTGGGCCCCTCAGGTCTCCTGCACCAACCCATCAGTGGGGCCCATCCCCTCCCTTCCCCCGTGCTGGCCCAGGCCTCCCAGCTCTGCGCTGGACTCTTGCAATGGCCTCCACCTGGTCACCCTGCCATCCTACCCTCCTTCGACCTTCTCCTAAGTCAGACCATGCCCTCTCTTGCTCTCCAGCAGCCCTGTGGCTCCCCGTGACTCTGTGGCCCACCGAGGCCTACAAGGGCAGGCCCCGCCCCCGTCCACCACTGGCCCACGGCCACGCTGACCTTCCTTCAGTTCAAGGACAAGCTTGGCCAGACCTCGGGGCCTTCACCCCTGGTCTGAGGCAGCTCCTCACCGACCGTGCTCTCTCCAGGGGGGCTCTGCTCTGATGTCACCTCCTCGGGGGGCCCTGCCTGACCACGGCACAAAGGATAGGCCTCCACTCTTACGAGGCTTGTTCCCAACCCGCTGGCTTCCTTCACCACAGGTCACCGCTGCTTGTCTGTTTACTGTGGGTCTCCCCAGCCAAACACAGGCACCCTGGGACAGGGGCTTTCGTGCTGCTCTCCCTCTGTCCCCAGGAAGTAAAACAGAATCTGACCCAAGGTTGTCACTTAATCATTTGATGTCTGCATGAACCCAGGAGCGGGGGCGGCCCAGGCGTGCTCGAGGGGGCCGAGGGGGCCGCCCGACTTCCATGCAGCCCCAGAAGCTGCCGGGAGAGCCGCGGGGCCCGGACAGACGCCACTGCCGTGGGTACGGGCTCAGGGTTGTTTGCTGTGGACACAGGGTTTTAACGTTTTTGTCGTCTTCCAAAGCTGTGATTTGACATCTCCACAGCCTGTAAGTACTGCTGTTTGAGACCAGCCCTCTCCCTGCCCCAGGTCTGGGTCTACCTGTGTGCCACGTTCAGAGAAAACCGAGTTGGCCCTTCTGGGGCCCAGGGACCTGCCATTTCTCAGGTGTGCACCCGAGGAGCTTCAGGAAGGTGGGCTTCCTGCAGGAAGTCTTCTCCACACTGAGACGCAGCCCTGAACCACCCCCCTCCCCGATCCCTCTGTGTCTTACCTCCTCCCAGAAGATGGGGTTGGTCTCGTAGCCCCCCACAGACAAGGCATCTCCTTGGAGGCGGAGGTAGACAGAGGCATCGTGGTCGCGGACGTTCGGCATGTTCTGGAAGGCAGAGCAGAGAGGCCTCAGGGTCAGCCAGGGTGCGGAGTGGAGGCCACGCCCCAGCTCGGGTTGGGGGCCGGGGAGACTGCACAAGTCGGGCCAGTGCCACCCTCCATCCCCTCCAATCAGTAGAGACCCAGCTTGTGGCAACCCAGCTCCCTCCGCAGGGGCCGATGGGCAGACTGCATGGTGTGCGTGCACACACGTGTGAATGTGAGAATGTGTGGATGCGTGTGCCCCTGTGTGAGTGGGAGACAAAGAGAATGTGTGTGAACGGGAAGACAGCCCAGGGTCTCTTCAAAGCAGTGGGCCCAGATCCCCTCCGTCCTCCCCAGCTAAGGCCCGGCCTGGGGACAGCCCCACGGGCTGGAGAAGTGAGTCTCCAGGTTCGGGGTGGTGAGGAGTGGGCTCTTGTTCCCCCTCGACAGCAGCCCGGGGACCCTACTGTGGAGACACGAAGTGGCCCGTGGAAGGCTCCAGACGCTGACACCAGGGCCGCTCGCCAAAAAGGATGGCTCACCCTCACCCCCTGTGAGATGCCCTCCCTCTCCAAACTTCCAGTCGGCCTGTGGACTTAAAAGCGAAACCGGGAACTTCGGAGCTGCGACAAGACTGGGTCTGTGAAATAAGGTGCCATGGAAAAGGTACAATCCCAGATCAAGAAAGAGGTCTCGAAACAGGAGATGATCATCAAAATGAAAAATGCAACAGGTGGGTTGGATAAGACCATCTTCCGTACAGGAAGCTAAGCAAGATGAAGAAATGGAAATCAGGAAAGGAAAAAATAAGGAAATCACCTAAAGGTCCAACATCCACCTTACCGGGGGTTCCAGAAAGACAAAGAGAGGAAATGGAGTAGAGGAACATCGGAGCAATGAACCTGGACAACTTCTCAGATTGAACATCATGAATCTCCGTATTAAAGGAGTCCTATCATGGGGCGCCTGGGTGGCGCAGTCGGTTAAGCATCCGACTTCAGCCAGGTCACGATCTCGCAGTCCGTGAGTTTGAGCCCTGCGTCGGGCTCTGGGCTGATGGCTCAGAGCCTGGAGCCTGTTTCCGATTCTGTGTCTCCCTCTCTCTCTGCCCCTCCCCCGTTCATGCTCTGTCTCTCTCTGTCCCAAAAATAAATAAACGTTGAAAAAAAAAATTTAAAGGAGTCCTATCACGCCCCATGAACGGACAGGCCGGCACCGAGGCACGCTGGGGTGAAACATGGGAATAGCATCCTGGAGGCTGAAGGACCTGGAGCAGAGTCTCCAAAATTCCACAGACAATTTTATTTTATTTATTTATTTTTTATTTATTTACTTATTTTTAATTTTTTTTAAACATTTATTTATTTTTGAGACAGAGAGAGACAGAGCATGAATGGGGGAGGGGCAGAGAGGAGGGAGACACAGAATCTGAAGCAGGCTCCAGGCTCTGAGCCATCAGCTCAGAGCCTGACGCGGGGCTCGAACTCACGGACCGCGAGATCATGACCTGAGCTGAAGTCGGATGCCCAACCGACAGAGCCACCCAGGTGCCCCATCCACAGACAATTTTAGATGGAGAATTCTAGACCCCATCAATCCCTCAATCAAGTGTCTGGAAAGAATAAGGATTATTTCAGACATGGATGAACACAAAAACATTTTACTTCCCCTGTGCCCCTTCTCAGTAAGCAACCAGAGTGCATGCACACCAAGGATCCAACTAGAAGAGGCCCCAGGGTCAGAGCCGAGCAGAGGCCAAGAGGCAGGCAGCCCAGAAAAGAGCCACTCAGAACAGCAGAAGGCTTCCTCTGGGGTGGGGAGAATGGGACATAGAGACCATATGTGATTTCTCTGGAGTGCACGAGTTGTGCAGAACATACTATTGAGAGCTAATTGACAGACATGTTGAAATGTTGGGGGGGGGGGTGGAAATGTGACAGTTACGAACATACATGCAAATAACCTCAACAAAATACCAGCCAACTGAACCCAGCAGCATACGAGAGGAGTGTATGCCATGACCTAATGGGGGTTATCCCAGGAATGCAAGGTTGGCTTGACATCTGAAAAGAAATCCTTGTGATACACCATAGCAACAGACTAAAGGATGAAAACCAATCATTTCAATAGATGCAGAAAAAGGATTTCCAACACCCTTCATGACAAAAACACTCAGCAATCTAGAAATAGGAGGGAACTTCCTGACAAAGGGTATCTAAGACACACCCACAGCTAAAACATACTTATTTTCAGCTCTTCCTTTAAGGTTAGCCCAACGATAGGATGTCTACCTCACCACTTCTACTCAGCATCATATCGGAGGTTCTAGCTGAGGCAGCAATTAGACAAGAAAAAATAATGAGAGGCATTAACATTGGAAGAAGGAGCAAAACTTTCTTGTTGCAGATGACGTGATCTTACGTATAGAAACCCCTAAGGAACCCACTAAAAAACTGTTACAACTAACAAAATAGTTCAATAAGGTGGCAGGAGACAAGATCAATGCATAACAGACAAAAATTATTATATTTCTTCACTTCACTAATGATGAGCAAAAAAAAAAAAATGAAATTAAGAAAATAATTCCACCTACGTCATCAAAAAGGATTTAACAATACTTACCAATAAATTTAACAAAAGAAGTGCAAAACTTGTACTCTGAAAACTCAGCAATATTTTTGAAAGAAATTAAAGAAGGCCTGAATGAGTGGAAAGACATCCCATGTTTACAAAACGAAGACTTGATATTGCTAAGATGATGTGCTCTCCAAACGGATCCAGATTCAACACGATCGCCGTTAAAATCGCAGCGGGCTTCTTGGCAGAAATTGACAAACTGATCCTAAAATTCATATGGAAATGCAAGGGACCCAGAATAGTTAAAACCATCTTGAAAAAGAAGGACCAAGCTGGGAGACTCACGCTTCCTGATTTCAAAACTCACTACAAAACCATTGTAATCAAGACACTAACACAAGGATACGCATATAGATCACTGGAATGGGGTTGAGAGTCCAGAAATAAACCCGCACGTTTATGGTCACTGCTTTTCCACAAGGATGCCAAGGCCACGTGAGGAGGAAGCCACGGTCGTCAACACGTGGTGCCCGTGCAGCTGGACAGCCACACGCAGAGAAGGAGGCTGGGCCCCTACCTCACACCATACACGAACCGTAGTCAAAGTGGGTCCTAGACCTAAGAGTAAGAGCTAAACTATACAATTCGTAGAAGAAAACATGGGAGTAAGTCTTTGTGGTCTTGGGTTAGGAAATGACTTCTGAAATATGACCCCAGAAGCACAAGCAACAAAAGAAACAATCCGTAAGCTGGATTTCACCAAAATCAAGCCCTTTTGTGCTGCCAACAACACCATCAAGAAAGGGAAAAGACAACCCACAGAATGGGAGGAAGTATCTGGAAGGCATAAATCTGATAAGAGACTTGTACCCAGCATATAACAGGAACTCTTATAACTCAATACAAAGACCAGTAACCCAATTTAAATGAGCAAGGTGTCTGAATAGACATTTCTCCAAAGAAGATGCACGAATGGCCAGTAAGCACATGGGAAGACGCTCACCATCATTAGCCAGTAGGGAAATGCAGCTCGAAACCCCAGTGAGATCCCACCTCACACCCACTAGGGTGGCTGGGATCAAAGAGCGAGAATCACCAGTGGCGGCGAGGACTTGGAGAAGTCACAACCCTCACCCACTGTGCGTGGGAACGTAAAACAGTGCATGTGCTTTGAAAACAATCTGACAGTTCCTCAAACAGTTAAGCATAGAGTTACTATGTGACTCAGCAATTCCACTCCATGATATCTACTCAAGAGAAATGAACACATATGTCAACACAAAAACATGTACATGAATGTTCATAGCAGCATTATTCATAACAGCCAAAAAGTGGAAACTCAAATGTCCATCAACAGATGACTGGACAAATAAAAGGTGGTCTAGGATAGAGTATTAGTCAGCCATTAAAAGGAATGAAATTCTGATATATGCACTACATGGATGAACTTTGAAAATGTCATACTGAGTGAAAGAAGTCAAACGCAAAAGGTCATATATGGTATGATTTCATTTTATTAAATGTCCAGAATAGGAAAATCCATAGAGATAGAAATCAGATTAGTGATTATCTAAGACTGAGGGTTGGGTGGGAAATGGGGAGTGACCGAAAATGGGTATGGGGTTTGGGGGGATGAATGTAATGTTGATAGGTAGATAGATAGATGATAGATAGATAGATAGATAGATAGATAGATAGAATTAGTGACAGTTACATAGAAAACTGAGCATCCGGAAAACAATAACTCCAGGAAACACAAAAGTCAGACGCTATTTTGCTCAGGAGTTAACAATATTTACATGGTCATTATATTGCAAACACTGACTACTCATTTCACCAAAAGCAAACCAAAATCATTTTAGAAACTGACCAAGAGTCAGGAGACGCCACGTCCCCTGCTGCTCTTTGGCTCTAGAGGAGCTGCCTTCCCTCACGGACCACGTACCCTGGAGACGGGCACAGGATGTGGGACTCCTCTGCCCTGTCTCCACGCAGAGACCAAAAGGGATAACCTGGTGGATGCCCCTCCCTCCCACTCCAGTCTCCTAGTAAGCTGGACAACTAGGAGGGCTATTGTCGAAGACAACAGTCGAAGGACTGTTGTCAAGAACGTGTAAGAAGTTCTCCGTAACGGAGCACTTCGGAAACAGTAATCATCATGTCATTACTTCCATTGTCACTACAACTCTACAAGCGGAACAGAAACTCTGGAGCTCCATAGAGCAGGACAGTGGGGACACCTGGTGGCCAGGGAAGTCCCAGACTTTTGCTCCAGCAGGATCAGTGTCCCCAGCTCCTGGCCCCAGCACACTGAGCTGCCTTGAGTGCCCAGCGCATGCTCAGTTCAGCCCCAAGGCGTCCTCTGGGCACTCTCACTGCCATCTCCACGCAGGAGCCCCCCCGCCCACAGCTATGACCCTGTCCCACTGATGTCCCTACCTCCGGACCTCAGCCCACTCCCTTGCATTATTTCTCCTGCCCCCCATCCATCCAAAACCTGTTGGCCACTTCCTCTGGGAAGCCTTCCGGATCGTTCCAGCTGTCCCTAATCTCTTCCTCTGAAGCACCAGCTGGCCAGACCCCTCTGTGCCCCCTTGGTCCTGGACATCGTCATCCTCACCACCGGCTACAGGCCAAGCACCGTGTTTGGCCCTTCACCTCACGCAGCCCTGTGCCGTCCATACGGTTATCGCTCGTTTTGCAGAAAAGGAAACTGAGGCCCACCCAGCACTATGACTTTCCTGGCTGCGTTATTGGGGGCTGAAATGCAGCCCCCGAGCCTGGGCTTTCCCATCGCTCGGTGCCCGAGCAGAATAGCTTCTGCAGAAGCGGGCAGAGGTTGGGGGAAAAGCCAGACCAGCAGAGAGCACTGGGCACTCTGTTTGTGAGCCACAGACACCAGGCCCAGAGAGGGAAGGCGCCAGGTCACAGAGGAGCTGGGGGCAGTGCTTGGCCTGGACTCAGGCCTGGGTCAGACCCTCAGGGGTGCCCAGGGTAGCACAGCCCTGTGGCCACCCAAGGAGAGTGATCCCTCCCCGGGACACAGCCCCTGTCCTGCCCACAGGCTGTCCCCAGCTTTCCCCAGCTGTGGTCTGAGCCCACGGTGGCCTGAGGGCGACCCCTGGTGGCCACCCGGGGAGCCCTCCCCACAGAATCAGGGAGCACGTGGCACAGAGCAGCCCTTTGGAGGCCTCGGCGGGATCACATTAAACTCATCCACAAAGCAGGAGCAGGGGCAGGAGTGGTGGGGAGGCCACCTAGCAGCCAGCCACTGACGAGGGAAGCCAGGGTCTTCCAGGGCAGGGAGGAGGCTCCCAAGACCCTCTTTGCGGGGTCCCACCTCCCACTCTCCCACCACCACCCTCCTCCTGCCCTCTTCCTGCACTCCCTCCCTGGGCTGGGAGTCCCGGAAGAAGCCCCGTGCCGGCCTCCTCAGAGCCCTGCCCACCACTGCCATTGCGCCCCCATCAGCCTGCTCCGAATTTGCTCCTTTGCCTGTCCGTACCTCCCCTCAGCTTCACCCAGACAAGAACTGGGTCCTTCTCTCCGTCACGTCACAGCCCTGGTTTCTAGGATAGGGCCTGAGACGCAGCGATGTTTGCAGGGTGTGAGCAGGGTGAAGGAGGGAGGGTTACGTGGAATGGGAGGTAAATGGGTTAATAAACAGGTGGATGATGAGGGAGGGAGGGAGGAAGGGGTGGAGGGAAGGGTGGAGGGGTGGAGGGAGGGAGTGAGGGAGGGGTGGAGGGGTGAAAGGAGGGAGGGGCGAAGGGAGGGGGAGGAGTGGAGGGGTGGAGGGAGGGAGGGGTGAAGGGAGGGGGGAGGGGGGGAGGGAGAGGGGCGCAGGGAGGGGGGTGGGGTGGAGGGGTAGGATGGATGGCTTGAGGGAGGAGTGCTGGAGGTTGGAGGGCTGGAGGGAGGGGTGGAGGGAGGGAGAGTTGAAGAAGGGGGGAGGGCTGGAGGGCTAGAAGGCTGGAGGGCTGGAGGGGTGGAGGGGTCTCCCTTGGGGGGGACCTGAGGGTGGGGAATCCGTGCCAGGACTGGCACCCGGGGCATATCTGGGGGACGCAGATCCACGGGGGTCCCCCGAAGAGGTACCTGGGGCACAGAACATGGCAAAGCACTGACTGACTGCACCAGGCAGGACAACCTTGGGCGTCAGTGCGGAGCTGTGCCCCGAGGGTCAAGGGAGTCAGCACCAGCAGGGTCACACCCGGGCTACTTCACTTAACCGTCACCCCACCCCAAACACCCGGGTTATGATGCCCATTTCACAGGTGAGGCGGCTGAGGCTCAGGGTGGCGAGCCACCTGCCAAGTGCTAGGGCTCAGAGCCAGGTCCCTGCGCCTCCCACAGTCTATGTACCTGGATCCCCTCAATGCGCTCGGTGACGACGTAGGCATGGTGCATGGCCACCAGCGGGACCTTGACTCCGGCCATCCGGCCCACAGCGCTGGCCCACACTCCTGCGGGCAGAGCAGGGATAGGTCAGCACTGCTGTGCCTGGAGGGGCGGCCGGCCAGGTGGGGTGGGGCGCCTGTGCAGGCACCTCTGTCCCGGGGCGATTCCTCTACGTCACACCCAGGCCCCTCCCCGCCCCCCCAGAGAAAGGCCCGGCTGAGGGAGCAGCCAGCGTGGCCACCCGAGAGCCAGGGAACAGTCCTGCTCACCTGCACAATTGACCACGCAGGGCGTCTGGATGGAGCCGTGCTCTGTCTCCACGGCTGCGACCCGCCGCACCCCGAAGTCGTCGGTCCGCACACGGATGCCGGTCACGGGGCAGTTCTCGATGACCTGGGAGCGAGAGGGGCTGCTTCCAGAGCCATGCAGGACTCCCCGAGGGTGCTGATGACCCCTGATGTCCCCCCGCCTCGCCTGGACGGGACCTGGGGCACCGTCGGGGAAGTGGGGAGACCATGGCGCTGGAAACCAGCCCCAGGAGCTCCTTGACTTGGGGAACTTGATCCCAGACCCGGGGCTCTTTCTCACAAAGTGGCTTTTAAAAAGCAAGGCTCGAGTCGCTAACGGGTGTCTGTGGTCTAGTCCTTCGGTAAAAAGGTCACCGATCAGTGTGGCTTGCTTCCACGTTGTATACAAGTGTATCTTCCTAAACACGTATTTGGGGTCAAACTAAAATCTCAACATTTTTCCCCTCTGGGTGATTTTCATTTCTTCTCTTTTGCTTTTCTGTCCTTTCCAATAAGTTCTACAACTCTGTGTTTATCTCGGATAAAAGACGAGAAACACAAGAAGAGATCTGGAAGGAAGGAGGGCTGACATCCCCCGAGGCACCGCCCACCTTTGCAGGGGCAGATCAAAAGGCTCAGAGAGGCTGTCCCCGGCCCAAGGTCACACAGCAGAGAGAATGGCACCTGTTTCCTTTCCTTGGGCTCTTGGGGTTCCTGGGGCCAGGAGCGGGGGGCACAGGGCCAGGCGGCCTTTGGTACCTGGGCTCCCCGGGCAGCAGCAGCCCTGGTGAGGGCGGTACACGTGCCGGCCGGGTCCATCGTACCGTCGTGCGGCACATACAGGGTCCCGTACAGGTCGTCCACGTTCATCAGCGGGTACAGTGCCTTCGTCTCGGCCGGGCTCAGCACGTGGGACTCCACGCCATACGCTTTGCCCAACTAGAGGGACCCAAAGGCGAGTAAGTCAGCCCTCGGGGAGCAGATATCCTCTGGCCGCTCTCCTCCCGGTCTGGGCCTCGGAGCTGCAGCTCCAACCTTGCCTCCTCCAGGAAGTTCCCCTGGGGACATGGGGTGATAATGGCTTATGTGGTTGACACCCCTAACGGGCTCAGACCAGTCTCTGGGGAGGAAGGGGCTTCTTACAGAAACATTTTGGGCTTGAGGACCAGACTCCCCAGTCCGACCAGCTCCCAGGAGGCCAACCCGATCCTGGGTCCCAGGCCCCTGGTTTAGCAGGACTGGCCACACCGGCACATTTGATTGGCCCACGGGCAGCCAATCAAGTGTCCCCAGGTATCACAACGGGACAGGCCCCACCCAACTAGAAAGAAGCTGAGCCAATCGGATTCTCTGCCTCAGAATGAACGTGGCTGAGGCTTCAGGGAGCTGCTGGGAACTTGGGCTGGAAGGTTGGGGCTGGGGCTTTCTTTGGAGGCCTCGGTCCCAGCTGACGCGCGAGCCCAGGGGCAGGATGAGGCCGAATGGGGCCAGCGCCTCTGCCCAGGAACCCACACCTGCCCTGGTGAAGCCAGCTGCCCCTGCCTCCAGCCTGGGGTCCCAGGGGACTCAGCATCCCTGTGACAATGAGCCCCTGCTGGCCACACTGCTCACTGCGCCCTGAGCGGGCATTCAGTCGGTGCTCTATAAGGGGACCGATGGCTGGAGAAGCCGGCCTCACCCATGTCCCCACCTCAATACAAGGCTCTTCAGCAGCATAAAGCTTTCTCCTTGTCGGGGACGCCTCCTGGTGAATGCGACCTCCCACTGATCCTGCCTCCCCTGAGCACAGCCCGGTGACGGTAACAGCTCCACTGTGGGGCCTCCCCTGTGTCCGGGGTTCGGTGACTGTGCTCCACAACACGGTCCCATTTTGAAGGCGAGCATGCCAAGGCTCGCCTGTCCCAGGCGGCCCACCAGCAAGGGCTCCTTCCCTGAGCCATGCTGCCCCGTCCCCACCCCGCCGGTGCCAGGCCCGAGCTCCCACCCACCGACATGAGCCTTTTGTACTCATCCAGACGCTGCCGGTTGGATGCTATGAACAGGCCCCCATTCTGGATCCAGCCCGTGTGCAGCCCTGTCTCCTCCTCCAGGTCGTGGCTCACCACACGCCGGGTGTGGGCCAGAAGCTCCACCTCCACGTCGCTGGGCCGAAGCTGCCACAGCAGGCCTGGCCGGGAAGGGGCAGGGCACCATCAGTTCCCGGCAAGGCGGTGGGGCACCCCTTCCTCCCTCCCGGCAGGCCCCGGGCTCCCAAAGAACAGGCGGCGGGCCTGGGTCTTTCTCTGAAGGCCATGGGGGACTTGGAGAGGCAGATGAGCAAGAAATCACAGCGCCGGACGCCTGGGGGGCTCGGTCGGTTAAGCATCCGACTGCGGCTCAGGTCACGATCTCGTGGTTCATGAGGTCAAGCCCCACCTTGAGCCCCACGTCGGGCTCTGTGCTGACAGCGAGAGGCCTTCCTGGGATTCTCTCTCTTTCTCTCCGCCCCCACCCCACCACCACTGTGCACGCTCTCTCTCTCTCTCTCTCTCTCTCTCAGAATAAATAAAATTTAAAAACAAATCATAGGGTCCAAGATGATTTGGGGACGGGGCTCCTGGCCCCTGGGCACCTCAGATTGTGGCACTATCGAAGGTCCTATTTATGAACACTTTCTGCGTGCCAAGCCCAGGGCTCAGCCTGTCACAGGCTGACAGAGCAGCCCCTGAGGTCAGCATGATTAGCTTACGGTGACATTAAATGGCACCAAACAGTTCCACTCTCGGGACAGCAGAGGAGGTGACGACGGGGCCAGGACCCCGACCCAGGACCGAGAAGCCCAGGTGCAGGCTGTCGAGCAGCAAAGCTGCTCCATTCGGAGCAGAGTGTGGGGCGTGGGTGGCCAGGGCTGAGGCCGGTCTCACAGCGACGGGACGGTGGGAAGGCAGAGGCAGCGGTGTGCAGGCCTGAGCGCGAGGCCCGGACTGCTTCCCAACTCCACGTCCAGTGATCTCACGCTGGCAGCATGACGTTAGCCAAGGTGGGGGTGTTTACCCCCCAGAAACTGGCAAACTTAACCCAGGACCCGGGGTTAAGGCAGAGGGTCGGCCGCGTGCATACCGTAGGCGCTTCATGCGTGCCCACTGGCTAGCTAGCAGGTTGAGACTCACGGACGCACCTGGTGCCCACGGACGACACCGCTCTGCATCACCCCGATGGCTCCTCCCCCGTCTGTGCTCTAGACCCGCCGGAGGACCCCCCTCATCCACGGTGGCTCTGTCTGGGGAGGGGTGTCCGCTCTCGGAACAGACAGCTGTCTGGGCCCCCAGCTCCGGTGACAGCCCCGCTCCCTCCTCCCCACCTCTGCTCTTCAGGGACGTGGGGGGCCAGGAGGACCCCCCACCTTCGGATGAACCCGCGTCTTCTGTGTCCCTCCTCCTCCAGCGCGGCTGCCTCGGGTTGCCAACCCGGAATCAGCCCCTTCCAGCACCCCCTGCCCCGGCCCCTACCTGCCGTGTGCCAGGTGGTCCCGGAGGTCAGCCGCTCCCGCTCCAGCAGCACTGCCCCGCTCACGCCCAGCTTGGCCAGGTGGTACAGGGTCTGGCAGCCCAAGCTGCCCCCGCCGATGACCACCACGTGGGCTGTGCTGGGCAGGGGCTGGCTTGGGCCCCGGGCCACCGTCGAGGGGCCCTGGGGGTCCTTCAGGGTCCGCCGGTACGGCACGCTCTTCTCGGCGGTGGGGCCGGCCTGGCCGGTCAGGGCGCGCAGCCCCAGGCCCCGCGTCCGGCCCCGGCGAGGGCATGTGGCGGCCACACGCAGGGCTCTGCTCAGCGAGGCCATGGGGACTCCAGACTCAGCACCGCAGGGAGCTGGGGAGAGAGTCGGGGCTGGCTGGGGCGCGGAGGGGTGGGGGCTGCACCAGGTGACACCCGGGGGGACAGCCTCCCATACCCTCCAGGCCCTCCTTCCTCCGCCTCCCCGGGGCCCCGAGTGCACCTGCAGCCCAGTGCTCAGGGACTGAGGGCCTGTGGGCATTGGCGAGCCCAGGGCGACCGTGGTGGGAGGCAGGAGGTCCCTGCCAGCCCAGGGGCGGGCTGCTGGAGTAGGTCATCGAGGGGACATGACTGCAGGTTGACCCACGAGCTGGACCCAGGCAGTCAGAGGCCCCTCACCCCCTCCCGCATCCCGGGAATGTACATTCTGCCCCCGTTCCCACAATGGGAGCCGTTTTCAGGAACGAAGGCTCGAGGGAGCAAAGCGTCGCTGAGACCCTCTGGACAGTTCGAGTGACTGAGCCCCGTAAGGCCGCTGTAGAAACTAAGATCTGGTAGGTGGGTGCAGAGACCCACTGTCTCCCGGCCCCGAGACGGGCCTCGTTGCGAGGCCCCTTGCTTGCTAACCCTGCCACCTGCCACCGACAGTGGCCTGCTTCTGTCCGTCTCTCTTCGCCCTCCGTGGACGGACATGGACAGTGAACCGGGCTGTGACCAAGCACCGGCCCTGGGCTGGGGGGGGGTGGGGGTGTCAGGGGCACAGGGGAGGTGGGGAGCAGGGGGGTGTCAGGGGCACAGGGGAGGTGGGGAGCAGGGGGGTGTCAGGGGCACAGGGGAGGTGGGGAGCAGGGGGGTGTCAGGGGCACAGGGGAGGTGGGGAGCAGGGGGGTGTCAGGGGCACAGGGGAGGTGGGGAGCAGGGGGGTGTCAGGGGCACAGGGGAGGTGGGGAGCAGGGGGCCGATAGGAGACCTGGGGAAGTGGGGTCACCGGTGAGGGAGGGCAGGGAGGGGGGAGGGGACCTGAGCACTGAGGACAAGCAGGAGCTCAGGTGTCAGGGGGATCCAGGACCCAGAGAGGTGACCTCCAGAGGGGGAGAGGCAGGCTGCAGGGGGAGGGGGCTCAGCACACGGGGCAGGGTATCTTCCTGAGCACCGCGCCCCGCGTCCCACAGGTCTGCAGGAAGAGCCCCCGGCACGGCGGTGTGGTGATGGGACAGGTTTGGCAGTGGGGGGGAGACCGAGGGAGGTGTCAGTCCCCAGAGGGCCTGGGCAGGGGCCGCGGTGAAGGAGTCACCTGGGCACACAGACGGGAGCGTGGGGGTGGGGGGTGGGGGGAGGGGAAGCCCCCTCCCTGCCCCTCTGCCTCCTCCTCGGTGTCCCCCAGGGGCCTTCAGGGCTCACCTCAAATCCCTCCTCCTTCAGGAAGCCCTCCCAACCAGAAAAGTCACATAATTGCAAGAACACGACAGGAGGCCCACCTCCTAAGGAGCGAAGGGGCCAAGAGGTGTCTCCCTGGGGGTGTATCCTGCCCACCACGGGGAGGACAGGGCCGCTGGGAGGGGCCTCCCGGGCCCCCTTCTGGGGTCAGTAGGACAAGCAAGAGAGATTTAGTGGTGAATGTGAGGTGCACGGGTGCCACCTACAGTCATAGTCGTCGTGACTGATATTCATGACCTCGTTAATTTAATTTAAAAAGTCGACCTCTGGGGCGCCTGGGTGGCTCAGTCGGTTGAGCGTCCGGCTTCAACTCGGGTCGTGATCTCGCGGTTTGCGAGTTCGAGCCCCGCGTCGGGCTCTGTGCCGACAGCTCGGAGCCCGGAGCCTGCTTCGGATTCTGTGTCTCCCTCTCTCTCTGCCCCTCCCCTGCTCGCACTCTGTCTCTCTCTGTCTCTCAATAATAAATAAACGTTAAAATTTAAAAATAAATAACAAACAAATCAAATAAAAAGTAGACCTGTTTCCAAGAGTGTGCCAGGTGCCAAACTTCCTCCTTCAGCAACCGAGAAATGCTCTCAGGTAGGGGAGGAGAGCAAGGTGCTGGAAGGCGGGCTAAGGTGGCCAAGGCCACAGGGCGGCCAAGTGGCCGAGCACAGCCCCCGGCCTGCAGGCTCTCCCGGGACCTGGTCTGGGGGAGGGGAGCCTCGCCGCCACACCTCAACAGTGGGGACGCGGGTGAGGGGCCCAGCTGTCCGGCTGCTCAGGGCTGCCCGCGCGCCCCACCCCCCCCCCCAGCGGGGTGGGGGGGCCAAGGCATCTCAGTCCCTCTGCCCCCCTTTGCCCCCCAGTCGAAAGGCCCACCTGCCTCCTGCCCACAGAGGGGCTCCCCGGCCACGTATCTGAACTTACCTTCTGTCTCCAAAGTGCCCTAATCTTCCAGGAACCCCCAACAGTGGCGCCCTGCCAGTGGAAAGTCGGCGTCACGTGGCTGTGGGGCACGTTCAAGGCTGGGCATCCGCCCCCGCGCCCGCCCGCGCTGCCCCTTCCCCGCTCCCGTCCTGCCAGCTCAAGTGCCTCCCGCCCCGGGGGCCGCCACGTGCCCCCTCCCCACCCTCCGGTGGCCCGCGGGGTCTCCCGGGGGGCGGGGACGGGGGCCTGGGGCTCTCCCGGTGCCGCGGGGCCGCCGGTGCTCCCCCGACCCGAAGCAGCTGCTTCGACGTGAACTCGCTCTCCTGCCCCGCTGACCCTCTCCCGCCCCGGTCAGCAGCGTGGCCCGTGTGTTCCCCGGGGTGAGGGCGCAGGGCAGCCCAGGGCGCGGGGGCATTAGGACGGGGTGGGGACTTGAGCGACAATGTCACCTGAGCTGTGAAGCCGGAGCCAGAGGACCGCTCCTCAGAGGCTGTGGGGTGAAGGAGGTTGACGGAGCCTCCGCCTGGTGGAGGAGGGCTCGCGCCCTCGCAGCCCGAAGGTTCCTGCAGCCAGAGGCGGAGAGAAGTCTTGATCTGTCCCAACCCCGCCCGCCCAGGGGAGGGCCCGGGCCCTGCCCCTCTCGGGGTCGGGGGGGGGGGGGACCTCCAGCCGGCCACTGCTCCGCTTGGCGCCCCCTGCCAGTGCCTGGCCCAGGGACTGCAGGGTGCCGTCCCTTCCTTCCTCCTCAGCAGCTTCCCAGCGGGACCCGGGCGGCCCGCCCCCGGCCCGCCCCCGGCCCGCCCCTGTCACCGCCCCCCACCCCGCCGGGAGGGACCGCCCACCGCCTCTGGCTTCTTGGCTGCCAGGGCCGCAAGCCTGTGGGCGGCAGAGCAGTGCTGTGGACCCCGAGGCCCCATTAACCCTGGGTGTTGGTGCGGGTGACCTCACCTCCTCATCGCTAAAACAGGGGTTACAGGTATGCTCCGGTGCCCCCGTGCACCCCTGCCTGCCCGTGCCTGTCTGTGCTCTCCAATGCCCCCAAATGAGCTTAGCACAGGTGAGGTGGGCAAAAAGTGCTGGGTAAGCAACAGGGTTGTGCCAGGCCCTGTGGCTCGTGAGGGCCCCTGGGGAGGGGATCCAGGGCCCTCGCAAGCACCTGCCTGTCCAGCTCCGGCTTGCTTGCTCCCGGGGCAGGGGTGCCCACCGCCTTCAGAGGCAACCCAGAAAGGCTGGCTGTCTGCACCCTGCCCTCCAGAACTCCTGGATCCCTCCATCGCTTTCTGAGATGTCCCTGAGCCTCTGGCTTGCCAGCTGCACAGTGCCCAGCTCCCCTGGGCAGGAATGCCTGCCTCCATGTGACTGCTGGGGACCTTGGGACCCGGAGAGGGGCGTCAGCCTGACTTGGGCCACACAGAAGCCTTCGGTCTGACTCTGGACCTAGGCCGTTCAGTGTCTGCCCAGAGGAGAGACCACTCACTCCCCTGCTCGCCCTTCTCCGCCCCCGCCCCCCGCCCCCCACCAAGGAAGATCGCCCCACAGGTGCAAGGCTTCGCTGGATGGTGCTCGGGCCAAGGGCAGGGGGCCCAGCCTGCTCACTCAGCACACGGTGGGCCAGGCCAGCAGCCTGGGGCCAGGCTGCACTCACTCAGTGAGGCGAAGGGCAGGTCAGACAGAGTGAAGACGGAGCGTGGCCACAGCGTCCTCAGAGCACTAGACGTGAGGTGCACCGGGGACACAGCGGTTGCAGCGGCCGAGGCAGCCCGGGCCTCTCCTGGCCCTGCACTCAGAGACAAGCGGTGGTTGCAAAATTGTCCCAAGCCAAGCGAGCAGCAGAGTTGCCCTGGACTTTGGACGAGGGGTGGTGGCTGGCGGGCCAGGCTGGCTGTGGGTCAGCGTTATAGGATAGGTGATTGATCAGGCCCGGCTCGGGTCCGGGACAGGTGGATGGGCCACCTCGTCTCCCCAGGCTGCTGGAGGGCACAGCTCCAGAGCTGGGCAGGCTCCAGCCAGGGACGCTGAGGCAGGGCTGGTCTCCTCTGGCCGAGCCTCAGTTTCCCCATCTGGGGCGCAAGGACTATAACCCCTGTAGTGTCAGTTTTAGGGAAGTTTTGTAAATTTCTCTATGTTACTTTCTACTTTTGGTGCCCTTTGAAGAGAGCCGTGGTGCAAAGCGGGGTGACAGTTGACCCTTGAGGGTGAGGGGTCACCCCCAGTGCCAGCCCTCCCCCTGTCCCCGGACCGACACCCTGGCGGGCTGCCCCCTGCCCGCATGGCCTGCATGCACCTGGGCCAGCACCCTCCTTGCCCGGGCGGCCCTCCCCACAGGCCCTGGCCGGCCCTCCGCCCCCACCGGCTGGCCAGGCCGCCAGGACAGAGGGAGGCGCCTGCAGGCCGCCCTCTGACTGGGCAGACGGCCAAGGTGGAGCAGGGGGATGGGCCGGGGGAGGAGCCTCCTCCAGAGAGCTCCCTGCGTGGCCCTGCAAAAGAGGGACACTAAATAACAACAGGGCAGCACTCACTGCCGTGGACCCGGAGGAAGGTAGCGCCCAGCCTGGCCCCAGTGGCCTCTGCGAGGTGCTCCGGGGGCCTCACTGGGGGACGAGCCATGAGCGCTCTACACGTGTCACCTCAGAGAAAAGACAAGACCGGTGCCGTTGACTGAGGCACAACACAGCCAAGGGGTGTCAGGCAGGGCAATCCAGGGAGCAGGGAAGTTTCCAGAAAGACTTGGAGGGCTGGAATTAGAACGCTTCCAAGATTTTCTTTTTCCAATAGAGACCCTACAAAAACATCAACTCCCCCCATGCCTTCATGACGACAGGGTGTTTCTTCATCCGGGGCTGAGGGGTGGTCCTCCCCCCAGAGGCAGGCGGCCCCCTCCCTGCCCCGCACACTCAGGGCTGCGGCCACTTGGGCACAGCTCTTCCCAGCAGTGGGAGGCCGAAGGGTCCCTCCACACCCCTGGGACCCACACAGCGGGCGTGGGCGGCTCCGTGCAGGGCCCCAAGGCTCCCGCTTCACTCTGATTTGTTCTGCAAAGTATTTGTGAGCGAAATAGTGTGTGTGTTGGGGGGGGGGGGGGCTGGTTGCTCCTTCTTGCGGGGCCAGACCGACTGAGGGTTTCGCGGGTCACCTGGGGCTGCCACACTGAGCTTCAGGCACCACACTGCCCAGGGGAGGGGGACAGAACGGAGCTTCGGAGGGAGACCCTGCAGAGGCTGTTGCAAGCCGGACATGGAAAAGCAGTGACCACGGACACAAGACCCCCCCCTACACACACACACACACACACACACACCAGCCAGGCCCCCTGTCGGTCAGCCAAACCCTCTAGGCTCTCACATCAACAACCCCCCCGGGGTCAGGAGGCCTCCCCCACCCCCCACCCGCCCATGAAATGCAGATTTCCAAGCTCCTCTTGAAAAGTTGAGAGGCTGGGCCACACGGGCCACCCCCCCTCCCCCCCCCCCAGCCAGATGCACTTAGATGGGCCTGTTCTGTCCAGTTGGCCACTGTCCCCACCCTGCCAGTTTGCCCTTTCACATTTCCTGCTGGCCTCGGGGAGCTTTGCCCAAAGACTGGGAGCCCCCAGGTATTGCCCGAGGCAAAGACAATCTTCCTCTCTCCGGCTCAGGGGGCCAGAGCTCCGGGAAACAGGAACCCACCCAGGGAAACGGGTCTTGCAGTGAGCAGAGGGTGAGGGGGCTGTGCGGTGCTGTCTTCAGCCCTGGGATCCGAAAGGCCTCAGGGCGCTTAGGCGAGGGCAGCGGCTCCCGGGGGATGGGGGGCTTGGCCCCCGCCCCCGCCCCAGGAGGCTGAATCTTTACAGAAACACCGCCCCCTGGTGTCCATATGTGAGCATGACACCCTGGGAGAGCTGGACCCCAGACCAGGACCCAGACCCAGGATGGGCACTATTGCCCCAAGAGGGAACCCGCAGGCAGACTGGAACGTGGGTCCCCCCACTGGGACTGGCATCCTGGGCTCCTTCGGGCTCTCACGCTGTCCTCACGGAACACGCCCCTGGCAGGGAGCTTCCTTCCTGATTGCTATGGGCTTTGTCTCAGTTTCCGAGATCAGCTTGAGATGCGCCCTCTCCTCGTGGGATGTGTCCGTTTCTCCCCAAAATTCGGCCAGCTTTCCTCTTATAGATTTTCAGGCTCTGTTGTGAAGTGTATTAAGCTCCAGGATTGTTCTAGCTTATCATTTCATTGTCCCTTTTTCTCATGAAATAATGAACCTCTTTATCCTGGGGGCGGGGGTGCTGCTAAATATTTAACATATTTGGCTCTTGAGGTGGGGAGCGTTGGCTGATCCCTTTGGTGTAAATACTCCCGCCAGCACCAAGTTCAAGCTGCCAGCGGGGAGTTGCTGAACCCAGAGCCGGAAGGAGGCCCACAGGACCTAGCACGAGCCACTTGTGGCCACCACTGTTTTTACACGTTAACGCTTTTTGCCCCAAAGCAAATATTGGTCTGATACCAATATTGTTCTCTGCGCTCTGACACCTGCCTGGTGCATCTTTTCCCATCGTCTGCTTTCAGTATTCCTGTGACATGATGTCTCAGTGGTGCCCAGCACATTCCTACTTTAGAGTGTGACACAAAGCTGTGACCTCCCACCACTGGGGACAACGGCTTCTCCCGGGAGCCGACAGAGCAGAGTGCGGGGCCCACAGACAAGAGGCTCTCACCCGGCCCGGCTGCCGGTCTCCACCCTGGGACACACTTTGTCCCTTTTCTGCTGAACTCGCTGAGCCCCCTAATCGGGGAGAGAACTGGAAGCATGCGCTTGGCACGTTGGTTAGGGTTTGGGGTTTAGAGGGGGTGTCAGAAGACAGTTCTAAGAAACAAAATACATCAGACCAGGGGCGACTGGACGGCTCAGTCGGTTGAGCGTCCGACTTCAGCTCAGGTCATGATCTCGTGGTTTGCGAGCTCGAGCCCCGCATCGGGCTCTGTGCTGACAGCTTGGAGCCTGGAACCTGCTTTGGATTCTGTGTCTCCCTCTCTCTCTCTGTCCCTCCCCTGCTCTCTCTCTCTCCCTCTCTCTCACACACACAAGTAAACATTAAAAAAGGTTTTTAAAAAATATGTCAGACCAAAAAGCCATTGGGGCAGTTGAAATAGAAACATACGTTCTCTCCCAAGTGTGTGTGCTTTACTCCCTACACGATGCAGGTGTAGCTCACTTGTGTGAATTGAGTTATTCGGGGTGTTGTTCATATCCGAAGTGGGAAAGGACTGTGGAGCGTCTGAGGAAGCTCAGCATTCTGTGCATTTTCCCCATGAATCAAGATTATCCATCCACCACCAAGACATGCCTCGAGGGGGCCTGACAGCCTGTGTTTGCCCCACGGACCCCTCATGGCTACTGGTCTCTGTCTCCGTTAGCAGAGGCTGCTGTCACCTCCTGCTTCCCCCCATTCTCTTATCTTTCTCTGGTAATCAGACCAGAATAAAGACTGCATTTCCCAGCCCCCTAGGCAGCCAGGTGTGGCCATCTGGCCAAGTTATGGCCAGAAGGTGTCCTTAAAGAAAGATGGTCATGCCCCTTCCCTGCCCCTTCTCCTTCCTATTGGCTGGAAGGTGGATTCCAAGGCTGGACCTGAAGTCCCGTCTGGGAGCATGTGAAGCCACACCCAGGAGACCAAAAAGAAAACTCGGAAAGACCTAGGTCCCTGACAGTGTGAGCCTGGGTCGCTACCCAGACTATTAGGTGAGCAAGAAATGGCTATTTCCGTCTCTTGTCTTATAGGCTGCCCATCATCCGTGGCCAGATTGTAACCCTAACAGCCCAAGGCTTGCATTGGGGTACGGCTTCAGAGAATTGCGGGTGGGGGTCTTGCTTCAGCCATCTCGTCACAGCCCCAAGGGCACATAGGTGCCAAGATGTGGAATGATTATCCAGAGAGAATCCAGGGGAACAAATCCTATATGCACGTGTAGGCTTTCTTTTTCTAGGGAAATTAAAGGATCAAAACTAAATTGTTAAGAAAAGAAATACAGCAATCACGACTAAAGAACAGGAGTCTAACTCACAAATGCAAAATCTTATGGGACCTCCCCCCCGCCGCTACCCGCTCCTCCAGCGGTGGGGCCAGCCAGTCCCCGTGGCCAGCCGGAGCCATCCAAACGAGAGCTGCAATTATAAAACCCTGTGATTTGTGCACATTTAATACATTTGTAATTTTCTACTTGGAAAAGTCCCATTTTAGATAGATAATTTGAATGGAGACCTAAAACTTTTGTTCAAGGAAGTCATGTTTTGTTTCAGCCCGTAAGAGGGAAAGCCTACCTCCAGTCCTCGGCTTTTGCGATACGAGCTATCAAGGTCACCGGTTTCCGGTCAAGTCCCGTTTCAGTAGTATATTACAAGTTGTGCTATCAAATATTTCTATCCTTTAAGAATAAATTTGAAGTATTTTATAATTTCCTTTTTGATTTTTATCTAGAAGTACATTTCTTAACTTGCAAACATATGGCAATTTCTTGTATATATTTTATTACTGATTTCTACCCTTGCTCATTGTGGCGAGAGAAACTAGTCTGTAAGGTGACTTGAAATCCTTTGAGATCTGCATTATGGGCCGGTACGAGGTAAATGTTCATGGAGATGATGTGTACTCTCCGAGGGGTCACAACACTCTGCATATGCAATAGCTAATGGTTATTTTACTGTTTTTGTTTCAATGTCTGCTTCACTTTTCAGTTAGAGACAGAAAGAGAAAGTTGTATTAGAGCTTCCCATGTATGATGATGGGTTTGTCTCATTCTTTCTGTTCTTCTGTGAATTTTGCTTTATGAATTTTGAGGTTATGTTAGAAGGAGCATACGACTTTAAAACTGTCATGTTTTTCTAATAAATGAGAATTTTAACTCATTAGGTAACAAGCCTTTTAAAACAATTTTAATTCATTAGGTAACAAGCCTTTTAAAACTCTGGTGATGCCTTTTTTTGTTTGGTTTGCTTTAAAATCTGTTTGGTATGACATTAACTTTTAACTTGACTACACTGTGAATTTTTCTTTCTTTTTTTTTAAACATTTATTCATTATCGAAAGATAGAGACAGAGCATGAGCAGGGGAGGGGCAGAGAGAGAGGGAGACACAGAATCCAAAGCAGGCTCCAGGCTCCGAGTTGTCAGCGCAGAGCCTGACGCGGGGCTTGAACTCACAAACCGTGAGATCATGTCCTGAGCCGAAGTCGGATGCCCAACCGACAGCCACCCAGGCACCCCTACACTGTGAATTTCTATTTTTCATCTTTGAAGTCCAGGGTTAACTACACTGTGTTAATTTGTCCTGGGGCAAACCAATGCCTTTACATTGTTTTACTTCTGGAAAGTTAACAAACTGATTGAAACCTTTGTCCTATTTGGTGTGTTAATTTCCTTTTCACGATGGGGGTGCTCCTTGAGATGCCCAGCTTTACGCAGGAGGCCAGTTCCGGCTCTGGCCTCCGAGGTCCTGGGGCCAGTGTCTTGAGTGTTGGAATCCCTGGTCTCCACCCCAGAGGGCTTGAGATCCTCGAGGCTGCCCTGGCATAGGCTCCCGTATCTGCTCTGGTTTTGTGTCTCTCCTTTCTGGGACAGGCCACCTTGTTCCAAGCTCAGTCTTGCATTCTCTTTTTATATGGCGTTCCTGTGTTTGTGGTGCAGTGGTGGGAGAGGCGTCCTCCTCACCTCAGAAAGTGGGTGGTTCCCATCTCGTCCAGGGAGCTTTCCTAGAGCTCCACAGGGCGGCCTCTGCGGCTGCCCCACCCGGGAGTGCCCACACCGTCAGATGAAGGGACATGGCGCCCTGGCACCCTGAGAGCCCTGCGGGCAGCAAGCCCTCTGACCAGGGGTGCGTGGCTCCCATCAGCTTTCCTACATCCCGGGGTGACCTCAGGCGGCAGCCTCCTCCTCCCTCCAGGCCTCCACCCTGGTCCACGCGTGGGCCCCTGAACAGGCCTGGGGCTTCCCACTCTTCCTGGGTCTGGGCTCCACAGCAGGTGCTTTGAGGCCCTCCCTCGAAGCTTCCCTGCCCCTAGCACCCCCAATTCCACCTGCACTTCCCCTCACGCCACCGTGGCTCTCTGCAGCTCGCTCGGCCCTGCTCGGGGCAGCCGGGGACCGCTGACCCCAGGGCTGCTGAGGGAGCGTCTGTGCCTGTCCATCCCCGACGTGGGCGTGAGAATTCAGAACTGCAGCCGGCTCTCTCGGGAGGTGGGGTTGGGACAACCAGGCCTCTCGGGGCCTCGGGCCTGAGAAACTCATTGAGAAAGGGCTGGTCCAGAAAAGGCGGGCCTCCCATCGGGTTCTCAGGGGCATCACAGTGAGCCAGACTCCGGGGCTGTGGGTCCCGGAGACCAGGGCTGGGTGAGCTCCAACACTCTATCTGTGTCACCTCAAACATCGGCACCGGCCTCCTGGTTTGCAACAAAATCTGAGTGCCGGCTGTGTACCAGGCTCCAAGTCTCACTTGATCCTCACCACCTTGAGGTGGGTCCCGGGGCGGGTCACCCACCCCGTCAGCTATGCCCCTGTCTCCTCAGTAACAGGACCCCAACACTCTCCAGGGAGGCCACGTGTCCCGCTCAAGTCCTGCAGTCAGTATGAGCCTCCACTGCAGGCAGGAGTGGCCACGTGCCTCAGCTCTGGGTAAGGAGGGGAAAGGGAAGCACTGTGCCAACCTCTGCCTCTGCCTCTGCCTCTGCCCATGGCCTCGATGGCAGGAGCTCCAGCAGCCACCTTGGACCATGAGGCCACAGCGAGGATGGACGCACAATGCTGAGGAGGGGAGGGGCCTGGGTTTAGGGATGGGGCACCAAACCGTCCCTGGAACCTTGTCTGGACTACGTCTCCATGAGGGAGAAATAAATCTCTCCCTTACTGTTCTGATTTTCTGTCGAAGGCCATAGACCCACTCTCTGGAGAGATCATTTTTTATCTCCAACGTATACCTACAAAGAAACTGGCTGGCCTGAAGGACATACCCGAGAGGCGGCAGGGCTAGGGTTGAATCCCACCCAAATGGGAAGACTGTCTCTGATGGCCGCGGGAGGATTCTGTGGGACACGGCGTGGGAAGCCCATGGCACGGGGCCAGCCGGGAGGAGGCGCCCGGGCAGTGGCCCTGGCATCACGATCTATTCCAGACCCACAGCCTCTTGCCTCCCCAAGGCCTCTATCTGACCCAGGCCACAGCATCCTGGGCTCACAGTGTCCGGGTGGGGCAGATTCCGCTGGACACTGACAGAAGAATCCAGCCACTCCCTCCTCCCTGGCATGAAAGGCCAGCCACTCCTGCAGAAAAGAACTTAGGTTTATTTGCAGTAAAAACCGCGGTCTGAAAAAACCTATTGGCAAATGTACAGTTTGCGTCCCACTGGGGGGGTCGTCACCAGCTGTGGGACCCCCAGACCCCTGACCCGCATGCACCGGGCTCCTAAGTGTTCACAGCTAACGTCAGGCCCCGGGTCCAAAGCCCCTCCGGAGCTCGTCCTGTCTCCTGCCGAAACCCCCCACCCCCGCTTCCCAGCCTGCCCCCGGCCTGCCTCCCCTCCGGGTTCATGCAGTGCAAACCCAAACCAAACACGTTTCAAAACAAACGAAAAACAAAAACAAAACATTCACAAAAACCAGCGTTCTAAATTATGTTTTCTCAGTATCCTGCGTTGTCGTGACGCCTCGTTTCACGATAACCTCAAATATACATCATTTTCGTGCTCTTATAAAATATCTTCCTTCTTATTCACAGATATATAATGGGAGCTTTGGAAGAAATAATTACAAACTGTTTTTTCCCTTAAAAAACAAACAGGCCAACCCGGAAACAAAACAATCGAAACAAGAGAAACAAAACCCTTTTGACAACAGTAAACACGAAAGGGGCCGGCTGGGTCCGCCCCCCCCCCCCCCCCCGCCACACCCCCCAGGTTCGTGGCTGGGCCATCGGCAGAGGGCTGCGTGTGCAAAGTGCTGGATGTGCCCTGACGATGGGGACTCGGGGCTGCTCTCTCCGAGGCCAGCTCTCTGCTTCCCTCCCCGTGTCCCTCTGCCCCCCAACACGATCCTGTTCACCCTTGCGCCTCAAGCCTCTGCGGACCACCTTCCCTCTTCCCCTGGCTGCTGACCGTCCCTGACCCCTCCCTGCCTCCTCCCCGGGCCGGGACACTGCGCGTGTGAGCTGAGCCTGGAGGCCACACGGCTGACTTCAGAGGAACCCACCCCAGGGTGCAGCGGGGCAAGGCAGCTGGCCGAGGGGCAGGGGACACACAGCCCAGGTTTCACCAGCAGCTTTGGCACGGAGCTCGCAGGGAGGTGGCGCCGCTAGGTCTCGTGCCACATCCAGGCCGAGGGAGGGAGAGGGTCTGGACGAGACAGTCAGAGGTCAAAGGCCAGGGGGAGTCAGGAGGGGGAGTTGGGGGGTACGGGGGCCACCCCCAAGAGCACTTATTTCGAGCTGGCCACAGGCCCAGTTCGGGGCGGCAGGAGGAAGTCTCGCAAGGGCCGGTACCGGCACCGGTGGGGAGGCTGGGAGGCCCCTCAGGAACCACCCCGCACGACACAGGAGACTCCGGGGTGGGGGGAGCGGGGCCGGGGGGGGGGGGGCTCCTTCTGCAGAGGAATGTGAACAGCAGGGACCGAGCGAGGGGAAAACTCTTGTTTTCTTCTCACCCACATCAGGGTTTACAAAAGGTGTATCCACCTGGCAGCAGGACAGGACAGACGCATTCCTGGGGTTCAGAGCAGGAACAGTACCACTGGCTGGGGAGGAGGGTCGACCCCTTCATCGTTCGCTCAGGCCCCCTCCTGAGAGAGGGAGCCCCCCCCCCCGGGGCGGAGCCTGCACACCCCTCACGCGGAGGGCCACGAGGAGTCAAGGGGGCCCGCGCGGACCCCCCGGCCGTGCTCTCTTCTCCTACACCTGAGCCCAGCTGGGGCTGAGCACGGGCTGCGGCAAACGGCCCGGCTCCGGTCCCTTCTGACTCTCTGGGCCCGAGGCTGCCCCCCGGGAGCGGCAGGAAGCAGGCAGGCTGAGCGTCCAGGGCTGAGCAGAAGGGGCTGGGGGAAGGCCCCCTCTGCCGTCCCAGTCCTCCCCGGGAGCACCTGCGGTTCAGACCTCGGCTCCCGAATGCCGTCTCAACAGGACAGGGGCCAGGTGAGCTCCGGCCTCGGCTGTCACCCAGAGCCTGGCTCAGGACGCCCCAGGCGCTCCCTCCCCCCGGCGCTCTGGTGGTGGCCGTCACGACAGGGCTGGCCCAGCTCCCCTCTATGTACAAGTAGTGTACCCGGGACAGGCCACCGAGGGCAGACTGAAGGTGGGCCGGTTCGCGTGTAGGATTCTGAACACCCTCCCCATCCCCATGGGCTGCTGAAGACTGGAAGGTTGGCGGGCGTGTCCCCTCTGAGTCACAGAGCTAGAGGCAGACTTCAGAGCCGGACTCTTCGAAGAAAATCCACGAGCCCTGTCCGTGTCGTTGTCGTCACTGGATGCCCTCCTCTTCTACATATGTTGAGGGAAACCAGCCGATCTGAAAAAGGTGGCGGGGGTCGCGTGAGAGAGCGTGTGCGCACGGGTCTGCATGTGTCTGCACACGTACGTGCACGCGTCGGGGTGAGGGTCGGCAGAGGCTCCTGGAAATGGGGGCTCCTTCAAGAGACTGGAGTTCGGAGCCAGGCTTACCCCAAGGGGGGGCCCCGGCAAAGACTGGGAGCCTGGGGGAGCTGCGGCCCCGGGGTGGGAACGACCCTCAAACGCGCCCGCCCCCGGCAGCTCAAGATGACATACTCTCCCCTCCACCTGCCAGCCAGAAAAAAATTAAATCCTTCCTGGAGGAAAATAACATCACGCCAAGCCTCTGTTCTATACACAGGCTCGTTATTCAATCAATCAGGACCCGGTGACAGAAAGTAGGAGAAAATGCAGGTAACGGAAACGGATTACTACCGGATTAGTAATAATCCCCCGGACAATACTATCCAAAAATGAACTCGACACAATTCCTCACAAAAAGGAAGCAGGTCTCGCTGGAGGTACGACCGATCCCTCGGGGGATGACCAGGAGAGGGAAAACTGTCTCTTAGCATAGAACGTCCCTCGATGGGTGTTCAAGAAACAACGGCCAGAAAATCACTGTTTTTCAACCATGATAGAAAGAATTGACCAGACAAAATTCATCAGTAAGTGACAGAACCAGTAGATGAAAGTTTGATGGGGGACAGGATATTTACCTGATTTCAAAGTGTTACCCTGCAAGGTACTCATGAATAACAGTAAGTTCATGGTGGAGAAACTCAACAGACAATCGCTTTAACCAAGTCACCAAAATTAACGTCACAACAACAGGACAAACTGACCTCACATACCTCTGGATGGGACACTACAGTACTGAAAGGGATACAACACCCACATTATGTTCCCACCAAAGATATATGACCTCAACCTCATCATGAAGAAAACATCAAACAAACCTAAACTGAGGGATAGCCTACAAAAATAACTGGCCTATACTCCTCAAAAAGGTCAAAATCATATAAGACTGAGAAAGGCTGAGGAATCGTCCCAGAAGAAAGAGAGTTAAGGGCCATGGCAAGTAAATGCAATTCCTTTGGGTAGACGAGACACGGGATAACCGGTGACATCTGAATATGGACTGTGGGTTAGAGAATCGTATTCTATTAAAGGGGAATGTCCTTGATTGTAGGACACTGAAGTACTTAGGGCTTCAGTGGGGGAAAGGATAGGACTTCTATAATTTACCGTCGAATGGTTAAGAGAAAAACAAGCAGAGAGCGAAGGAGAACATAAGTGATAAATGCACAAACGACTCTTAATTGCTAACTCTGGGCACAAAGAGCTACAGCAACTTTTCTTTAAGCTTGAAACTGTATCCAAACAAATTAGAGGGGCGCCTGGGTGGCTCAGTCGGTTAAGTGTCTGACTTCAGCTCAGGTCATGATCTCACGGTTCATGAGTTCAAGTCCCACGTCGGGCTCTGCCCTGATAGCTCGGAGCCTGCTTGGGATTCTCTCTTTCTTTCTTTCTCCCTCTCCCTGTGTCCCTCACCCACCTAAAATAAATAAACTTAGAAAAAAATTGTAAACATTTCCTAATAAGAACATTGAAAAAAAGGAAGTAGAAGAAAGAGGTGCTCGGATTCCACAAAAACTGAGAATTTATTAGTAGCAGACTCACCCTAGAAAACATACTTAGAAGAAGGAATTTCAGGCAGCAGGAACATGCTTTTGGGTGGAAATACAGCAAAGCAGGAAAGAATGGGGAGCCTGGGGCAAGGTAAACAGGTGGGAACTCTAAACGAAACTAACTGCTTAAAACAAAAATAATGTCTAATGGGACTAAAAAAATATGTAGAATTAAGATACACGACAACACCTGTACCAAATTTGGGAGGGGATGAGTACAGTCAGAAGTTGTAAGGTCCTTGCATTATCTGGGAAGCAGTAAAAGTATTAATTTAAAATAGTCTCTCAGAAGTCAGAGTGCACGCTGTAATCCCTGAGTAACCATTCAAGTAATAGGAAAAGAATGTGTAACTCACCAACCAAGGAGGCAGGAAGTGGAATAGAAAAAAAAATTGCTGACAATTCAAAAGTAGGCAAAAAGAAGGAGAAGAGGAGGAGGAGGAGGCAGAAGAAGAAAAAAAAAAAGAAGAAAAAGAAGAAATGGATGTGACAAATAGAAAATAAACAGAAAGATGATGGATTTAAATCTTCGCTCAGTAATTACATTGAATGTAAATGGGCTAATGCTCTTATTAAAAGGCAGAGATGGTCAGATCAGACTGGCTTTAAAATATGTAACATAACCTCTTATCTTATCTCTGCCTTGAATTTAAGAATACAGAAAAGTTGAAAGTAAAGCATGAGAGAGTGAAGTCTGCCACGCAAAACATTAACTCCTTCCAAACAAGCTGGGCTGCTCAAAGAGCAGACAAAGTAGACTTGGAAGCAAGGACTGCCAGGGACAAAAAGAATCATTTCATAATGGGGCCAAAGCAACAGGAATATCTAGTCACACTCTAAACCGGTAGTTCTGAATCACCTGGGAAACTGCTTTACCCATGATCTGGGTGAGGAGGACCTAAGTATACAGCCCCAGGAGCCTCCAATGTTGGTGCCCCTAGGGCCACTTTGAAAACCAGTGGTTCGGCCCTCTAGGTCAGCACCTAGGACTCGGTGGCCTCATGCTTCTGAAGGGCTGTCGGGGGGAAAATGGATCTGACCTGAGGCCTCCGAGGGGCAGACAACACGCTCGGTGGAAGCAGACCAGCTCCACCACCTGACAATGGAATGATGAGCCATGGGAGCCAAGGCAGGCGAACGCTGCACAGCCCGGTGTGCCTGCCAAGGGCAGCTGCCCCATGCGAGCTCCAGGACCCTACTGGGTGAGTGCTGACGAACCCGGTCAAAGCCAGGGGGTCCAGAAGGGGTACGGGAATAAGGGGCCATGGAATGCTGCAAGGTCATGGGGTAGACAGGGAAGGGCGTCCTCAGGTAGAGTGGGGTGGGAACACAGTGTGCCCCTTCCCATCTCCCCACCGTGTAAGGGAGGCCAGTGAGGACACCTGAGCGCCCTGCTGTGGTCCTGCGGCCTCTCTGCCTGCAAAGAGGGCTTGAGTATGTGCAGGTAATGTGGAGCGTGTGTGTAAAACACGTCCCCCTGCAGTGGCCACAACCACAGAATGGGACCGAGCACAGATATGGGGCCAGACAGGCCTGGATCCGGCTCCAACCCGGGGAGCTCGGGTCTATGGCTCAGAGGGGGCGTCACCGTGCTGGGGCAGGTACGCTGAGGTGCCAGCCTGCCCCAACCTGGCCCGGGCTGAGCCGCTTACCCGTCCGTTGGCCTCGCCCTTCCACCAGCCCTGGTCCCCGCCAATGCGGCTATATATCTTCACCAGGTCGCCTTCCCGCAGTGAGAGCTCACGCATATCCCGGGCAGCAAAGTTGTACCTGGCCACGGCCGTGCCGATGACGCGGGGTGTGAACACTGTTGGGAGAGATGGGCAGGGTCACACAGCCGGCGGGGGAGGGGGGCCAGCTTGGTCCCCCCGGTGCCCGGCCCCGTGCCCAGAGAGGAGGGCTGTCCGGCAGAAAGGCTCTGAAGGGACAGGCTATTCTCCAATTCCACCCAGACCTGCAGGCCATGGCCCACGCGACCCTCCCGTGAAGGCACTCACACCGAGTCACAGCCAACAAATGTGATCGTGGGCTCAGAGCAGATGCTCAGGTTCTGATCACTACGACTCGCGTGGGCCCCACCCCTGCAAGCCCGGTGCACGAGTGTCACCTGCCCAGTGGTCACTCAGCTGACCCAGCCTGCGTGCTGACGGAGCACCTGGGGCCAGACCCCAGGGTGCCAGTGCCTGGCTTCCAGGTCCTCAAACCAAACTGGACACGGGGCTGGGCCAGCTCGGCTGGGGACCCAGGAGTCCTGGTGGGCAGGGGACAATGACTGTGGTGGAGGGGACAGACGCAGCGGCCAGGGAAGGGCTCTGACTCTGGCAGCGGAGGGCCAAGCAGTCGGGCCCAGCTGAGACCCAGTCCCCCTGTCTCCAGGGCCCGCCCGGGGGGGGTCCGCCGGTGTGATCCCTCAGTCAACCTGGGGGCGGCGACCTGGCTCTCCGCCGCTACCAGAGGCAAAGCCCTCAGCGAGCGAGGGGGGCCTAGGGGGTGACAAGCTGGGGGGTGGCCGTCGGGGTGAGCGCGTGAGAGAGGTGACGGCGGTGAGGAGGGTGGCACCGAGCCTGACAGCGTCCTCCGCCCTGTCCCCACCGGCCAGGCCGTCCCTTCCCTGTGCCTGTGCCCTCGGCCCTGTCCCGTGCCGGGCTACGGGCAGCTGCGGACGCCTTCCGGCGGGGGCCGCGGGCCGGCGGGCGGCAGGCCGGGCCCCCCCACGCCCCGGGCACCAGCGGTACCTGACCAGAAGGGAGCGGAGGAGCCCTGGGAGGCAAAGCTGAGGCCCTGAGGACTGAGAAAAGAAAAGTTGTAGGAGGCGCAGGAAGCTGCAAAGAGGCGAGAGAGAACGTGAAAGGGGCACGCAAGGCGGAGCGCAGGGGTGCGGGGCCAGGCCTGCCGGGCGGGGCTGCCCCTCCCGCCACCTCTCCGTGCCTGTTGCCTGGACAACACGGGACCCCCTCCCGGCGGGCGGGCAGGCTCCGGCGTGTCTGAAGCCACCTGTCCGGCACTCAGTAGGTGCGCACTCAAGGGCCCGTCATGGGCGGGACTTCAAACACGCTGGGCCCACCCTGCCTCTAACTCCAGGTGGCCTCAAGCAAGACGCTGCCCTGTCCCCGTGGAGTCCTGCCCGCAAACGAGGTGTCAGATCTGGCTCCCTCCCAGTGAGGACCCCGGGGGGGCTGGGGGTCAGGGAGGGATCTGAGCGCAGGTGGGACCTGCCCCGTTCTCACCCCCTGCCGACCCCCGGGCAAGGGCGCCAGGACAGGGAGCAGCAGTCCAGAGCTGGCACTCCCTACCCGTCACAGGGACCAGGAGGACACCCTGGCTCGGGGGGGTGCTTGTGATGGGCTGGGGGGGGGGGGGGCGCGCCTGGGCCAGTGGCTTGGGTCCCCCGGGAAAGCCTTCCTCGAGGGCAGGTGGGCAGCGAAAGCCAGGGCCGTGGGAAGCGGGCAGAACGGACACCTCCGGGTGAGCACCGGTGTGCCGGGCGGGTGCGGGCGTTACCTGGGGACCGGCTGGAGGCCCTGGAGGCCGCGCGCTCCCGTGACTTGTAGGGGTACTTGAGCGTGGTGTCCAGCTGCTTGAAGCTCTCCTTGAGTGAGTGGCACTGATAGTACTCCACCAGCTCCTACGGGACACACGTGCTCACCGCCGTGATCACCGCCTCCAGGCAGTCCTCCCAGGCGCCCTGGCCTCCCTCTCCCGCCTCGGTTTCACTTGGGGGACTTGTGTTCTTGGCCCCCCGAGAGCTCCCCACTCCTGCTCTCGGCCCAGCACGCCGCCCAGGGTGGGCGGTCAGAATCCGAGGGGCCCCTGAGCCAGTAGCTTCCCTCCAGCTGTTGCTACAGGAAAGCCAGGGGGCCGACGCGGAGGATGGCGCCGGGATGCCCCGACAGCAGGGAAGGGCTTCCAGAAAGAACAGCACGCGCCAGAGACCGAATGCCCTACGATTACCAGCGTGGGGAGGAGAGGGCTGTACCAACGGGGAAGTCTACCTCGCGGAAAGTATGCGAACGTCATGGGCAACAGTTCTGTTTCAAAACCGTAGATACGAGCCACACCCCAGCCATTGTGACAGGTCGAGGGGCCTCCCCTGAATGCGAACACGGGGTTTTGGGCGGGGCAACTGGGGATACGTTTCTCTACTTTGTGCTTTTCTGTGGCCACAGCGGCCTTGTCTAAGAGCTCAGGTCATTTAGGAAAGACACAATAGGCCTAATTTAAAAATCACGTTAAGAACTGTGCCTTGGGGCGCCTGGGGGCCGGGCTGCGGGGCTAGGTGCTGGGCGGGGGGGGGGGGGGGGGGTGGCTGCAGTGATGCACGGCAGGCCAGGCCAGGCCCTCCCCTCACTGTGCACCGTGGTGAACCCACCGGGCCCTCTGGGGGCAGAAGCCTCAACGCAGGGGCCGTGACCTAACTGTCCCAAGGTGCCCTCCAAACCCACTTCCCTGGATCTTCCCTGGTGGCGGGCAAGTGCAGCCTACAGAGGCCATGGCGGCAGTGGGGCACCCGGGCCCTCCCACGACCCTGCAGGTCAGGCCGAGGGAGCCACGGGATCACCTACCAAGAGGCTTTCAAACTTCTTCGCTTCTGTAATGTGGATCCAACTGTCTTTCTCGACCACCTTGATGTGCTTCACTTCGTCGTTGAACCTGGGCAAACGCGTGGGCCTTGGGGTCACCACTCGGGCCACGTGGCCCCCGGCCCCCGGGGGTCCAGGCTTATTACCTGTCTGCCCTCGCCTTCTCACCCCCAGCCCCCGGCCCTTCTGGCCCACGCCCTCCTGGGCCTCTCCAGGGTCAGCCAGCAGGGTCTCGGGCCCCGTCCAGCCCACGGGGGCCTCCTGTCCTGGGATTCCTCAGGTCTCAGTTCCAATGTGACCCTGTCGGAGAGCCTCCCTTCCCCGCCAAGCACCACTCCAGACGAAGGCATCACGGGAAAAGGAAACACACCAACACTTCTACAGATGCAAAAGTCCTCGGCAAACCGAATCTCTCCCCACGCGTACGTCTATCTAACCCGAACAGTTAAAAAGGACCTCACACCACAGCCACATGGGACCCTCCAAGAATGCAAGGCCGGTTTCACAACCGGAAATCAGCTAGTGGCATAAACAAACGGCAAATAATCAGGTGCCGGCTGCCCAGCATCCTCTCCCGAGGGGCCTCCGTCCGCTGCCCACTGTTTCTCAAGGGTTCAAAGTCGGCCGTGCACGCTCACCGCACCCCAACTCCTTGGGCCGGTCTCAGTGCCAGGGGGAGCCCTGCAGGCCGGCCACACGGAAGGTGCCAGGTGAACTCCTATCACTCCTATCTGGCGAGTGATATCTCTGTCACCTCCACCACAGACCTGCCACACGGTCCACACCCCACTTCCTCCCAGGGCCCTGCTGAGGCCGTCACAGCCCCACCGCACGGTCACACCTCGCGAGGCTCCCCTTGGCCACCGCGGTGCACGGCAACCTCAGCTGGGGAGCAGGCCCTGCCTAGCGGGTGGCCTGGGCCGTGTCCGCCTGTTTCACCGGACGTCTGTCCCTCCCCACGCCGGTCTTCCTTGTTCTCTGTACTGTAGAGCCAGCGTGCTGGTTTCCGGCTCCAAGCATTTGTGGAAAGGCTGGGGCAGATTCCGACCTCCAGAAATCCCACCTCTGGGGGCCCTCAGCGCCCGTCTGCACAGGGGGACCCCGGCCCTGGATGAGCACGGGTTCCCACCCACCGTCCTCTCTTGGATTTGGAACAGGGGAGGGGCATTCTCGCACAGGCACATGCACACAGGCGTGGTGGCCGACCGCGTGTGAGGGCTGTGCCCTCAGGCCGGGCTCTCGGCCCCCACTGGGTCCAGGTGCAGAGGAAGGGGCTTGCTAACGCTGGGGTGTGAGGCTGGGAGGGGCCTGCCCCTGGACACAGGCCACCCTCTGGGGCAGCACACAAAGGAGACTGGACCTTGGGCGTCACCACGGCAGACAGACCCCTCTATTTGCTGGCCTGTGGGCTGTTGGGGGCCTGACCAAGATGCCCATCTCGTGGGTGTCCTAGGCCGAAGGTGGCCGCCCACCGGTCAGATTCCATCTGTTGAGGGGGCGGTGGCACGGTGCACGAGGGGGCGGCCGCTGGGCAGGAGGACACCCAGGCCAAAGGCCGAGGCCACAGGTCGCAGCGGTGTGACCTTCCCCTTCCCCCGAAGCCCACTGGTGCCGGGAAGTCCCTGACCTCGTGTGGCATCCCTGCCCCGGCCCCGTCCCACTCTGCACCTGAGCCCGCGTGGTCCCCGCAACCCGAACAACGGGGGACTGAGCCCACGGGGTGGCTTTGGGCGGGACGTTTTCATTCACGTCCCGGGCCAGCCACGTTGCGCAGATCCACAGACACTCTCCCGTCTCTAAAGTGTCCTGCTTTGGGCAATACGGTCCATGGCCACTCCCAAACCCAAAGAGCACAGGACCTAGAGGGACGTGGGCTCCGTGGTCCAGAGTGGCCCCGGGGCGGGTCGGGGGGGAGGTCTCCCTGACCCCGGGCCACCGCGTACTTGATGCTTATGGCAAAGCGCTCCGCCTCGGCCGGCCGCTCCCTGATCAGGTAGGTCCCGCTGGCGTGCGATTTCAGCAGGTTGTCTGTCTGCTGTCTCTCCATGTTGCCTGCGAACCTGGCAGGTGGGAGGAAGTGGATGGTTAACACCGGGACAGCTGAGGACGCCCAGGCCTTGGCGACCGCACTGACCTGCATAAGGAGCCGTCCGGGGACGAGGCTGAGCCCCTGCAGGAGGGGCTGGCGAGGGGGGGGATCTCCGGACCCCAGACCTCAGCCCGGCCCCAAGGGCTTTGCCGCAGAACCCGGCCTGCAAGAGGCGCGCGACGCAGCACGTGCATTGGAGCGCATTTCTGGGTTTTCGCCGTTGACAACGCGGTAACACATAAAAGCTCACGTGTGGGGTGGACCCGTGGCATCTCCGATGTGGAGGGGGAGGCCAAGCCCACGTGCAGAGGCCGGGACACCAAGCACGCAAGCGTCACGCCGCTGGGCCCGTGGGGCGAGCCCCGAATGCAAATCCCAAGGCCAGATCCTCCCGGGGTAGGAGTTTGCCCGCCGCTCTGGGGCCACCACAGGGCGCAAAGCACAGGGACCTACTACCACCGAGGCCGCCCCGGGGCGCCCAGTGGGCAGAGCGATAAAAGCTGGACCCCGAGTCCGACCGGGGTCTGTGCCCCAATCCTAGAAAACCCGGCTTTGTGCTTTTGTCCGTCCAAACGGCCCCACTGTTCTCCTGGAGCGACAACATGGATCAGCGTGCAATTGTCAATAGCCTTAAATACGCCGCTTTTGTAGAGTTTCTACGACGAAGCGCCATTAAACTCACGTTAAAAAAAAAAAAAAAAAAAAAAAAAAAGCTTCGTTCTCCCCGTGACCTCTTTTAGCCGATAGGAATACCTGTCCTGGGGAACAGAAGACCCCCGCCCCCCGCCAGGCTCCCAGAGACACACAGCCAGAGAGGGCTCAGCCGCCCTGGGGCCCCGCGTCCCAGCCTGCTCGCGGGCAGGGGGGAGGGCACCGCGGCTGACCCACTCACCAGGGGTATTCCGTGTAGTCGATCTCCCGGGAGGGCGGGCGGCTGGCGGGCGGCTGGCAGGAGAGGACATACACGTTAACGTCCCCCCAGGGGCTGCCCCGAGTGGGGCCAGAGGGGGCTTGTCATCAGTGACCCGACCCTCGAGCCCAGCACTGGCTACCAGGGCGTCTGTGGACTCAGCCCTGGAGCCACTGGATGGGGACGTCCCTAAGGGCAGCAGCCGGGACTCGCGGTCCCTGAGTAGATGCTCAGGGGGTTTGACTGACTGATGAGACTGAACGAACGGCAACCAACCCACAAGGCACTTATCCCCCAGGGAAGGGGTGACCAAAGACCGCAGGAATTTCAGAGCAGTGACAGGGGGTACAGCCTACAGCCGAGTTCTTTGCCACAGATGGGTTCACAGCCCCAAAGGCATCCAGGCGGCAGGCCACACGCAGGCCGGGCAGCCCGAGACCCCACGCCTGGCCTCCCCTCACCGTGCCACAGGCTGGGCAAGGCCCTTCACCACGCAGATGGGGAAACTGAGGCCCCGGGCAGGGCCTGAAGGCTGTAGCAGGGCTCCTGTGCTGTCTGGGACCTGCCTCCTGCTCCCTCTGGAGAAAGTTCCCTCTTGTACTTTTAAATGCCTTTGGCGGGGGGCGGGGGGGGGGGGCGTCTGGGGGGGCTCAGTCAGTTCAGTGTCTGACTCCTGATTTCAGCTCACGTCATGATCCCAGGGTTGTGGGATCGAGCCCCGCGTCCGGCTCCATGCTGAGCCTGGAACCTGCCTAAGATTCTCTGCCCCCTCCCCCACTTGCTCTCTCTCTCTCTCTCTCTCAAGATAAATAAAATGAATGAATGAATGAATGAATGAATGAATGAATGAAAGAAATGCCCTCTTGGGGGGTGAGTGGAAGTAATTAAATTATTCAAGGCTGACTGTGTGATGTCTTCTGTAGCAGAGGAAGGCTTGGTCCACACTACTCGGCCGAAAGAAAGGCCATACTGCCTTTTTTCTAAACACCCTAAAGTCTGGCTCTGAATTCTGACGTCTGCGGGGCTGTGCAATGGTCCCAGAAGACGTACAGAGTGCCCAAAATTTGGAGAAAGGTAACCTTCTTGGTCTTCTGTCCATTATGACTGCTGCTGAAATGCCCGTTTCTGTGTTTCTAAAACCACAAGACATGCAGCACCCAACCCCCTGCCCCTGCCCCCCCCCCCCCCCCAATCCATCCATCCGCTCTCCGGGCCCAGTCGTCAGCTCTGGGGCCAGCTCACAACAGCCACTTAGCAAGGGCGTCCTGAACGAGCCCAGACGCTCCGAGTGAGGAGACAGCCCACAGAGCCCCCAGGCTCCTGGCCACTGAGTTCCAGAAGCTTCTGTGCAAAGTGCTCACCCTTCCATCCACGGGGCAGGGCTTCACGGACGAGCTAGGAAAGTAGCCTGACTTTCTGGTCTGCACCAGCCGACCCTGGAAGGAGACAGACGATGGAGGCCGGGCCTGGCCGGCGGGAGTGCATGGGGTGGGCCGCTTAGGACTGGGCGAGGACAGTTCCCAAGAAGACCGTGCGTTGGTACCACTTCCTGCCGTAGCCTCAGCTGACCTTATGACCGTCAGGCAGGAAGGCGTGTGGTGTCCCCACTTCACAGATGGGAATGCTGAGGCCCGGGGTTGGGGCTAGACCCCCACCCCCAGCTCTCTGCTCTACAAGGGTGTTTCTACACGGAAGGGGCGTGTGGACCGGTGGAAGGCAGACGCTGCCTGGGAGGGTCTACAGGGGCCGGGGCTCGGCCTTCGCTCTCCCCTCTGCCCGGGACAGCCTCTCATGGTCCTCCAGGCAGCTGCGCCTCACCCCCCCTCCCCCATCACCTCAGCAAAGCCCGTCTGCAAGGCCACCCAGAACCGATGGCTCTGGTGACACATGGGGCAGGGAACCGGGCAGCTGGGGTCAGAGTGGGACAGAGACTTTATATCACAGACACCCTTCTGCACCTTCCGAATCTCCAGTTCTGTGAAGGCTCGGTCTAGTACAACAAATTCATAAGTAAGTATGTAGTGACAAGGACCATCACAAAACAACGATGACGGCCAAGAGGCAACCGCAGTCCTGCCAACAGCCTACTTCCCTCTCCCCGGGACGGTCCTTCACCCCCACACCTGCCCCTCCCGGGCGACAGGACTCTGTGCATCTGCCCCAAGGGGCTTCAACCCCCTCCGGGTCCCCAGGACCCACCTCCCACCATTGAGACTCGGGGTCGCCCCTCAGCAGCTCGATCACATCACCCGTCTGGAAGGTCAGCACTGGCTTCCCAGGGGGAGCAGGGTTGCCATGGTAATTCTGCACGGCCACCATCTTGGGACCTGAGGATACAGGGCAGGAGGGGGACCCTCGCTCAGCAACTTGGTCCCGGCCGGCAGCCGGCCCATCACGGCTCCGGCCGCACCGCTCGCGAGGCCTCCCGCCCTCAACGGCTAAAAGCCACGTTCCTGTCACGCAGCACAAAGCAGGGGGAATGAGGACACGGGGCACATGGGGAACACGGCCAAGTGACAGTGGAGGTGCTGGGAGGCCCACCCTGCACAGGGAGGGGGAGGGGGAGGGGGTCTCCGGCTACAGCCCCTCCCTCCTGAAAGGACCCCGACCCTTCTCTGCAGCTCTGTGGCTCATCGGAACCTGATCGGAGGGATATAGTTATATACGGAGACCGGGCCTTAGAGGGAGCACACTCCCTGGGAGCCTGGAGTCCGGAAGGCTGGGCCAGGCTGGGGGAGGCTGGCAGGTCACCGTGGCCAGGCCCGGCTCCCAGAGTGACCGCTGATAGAGGGCCCGGGTCCCACAGACTCACCCGGTCCTGCTCCACAGGCGTCCTGCGAGGGCAAGGACAAACCACGGTGATCAGGGAGGGCGGCCAAGCACCGCCACTCCCTGCCCCCCACACCCCCAGAGAGAAGGGTTGAGGCAGGAAGCGGGGAGGAGGTGAGGGACACATCCAGACACCCACAGGTAGATGTGACACTGGTTCACTAGGACACCCCCCCCCCCCATTCTCACTTACACCCTCCACCATTGTGCCCCTCCACAGCCCTGGGACATCCATCCCTTCCTCTCCCATCCCTTTGCTTAATTCCCACCTCCTCCAGGAAGACTGCCCTGACACGCCAGCCCTGGGACCTCCCTGCTCTCAGCCTGGAGCTTGTCATCTCTCTCTGGGACATGTCCTGCTGCGGGAGACTAAATGCTATGTCTTTCTTCCTCCGTGAGGGTGTTTTGTACCCCCCACAAGGCCTAGTAAGCACCCTCTAAGTGCTAGTTAATTTGACCAGATCCCACAACTGGGGTGAGACGTGATGTCCACACCCCACAAGTGAATTTAGGGACATCATCCTTAAGTCAGCTGAACAGAGGGCTCTAAGCCAGGATGGGGGGCAGGTGGGCAGACGCATGTCACAGAGCTGGGCACCCACAAGCCACCAGGCAAGCAGAGTGGGGGGGGCTGCCCGGCCAGGGCGATGGCTGTCAGGGGCCTCCAGCTGGCTGTGCCCGGGGACCCACGAAGGAAATCAAAGGCCCCCGGTGACCAACAGTGGCCTGTGTGCTAGCCAGTGTGGCCCCAGGGATGGGGAGGGATGATATCAGGAACCGCAGGGTGTTTTGGGCTCAGGCACACGGGCCGTGTGGGGCATGGAGCAGCGGGAGGAGAACAGTCTAGAAGACTCACCAGGTCCACAGGAGAACCTGAAAAGGAAGCGGGAGACACGCTGGCAGGCAAGCCACCAGCCCTGGGGACCCAGTGGCTCCCGCCCGCATAGCAGGAGCTGCCCGGGGTGCCTAAGTGGGTAAGCAAGGCAAAGGTCAAGGCCGCTGGTTGCAGACATGGGTCACAGGCACACACAGCAGGGGACTACAAAAGTCTCTCAATTCCTTCTGCTGGCGAATTCTGAGCTCTGGCTTTAGGGGCCCCGGGGGGGACCCCAGCCTGGCACACAGGTTCCCTGCGTGGGCCAGGTCTGCTCCGATGGCCGAAGCTGCCTGAACCACTGGGGCCCACGTGGGCTCAGAGGCAAAGCTCCCACCACCGATTAGTGATGCCCGCCACGGCCGAGTGACAAGAGATGTCAGGACGCGTGCTACCTAGTGGCCGGTGTGCTCGCTCACGGGCATGTCAGACGGAAGGTGGGTGTTCCCAAGATCCTTCCTGCCTGCCTCGGGGTGGCCCCAGGGGAGGAACAGTCCCAGGCTGGGCCCCAGCCATCTGACAACCTGGGCCACCAGTCCGCCACCGGACAAAGCAGGGACCACGATGCCTAAAGTGCGTGGCTACGGTGACCTCAACGCCATCCGACACGCACGTGGCCGACTGCTGTGGACGGTCGCCGACAGCCTCTGCAGAGCAGAGGCTACAGACCCCGTGGGCATCGGGCGGGGAGGAGCGAGTGATGCGTAGCTGGCACCCACACAGGAGGAGCCAGCAAGGCTTCCCACGGGAGAGGCCCTCTGGGAGTGGCCGGCACCGTTCTGGGACATCCTGGCCCCTGGGGCAACAAAGAGTTAATCTGCCTTTCCTCGGGTCAGGGGCCCAGCCTGGAGCCAGAGCTGACGAAGGCCAAGGAGTCCTGTCCAGAGCCCAGGCCCGGCACGAAAGGCCCGAGGACCAGCCCAGCTCGGAACTCTCCGGAATAAAACCAGGCACCCACCGCAGGCTTTTAATGACATGGGGCGGCTGGTCATGAGAACTTGGGTTTGCAAAAGATACGAAGCTGTCCATCTGGTGACACCCAACTACAGGCGTTATGAAAAACACACAAACATAAGAAGAGACTGGGCAGGCGGGCGGGCGCGTGTCTGCAGAGGGAAAAGGGGTCCGTGAACGGCAGTGAGTCTGTCTGGGGGGGTCGTGAGGAGGTCATCTTCTGCTTCACACTTCTCTACTTTTCCCACGTTTTCTATGGGGAATGACTGTTTAATAACCAGGAGACTAAAATCCCAGAAAGATTCATTTTAAGTCAGAAAAGTTAGAAGGAAATTATAGATCAAGATACTACCTTTGGTTATTTCTTGGTAAGTTCAGGGGTGGTATTTACTTTCTTCTTTTTTATGTTTTTTCTCCCCCCCCCCCCCGCCCCAAATCTTTGGTAAGTAAATATGTTACTTTTAGGATCAGAAAAAAAAAAAAAATGCCAGAACACACGAACTGTCCCGTCGACTAATGTGATGGGTACGCTGCCACCAGAGGGCGGTATCGAGAGGCAAAGCTAAAAAGCTGTAGTTTGCGCCTGTGGGCTCCGGCCACAGCGGTTGCGGGCTGGGAACTCCCCGAAATTCAGCCCCCGCAGGAGTCCGGCTGATATCTGGGCAGGTTCTGGTCCCTTCTCCTCCCTGAGCCTCAGGCTCCCCCCTGACCAACGGGCACGGAGGGAACGAGAGTGCTGCAGGTGCCGTGCCTGTGTGTGCACACGTGTGCACGTAACCCGCGTGCCGAGGGGGCTGTCGCTGTGGCTACGAAATGCCGGTCCTCTCCGGGCACAGGAGAACCGGGGACAAGGCACAGTCATGACCGATGTTTCCCTGTGGTAGGCAACTTGCACGCACCTGCCACGAATGTTCCGTGCCCGTTTGGGGTAGAGAGTCCCCAAGTTGTAAACGAGAGGGGCAGTGGGGTGGGGGAGGCAAAGAGGCGGAGAGAAATGCTGGAGCGCCCCAGGAGGGAAGGCCCCGGCAGGGGACAGCCCACCGGCTGGGCCTCTTTGTACTGTGTGACCCGGGGCAGGTGTCCTCTCCTCTCTGGGCCCCGGTTTTCTCATCTGGTCCCGGCCCCAGGGGGTCCCCGCGGTAGGAAGGGAGAGCGTGTGCAGGCAGCCGGGGCCCGGAGGGAGGTACCAGGGCAGCTGTGAGCCATGGGGCCCTTCGCCGGGAGCGGGCAGGGGGCCCCGAGGACCAGCCCCCGGGGCGGGGCAGGGCAGGGGCCGCTACTCACTGATCTTGCAGGGAGGGGTCACTTCCAGACATTCCTTGTGCGCCCCGACACCACACTTGGTGCACAGGTAGCCCTGGTAGAAGGTACCCCTGCGCAGGGGGAGGGTGGGACGTGAGTCAGACACAGTGCCGAGGGCAAGGCCCGAAGTCCACCAGGCCTGCCTTGCCCGCCTTGCCATCTGCCCCTCGCACGACGCGTCGTCCCTCAAAACCCCAGGCCCCCATGACCCTGGTGCTGGCTCTCCGCCCAGACCGCTCCCGGTCCTGTTCCCGCCATGCCGCAGAGCAGGCCCCGGGCACCCGCAGGGATAGCCATGTTCCCTCCCGGCTCGATCCGGAACACCCGACGGACGGATCTAGTGACACTGAAGAGACACTCCCCAGCCCCTCTGGGCCCAGCACAGCACTGGCCTGGCGGGTGGTAGGTGGTCAGGGTGACGGGACATTGGACAGACACAGCACAAGGCTCCCCTGAAGGCGGGCTGGGGTTGGGGAGGGGGGGGAGGGGCCGGGCCAGGGGCCTCACCTGAGGAACATCCTGCAGGCTTTGCAGTTGGTGGTCTTGTCAAAAGTGTACATCTGGAAGCTGTGGTGGTTGGCATTGGCTTTGTCTGGCTTGATGTTTGACCTGACGGGAGGGAAAGAGGGCCGGGCTCCCTGAGCTCCACCGAGGCGGCAGTGCCTACCTGGGGACCAGCCAGGCTCCGGAGCAGGAGGCCAGGACTCACAGCCCGGATCGGCCCCGACACCCCGGGCCGAGTGAGGATCTGAGTGGGGGCTTTAAAACGGGGCCGCGCTGGCACGAGAGCCTTCTGGGAGGATGGCAAGGGGCTGTGTCTAGGCGAGGGTTTGTAGGCAGGTGCGGGATTTGTCACAGCTCAGCCGACGTACACTCAGAGGCCTCTCTGGACGCAGACCTGAAACCACAAGTCTAAACGGTGTACTGACCTAAGTACAGATGGACGGTGGGACGTGACACAGTAAGGCCAGGTGCTCGAGACGGAGCCCGAAGTTGTTTACAGGGAGGGGAGCGCACCTGCCCGGGGGCCCCCAGCCTGCCTGGCGGCAGGACCCATGTGCAGAAGGACCCTGCCACTCTGGCCTCCAGGTCTGCTGTGTCTGGGGACCCCGTGATCGCCTTTCTCTGTTGGACGTATTGAGGCTCCTTCTAGATTTCACGGAGAAAGAGCCCCGTGCCTTCACAAAAAAGTGGCCATCCACCAGCCCGTAAGGCCCTGAGGACCCGGGTTACCGGGAGTCCATTGGGCACGGAAGCCGTCCCTGGCCGCCCACTGCTCTGCTGGGCACCTGTGCCAGGCTGGGCCTCAGGGGCCTCAGGCTGTCCCAGAGGGAGGCTCTCCTGCCCCAGGCAGAGTTTAACGCAGCTGGGGTGCCACCGAGGTGCGCCTGGTGTGACAGAGACTGCCCCAGTCTCTGGGTGTTTGCAATACCCTGGTCTGCGGGGGTCCTGGATAAAGCCCACCTGGGGCTCCGCCGCGGCCGCCCTCGAACTCACATGGCCATCTCAAACTGTTCCATCCATTTCCGCTTCATGTCCTCTGTCTTGCAGAAAAACTGGAAGCCCTGCTTTCCTTGGAGGTGGATTAGATAGAAGCCGTAGGACCACTGCGGGAGGAGACGGGGCACCAGCTCACAACTGGCATGGGCTTGGGCACGAGGACACACACGCACGCGTGTCCAGGTCACCCGTTCCTGCACCTGCGTGCACGTGGACGGCACACCCATGCCTGTGTCTGCACGTGCACACGCACGTGCACACCCTTCTCACAAGACGTCCAGGGACCCCTCTCCTACCCCCTCCGAGGTGTGCCCTCGACTGAACTCTCATCGGGTTCAGCCAGGGCCGTCTCTAAGGCTGGAGCTGGGTCCCCAGGGAGCCTGTGCTCAGAACGGGCCTGCCCACTTTCAGTTCCTAAATGTGATGCTAAAAAACTCACTGCTCTGAAGTACAAGAACAGAAACCAAACAAAACAAAAGGTTGGAGAAGGCCGTGGGCTGAGCGGGGGGCGGGGGGGGGGTCCTGCAGCAGAGCCAGCCCACAGCTGCCCTGACCACCCACCAGGCCTGGCCATCTCTAGGGGCTTTCTAAGAGGCCCAGAAAGAGTGCGGAAAGTCTGAGCCCAATTGTGTTAGAAAAAATGGAGGAAGAAAGAAATGAGGGAGGGAGGAGACGGGGAAGGAGAGAAGGAAGGAAGGGGAGGGGGGGAAGGGAAGGAGGGAAGCAGGGAAAGGAGGAGGAGAGGGGAAGAAAATAGGACAGACACAGAGTGAGAATACACAAAAGCCCCGCCCACTGAAAGACCACCTGTGGTCCTTCACCAGGAGGGACCTGGGGGTGGGCGGGGCCAGGGCAGGCAGGTGGGCCTTCCTTCCTACTCTCTGTAATGGCGTTCTTCATCATGAATGCACACCACCTTCCTGATGAAGACACCGAGGGCCTGACCAAGGAAGAAGAAAGCCAGGAGCCTGGCCCTGGCCCTGCTCGGGCCCACCTGGGGCCCCCACTCCCGCTCAGGCTCAGGAAGGAAGGGCCGGCTGGGCCCTGAGGGAAGGAAGGCAAAGGAAGAGGGTGCTTACCATTTTCCCATGAGACTAGGAAGCATGAGGAGAGGGGAGGAAAAGGGGAGACAGATGGTTAAGAGATTCAGCCTGGACCTGTGCTGGGCACCGCAGCCCTGGACCCTCCACTGCCAAGGGCAAGGTCCTGCCTCCCAGAGCCAGGGGCTGGGCCCGGGGACTGTGCCTTCAGCCCCGAACCTGGGGAAGTGTTTCAGACATCGGGTGGGGATGAGTGGTTTACCCCCAATAGCCCTTCCAGAAGGTAGCTGCATTCTGTATTGCAAGCTCTGAAGTCCAGAGTCTGGAATTTTCAGCACATTGGCTCCTGGTCCCCAGATCTAGCCTGGGATGCACACAGTAGGTGCTCAAACACTGAATGCAATAGCCTCCAAACCAGACTGAACCAGGGCGGGTGGCAGCTCCACCCCAGCAGTCACAGCCCGCTACCAGTAGTCATGGCCCCACCCCCAGCAGCAGTCCCCCTCCACCCTCCAGGAGTCACAGCCCCACCCCAGCACTCACGGCTCCACCCCCGGCAGTCACAGCCCTACCTTCCAGCAGCCATGCCCTCACCCCAGCAGCCATGCCCTCACCCCCAAAAGCCAAGCCCCACGCCCAGCAGTCACACCCCTGCCCCTAGCAGCAGTCATGGCCTCCCTCAGCAGCCATGCCCCGCCCCCAGCGGCCCCGCCCTGTCCTAGCAGCCAAGCCCCACCCCCAGCAGTCCCACCCTGCCCCTAGCAGCAGTCATGGCCCCCCTCAGCAGCCATGCTCCGCCCCCAGCGGTCCCGCCCCACCCCCAGCTGCCAAAGCCCCACCCCCAGCAGCCACGGCCCCACCCTCCAGAAGCCATGCTCCACCCCCATAGCCACAGCCCCGCCTCAGCTACCACAGCCCCCTGGCTGGTCTTGGTGTCTGAGGACCCACAGTGAGGCCCACTCGGACCCCTCCTCCAAAGGGAAGTCCTGCTTACTGCAGGGGGAAGGTGGGCTGGAGTCAGATGGCCGTGGTCTCAGCTTGGCTCTCTCCAGAGCCCCTCTGCATTCCCCTCACCTGGGAACCATGAGCCCAGGGGCGTCCCCGCCTCGAGAAAAGTCAGACAAAGGGCCAGGGAAGCGCCGGACTTGGCACGGAGTGAACGTGCTGTCCTCAGAAGTCAGAGGGACAAGAGGGTGACAGAAGGGAAGCCCCTGTCCGCACTGCAGAGCCACCCAGTCGGTGTCAGTGCTGACCTCCGGCCCGGCTCACGCCGTTCTCAAGGCCTCCCCACGACTCCTCCCTCAGCCCAGAAGGCTGCCGGCCACCAGGCGGCCCAGGGCCCACCTTCTTGACGTCCTTGTTGTTCATGGGGTCGTCGGTCATCTTGTGGAAGAGCAGCTCGATGACCTCCTTCAGCTCATAGCTGTAGCCCCTCCTCTTGCAGACGATGACCACCTTGTCAAACAGGAACAAGTACCTGGCCCAGCAGTGCGGCCAGGGGCTCCATCAGTGCGGCCAGCGCCCCGTGCTCCGAGGCCCCGGACAGCCAGCGTGCGGCCGGGGTGGGCAGCAGGAGGGCTGATCCCTCACCGACCCGGAGCCCCACCCCTACGCCTGGCTCATCTGCCATCTCTGACCGCCTCCCGTCCCCCCGCTCCCCCACTGGGAGGTCTCAGCTTCTCCATACAACTCCCCCAGGAAGCCCTCCTTGGCTACCTGCCCCCATGGCCCAAGGATCATATGGGTCCTGAGGCCCCCACGCTCCATCCTCCACCAGACTGGAAGCCTTGTGGGGGCAGGATCCCTATCTACCGTGACCCCAGCCACAGCCCCAGGCCTCGCACAGAGTAGGTGGTGTGGAGGGCTCTGAACAAGCAGGGGCCGTGCGAAGCTAAGCCCTCCCCTGCAGTCACGCAGCAGGGAGCTCGCGCAGCCTCGCTGCCCGTGCCAGTCCCGGGGAGCCTGGGAGCTCGCACGCCAGGGCCTCTGGCTGCCCCCTAGCCTAGCCCAGCCCGGTGCCAGCTGCGGGCAGGGCGGCCACTGGCTGGTGTGGTGTGGACGGTCTCACGAGAAGGAAGGAAGAGACTGAGGCAGGACACAGGGCTGACCGGGCACGCGGCTCCTTCCCCGGGAAAAGCCGCTTCCAGGCCGCTGGGGAGCGGGTGCCCGACCACCCCGGGCTGCCACCCTGCCCGCTCACCTATCTTGCTTCGTGTGGTTGACTATGGACCGGACCTTCAGTTCCCCGTCAATCTTCGGCCTCCCGAACTCCTCCAGTTTCACCTGCTGGAAAGAGAGGGCGAGGCTGTGAGCCCCAGCGCCGGAGCGGGGCGGGCGCCCAGGCGGGCCTGCTTCCCACGGACGCGGGAGGCAGAACCGAGGGATGGGAGCCTGTGCCTCCCGGCTGGTGCGCAGGGCAGGGTGGGAGGGGATGGCGGGGGAGGACCGGGCCCTCCCCTGGCCCCGTGGAGCACTCCCTTCAGCACGGCGGGAACAAGGAGCCATTGACGGCGTGGGTCAGGGCAACGGGAACAGGCTGCTGTTGTGTGCGGCCCAGAGCAGGGCCCTGGGAGGGAGGGCCAGGGACACCGAGCTCAAGAGAACAAACGGCGCCTATCAGACGGGGGCCAGCGCTGCTCCGCCACAGGAAGAGGCCTCGAGCGGAAGCCCTCTCCGCTCTGCCGAGATCTCATTTCGCTGGGCTTGTATCTCCACCCCGCTTCGATTCAGGGAGGGCGCGTCGTGACGCGTTCCCTGCGTGGCTCACAAAGGAAGGTCTACCCACGCCGGAGAGGGGAGGAGGGAAGCGCTCCAGCACGTTGGCAGGGCTGTGGCCATGACGCTACGACAGCCGGTTCCCCGTGAGATTCCTGAATTCTGCACGAGCTGTCGGGCCGAGGCGGAGAGCCCGGGGTGGGGGTGGGGGTGGGGGTGGGGGGCCAAGCACCCACGCGGCCGCCAGCCCCGGCCCGCGTCCCACCTCTGATGTGCCGAAGCCGACGGACCACGTCCACCCGCCGGTGACGGGGTCCGCGGGAGAACCGCAGGGCCGGGCACGCACCCGGCCCAGGGGACGCTCCACGCTGCTCAGCACCGCTGTTTCATTTTTGTTATTTAAGGAACACGATCAATCACATGTAAAAACTTCTTTAAAAAAACACCCCAAAACATCGGTGATCAGGTGATCCCAGGGGAGGACCCCACCGGGCACTTAGCACCACTGCCATCGGGCTGGGGCACATCTACCCTTCACCTCCTCAGCCCTCGGCATTTTTCTCTTTCTGAAAGACAGAAAGGTGGGGTTGCTTCTTCACGCTGTTTGGCAACATCTGTTCTCAGCTGACCACACATCAGGAATGTGTCCTGTGCCACACGTGTGTACAGGTGGCCTGGTGGGTGAGGGACGGGCCAAAGGCATCCAGGGGCTGCTCTTGCAAAAGTTTCTGTGTTGATTTGCCCCTGACGGACTCACCCGGACTCTGCCCAGTTCAGGGACCCGACAGTGAAAGTGGTTCTCGGCCAGAGTAACTCTGTACTCGGGGGACATCTGGCCACGTCTGGGCCCCCCAAGGGAGGGGTGCTACTGACACCCAGAGTGCCCGGACAAGGGGTGCTGCTTGAAATCCTACAACGCACGGAACAGACCCCAAAACAAAGAATGTTTCCAAATGTCAACAGTGTCGGGGTGCAGAGAGCCTGGTTGAAACATTCAGCAGATCTCGGGGCACCTGGGTGGCTCAGTCGGTTAAGCGAGCGTCCGAGTTTGGCTCAGGTCACGATCTCCTGGTTTGTGAGTTCGAGCCCCACGTCGGGCTCTAGGCTGGACCCCAGAGAGTCCTTGGTCCAGGCCGGGGGTGGGGGGGGGGGTGGGAGGGGTCAATACCATTCCTCCCCCAGACCCTGCCCCTCAGCGAGCGGGCCACCTTCGTGCCCCACAGAGCGTGTGGGGTGGGTGAAGTGTGCACGGACAGACGGACAGAGTGTGTTCACCCACCTGCTTACTGAATATCAGGATCGTGAAAGTAATTTCTAAAATGCGTGTATAGGGTCGTAATTAATCTCCACGCTTTGGAGAATCAGCTACACTTACCAAGTTTTCTATACAACTCTGAAATTCACTGATTTTCTTCAGGGTCTCCTTGTCCCGCTTAACTTCGTTTATGTACATGGCCAAGTCCTGAAAACGAGGCGGGGGAGGGGTTGGCGGGCTGCCAGCCACCGCAGCTGGCGGCCTTCGAGACCCCCACGGGGGTGACACACGAGTAAACTAAGGCAGGAGAGGTAAATCCGACCCCAAACGGCGCGTGTCCCTGGGCCAAGAACCCCAAGTCCCTGCCTCTTAGGACAGTGTCTCTCTGCCCTGTCACTCGACCCCCTTCTAGCTCGGACAAAAGGAAAACAGTCAGCGACCTAGACTTGACCAGCCCGCTTCTTAGCTCTCGGGAAGTGGGTACCCGGCAGGCCCTGAGCTCCCGCACAGCCTCACAGAACTGGGTGACCCCAAGGTCCAGCTCCGGCCGTCCATGTGCTGCTGTCCTTCCAATGGCCACCAGGGGGCGGTGCCCGCTGCAATCCAGGCAGCCGGCCCTGACTGGGGGCCAGAGACCCAAGCCCAGCAGGGGGACGGGCCGCCTTGGGTGGAATCCCTGAGCCAGGCCGAGGTGGGGAGCTGGATCCAGCCTCCCCTCCAGCACCTCCTCTTGCTCCAAGAAGGACCCCACTGGCGGGGCAGAATCTGAGACCCTGAGGCAGAAACGTTACAGGATAGGCCTGGCTCATCAGCGACACACCCCAGCACAGACCACCCAAGGGCGGGGGACGGGGTAGAAGCCACAGATGGAGACAGAAGGCAAAAGGAAGCCCAAAGCCCGGAGGAGACAGAGGTCAGGTGTGCACCCTGGGAGATGCTGGGGGTACTGTCCCCCGACCCTGGCCAGCCGCAGTGCTGAGGGGACCCATCCCGTGCTGAGTATTGTGCCCGGCCTGGGGACCCAGATGAGCGTGATCAGGGGGGGCAACGGACACAAAAGGGGTGACAGCCGTCCCCAGGGGTCAGAACCGTGTGCGGGGGGGGGGGGCAATCATTCTGGGAAATGTCACCTTGCAAAGACTAAAGATGTACAGGCCATAATCAGGTGACAAGGAGAAGGTCCAGCCTGAGCCAACAGAGATAGAAAATGATGGGGAACGTCATTTTGGCCTGGGAGTGGCCACGCTCACCTGGAATTTCAGGCATTAGTGGCAAACACAGCCGCAAAGCTAGGCGTGCGTGTCTGTGGAGGCCCGTGTGCCCGGACGTGGAGCCTGAGCCCGACTCAGTGGGCACTGGGGAGCCATAGAAGGCTTTTGAACAAGGGCGTGGCATGAGCTGAGCTCTCCTTCCGGGGACTTACTGCACAGTAGGCTTCCAATGGACATAAGCAGGAGGGGAGAGGAGGCGTGGCTCGTTGGAATGGGCGTTTCAGAAGCAAAAGCCACAGGACTGGGCAGTGGGCAGCCCAGGCCAGATGGCCCAGACCGAGCCTAGAGCCTGGGAACTGGCAACAGTCCTGATGGACGGCCAGGAAGGCAGGAGGAAGGCAGGCCCAGGGAAGGCACCGCAGGCCGGACAAGGTTAGGGATCTGGACACTTGGGGCAAGGGCCTGAGGCTCCCTCTACCCACCCTCCCTGCCCATGGGTGCGTCCCACCCACCGCCCTGCCCCTGCTCTGCCTCTTGTCTTTCCAGGAAAAGCCACATCTCTGGTCACAGAACAAGGCTTGTGAGTGAGCCCGACTCCAGTCAAAGGACACAGACCGGGTACCTGCGGCCCCAGGTTGGCCGGGCCCCTCTCCTGCCTCCGTTTACCCACCCACCTGCATGGCTTCCAGTGCCTCTTTGAGCTGCTGCCTCTCGGGCCGATCCGCGGAGTGGCTCAGGAGTTCCTGGACGTGTGGGAGAGGAGTCACGGGTCACCGCTCGGGGGTGCCGGCCTCCGCCCCTGCTCCCACCGGGCACAGGGTGTGGGCACAGAGCAAGACCCTCGGGGCAGACTCCCTGCCCCCCCCCCTCCGGCCCCAGGCTCTGCTCTGGCTCGGCTGCCCAGCCCAGCAGACAGACAGCCAGGCCCCTCCTGGTTGACACACTGCCTCAGGGTGAGGGGTCCCCAAATCTTGTGCAGAATGGCAGGGACTTTAAGGCCACAGGGTAACTGGCTGATTCACTGAAGAGCCTCACACGGCACAGAAACCAGTCTCTCTGGCGAGTCTGTGCACAAGGGCTTCCTATTTCCACTGCTCTCCTGCCTACCAGGAAGCTCAGAGCCTGGGTCAAGGCATCAAGGACAGGCCATCTCCTAGTCCTGGTCCAAGGACGTTCTTTGGTTTCGGTTTCCCAGTTCCAGTTTCCCTTGGCCCGTTTACTGTGATGAACGTTCCTAATACAGCCGCACGGCTCATCTGGACAGATTTGCCTGCTGGCTTCTCCGTGACGCTGGCCCACCCGGGCCCCATTGACGCCCCTGCCGGCCACCGGGCCCCAATCCCGCTCCCCGGGGCGGCCGCGGAGCTCGCACACCATCTCACCTTCAGGAGCAGGTGATACTTGAGCACCCTCTGCATGGGGACCACGAGCAGGTCCTGAAGCTTAAACTTCCCGTCCTGGACCTTCAGAGTGCATTCCTGGGCATCGGGGGGAGCAGCGAGGAGATGACCGACATCCTGGCCCGGACCGCGATCCCAACGCTCCCACCCCCAGCCGCGGTGGGGGGCAGACTAAGCCCTGAACTGGGGCCAAGTGTCTGGTCCTGGCCTGGCCGGGGTCCCCAGCCCGGCAGCGTCTCCCAAAGCCCCTTCCCAAGTCAAGTGTGTGCAGAGGGGTGGGGCTCACAGCAGGCAGGCGGGGGGCCCACCCCTCTCTGTAGCCTCAGGAATCTGCAGTGGCCACGCCAGGGCTCTGGGATTCTGAGCGACCCCGGCGCTGACCGGGTCTGCCCGAGACTCCCAGGGAAGCCAGCTCACACCATCACGGGGCCACCCTCAGGAACCAGGGGCTCCCCACCGGTTTCCCGGACACACAGGGGCACTATGCGTCTCCAAGGGACGTCTTTCCCAGTGTCGCCACAGCAAAGGGACCCTGAGCCAGGATTCACTCTGGAAAGGGTTTGACTGGCCAAATACACCACAGGACCCCCAGCCTCGGGGAGCAGCTCAGGTGCCCCTGACAAGGGGGAGGGAGGGGGCCTGGAGAGGGGCTCACGTGGGAAAGTGGACAAGTACCAGAGACTGGCCCTGAGCCTGGGCGGGGAGTGGGGACAGGTGACAAGAGAGGGGGTCTCCTTGGCTTCCAGTAAACGTCTGCCACCTGGGGTCCCCGAGGGTTCTGCATAGGCCAGCACAGGGGCTCAGTCACAGCCCCTCGCCGAGCCGGATCGGGCCCCGGGGGGCTGCCTCTGCCGCACCTCCTCCTGCCCTCCCCGCCCCAGCAAAATGCCGAGGAAAAACAATCACCGAGAAAAACATCTACAACCACCATCCCGCCAGTGCCCTCACGTCCACCTTCCCACAAAACGGGCAAGCGAGGGGCCGGTGAGCTGCAGCCTTGGAGACGCAGGGACAGCGGGGGGGCCAACCGCCAAGCCCCCATTACCTCGACCTTCTGTCGGAAGTCCTCCCGGCTGGCGAGGAGCTGGTTCAGCGTGTTCTGGGCGTGCTCCATGTGGCTGCAATATTCCCCGTAGATCAGGAGCCTGGGCAGTGAACACACATACGTGCAGTTAGTGACACGCTGCGGCTCCAGGGCCTGGGTTTAGATCCCCGCGGAAGGCACAGCAGGGGATCGGCAGACCCGTCCCCCCCCACGAGGCAGCTCCTCACTCGGTAACCTGCTTCGAGGTTCCGTTCTTCCCATGTGGCTGCCTCCTCCCCCTCCCCCTCCCGAAATGCTGCCAGGCCAGGGGGCTGCCGAGACGCTGCGGACAGGGGGCTCCCCCACGCTCTCCGAACCCAAGGAAGCCCCCTTCTGTGGTTCTCACTGCCACCCCAATCCTGCCCCTGGAAAGGCCAAAGTCAGACAGGAGAGAAGCCCCCTGCCTCCCCCCTGCCCAGGGCTGGGGGACCCCAGGAAGGCTCAGACTCCTCCTGCCTGTAGGTCTGAGCACGGAGGTCCATCCTGGCTGTGCACCTGCCCGGGGTGGTGGCCCCTGAGGTCAACCCTTGTTGCTTCCAAGTGACGCCGATGCTCTCTGCCGGGGTCTTAGCACCCCCTTTCTCAGGGCAGAGTGGCGTCAGCCCCAAACGCCTGGAAAATGAGCATGGCCGCCGGGCCTCGGGATGCTGGGAGGAGCCTCGGGCCCTCTCTCCTCCCCCCCGAACACCCTCCAACACCACGACCGCCCCCCCCCCCACTTCACAGACCGGAGCCCCCAGCACTCTCTGGGCCTTGGGCTACCGACCTGAAACTTCATCTCCGAAAGCCTTGTCACCCGACTATGGGCTCGGCGCCAGGAGCACCACACAGGTGACGATGCTGGTCGTGACAAGCAATGACGGCCACTCCTGCCCGGTGCTACACGCACAACATCGGGACCCCTTCACCCACTTGTACAGGGAGGAGCAGTGAGCCCCACTCTTCAGGCAGGGAAACCGAGGCCTCAGTGAACTCGCTACAAGGTCACCAGCTGATAAGGGCTGATGGCCCCGCCCTCCAGTGACGCCCTGCCAGGTGCCAGAGATGCTGTGTCACAGCAAACGGCTGGAGGCCCCTCCTGGCCGGGCTCTGGAAGCTGGGGGCAGTCTCTGGGACACGTCAAGACACGCTGGGACACACGGGCCTGTCCACCGTGGACACTGCTCCACCGCGGGGCCCCTGGCCGGGTGCTCAGGGCCGGCAGCTGGGCCCGTTGCCGGCTGGTACTTTGAGAAGAAGCATCCTGGTCTGGGGGGCTCCCCAGGCTCCCGCTGTGGGGCCGGAGGGGCCTGGGGACAGACGACACCCACATTCCTCCCAGCTCTGGAAGGGCAAAGCTGCATGCCCGGAGCACGTTTCCAACCCAGCGAACCGTGATCCTGGAGCGGCCCCGAGGTGGGCAGCGTCTCCCAGCCCCCGACAGGCGTCTGGGCTGTGCCGTGTCGGCCCGTGCTCGCAGGCTCCAGGGCGCAGACGCTCGGCCAAGCTGCAGCCACATTCTCAAGCCACCCTGAGAACTTTGGCCGGTGCCAGCCTGCAGGGAAGCTTCCGGCATCGACAGACTGAGATTCCGCGACTCTAGTGAGAGACCGATCCAGTCCTGGACCTCACACGGGAGCTCACCTTCCCGGCCACTGTAAAGGAGAACGCCCCACGGCCGGGACCCGTGTCCGCAGCCCCGCAGAGCACCCGGCCCTGGCTGTGCCCTGGGACACGCTGACCGGACATCGCTTGGCATGAGAACCTGAGCCCTGGTTTCCACTTAAATGAGCCAGTTATCGAATTGAGAATTCTAGTATAAAAGTTGATTAAAACGCATCATCTCTGGAAGCATGGGGGGGAGGGTAGAGACTCCAAGGTTTCTGCCAGATTGTTTTAAATGAGCAGACCTGGCAACGGCCCAGCTGCCCCCGTGGAGGGAAGTCTGTGTGGGCAGTGAAGCCGCCTCTCCTAAGCACCGGGTGCTCACAGCTCTGGGTGGGCCAAGCCAGCCCTATGGGTTCCCCTCCTCAACTTCAGAACTCCCCGGGCTCATCCCGGCCCAAGGTTGTGGACAGAGCACGTCCCAACCCTGCTTTCACAGCACGCCTCCCATCCCCAGACCGCACGCTGCACTTCCTCCAGCCTCCTCCAGCCAGTGAACTTCTACTCATCCCTCAAAACCCCGCCCCATCATTTCCAGCTCTGCGACCCTTCCCCTCCCAACCCTGTCCCCGGGTCCAGGGAGGTGAGACAGAAAAGCAAGGAGACAGGTAGGGAGCCTCTGGGTAGAGGCCCGTCCAAAGCCGAGTGAGAATCTGCCCTCTGCACCGGCTCTGAGCTCCAGAGAAGGGTCTCATTTGTCCCCACACCGCAGCATTGAGCCCGGGAGCCTGGCCTGCCCAGAGGCCTTACGCCTGGCTGCGAGGGGCCTGACCATAGGCAGTGCAGCAGCTGCAGCCGATTCCGGGGGGGGGGGGGGGGCAGGGGAGCCACTGCAGGGAAGAGAGCAAAGCTTTAAGGACCTGAAGAGGCCGGGCCACGGGAGGCACTGACACCCGAGCTCAGTCTGTCCTCGTGAAACACCACTTGTAAGACAGCGGCCCTGAGGCTCTGAGAGGCGACGTGACTTCTCGAGGTGCCCAGCAAGACCCCAAAGTGCATCCATGAGGCCCCCAGACCAGTCTTCCAGGCCCCCATCCTGGAGTCCCAGGCTACCCCGGGGCTGTACCCTCGTTCACCTCCGCCGACCCGGTGGGCGGCCTGGGATGGGAAGGGAGCCGCAGGCGGGCCCGGCTGACCGACCAGAGATGGCCCGTCGGGCTGAAGAGTGACCCCGAAATGCAGGCGCCCTGGAGCCTCAGAAGGCGAGCGCATTTGGAAATCGGGTCTTTGCGGTTACGTCAAGGACGGAGAAGATAGCATGCCAGGTTCGGGTGGGCCCCGAATCCGCTGAGAGTGTCCTTGTCAGAGAGGAGAGAAGAGGCCTCATAGGCCAGAAGCCGCATGAGGACAGAGCAGAGACCGGAGGGGCAGGCCCCAGGCCAAGGGACACCCAGGGCCGCCAGCAGCTGGAAGGGGGGAAGGCCCCGCCCCCCCAGAGCCTCCGGAGGGAGCACCGCCCGCCCACATCTGGATTTGGGCCCCGTGAAACTGCGAGAGTCCATTTCCGCCCCACACGCACTCAGATCTCTGGCCTGCGTCTATGCCCTGCCCCGTGCCGGGCGGCGTGGGCCGCGGACCTTACGCTCTGAGCCTACAGAAGGAAGTCGCTTAAGGAAGTGAAAGCTGACAGGCCTTCCTTTTAACCACGAGCATCTCTCTGCTGCTGAGAAAAACCATCCGACGCTTGGAAGTCACGCAACACGCACACGGGGGCTTCGTTCACGGTTCAGGGGCTCCGTGGGGCCCCTGGGAACAGCAGCCGGCCTCGGCCACCGGGGCCTCGTGGCCTGGCGGGAGACTGCCGGGGTGCAGACGCTCGCCGCCCTGTCGGAGAGGACACCTCAACGGTGTGCGGCTGGCGTCGCTGCCTCGGGGCTGCCTTCTTTCCCCGCTGACTCGGCGCACGGGCGCCTCGCACGCCGGTCGGTAGGTATCTGACACGAGCCGGGGTCTCTCTGTTCGAGGGCTACGTCACGTAACTTCCTGAACGTGCAACTCGGACCCCGCTACGGAGGGGGAGTAGATGCATCTATCAGGCGGACCCTCACCTGCCCCCCCGGGTGACCGCGTCACTCCGTCCCTTGTCACAGAACCCCAAGGGATGCAGTGCCCAGGGACAAGGCCAGAGCAGGTCCCGGACACAGGTGGCACTCCCGGAGACACAGGCACGAGTCGGGACCACGGCCAGGTGGTGGCCAATGCTCTCCCGCCCTCAACCTCCCCGCCTGGGAAAGGAGGATCAGGAGGCGGGCAAAGGCCTCTCGGGGTCAGAGGGTCCCAGGCAGCCCTGCCGCGGGGCTCGAGGAGCTCGGCCCTGGGCGGGCTCCCTCCCTGCACGCGCTGACAGACTGACAGGAGCCACCCAGCCTCCCGAGACCCAGGCCTGCGGCGGGAACCACAACCAGAGAGCGGCGCGACCCGGCCCAACACCCTGAGCAGCCAGAGACCGCAGAGTGCCAAGCGCCCGCCTCCGGCCCAGCCTTTCTCTCGAAGCGCCCACGGGTCTGGGCGGGTGGAGATGCTGTCAGTCTTACTCTGATGGCTGCTCCTTCGAAAAGCACTTGTGCAAAAAGCTCCAGAGAGTTCCTCCTAAGAGCCAGACCCTCGCCTTCTCTCCGGGACACGAACTCGCTGTGGCCGGTTCCCTTTGTAGTCCTGCCCCACTGACCTGGCTTGGCCACCCCCAGCCACATCTCTGTTCCATCCGCATCTGCAAAATGCAAACCCTTCCCAAGGCCCAGGTCCCACCGTGTGGGACTTGTCCCCTCAGGTCCACAAGGCAAGGCTAAGAGGAACATCTGCTTTGTCTGAGGACTAAGGTTGTATGAACAGAAGTATTCGCTCCAAAAAGAGGGAGGGGATTGTCCTCTGCCACTTTGCACGCTAGTCCCTCCTTTCCGTGATGAGTTGCCAGGATCTTGCCACTAAAATTCCTCAGGGGCTTCTTCCTAAATCCCTATCTTGATCTTCTAGGCTCTTGCAGAAGCCACAAGTCACTCCTTGGACAGTCTCTGCTTTGCTCACTTCAGTCCTGCTCCTCTGGCCTCTGCCAGGTCCCAGACAGTCCCGCTCCTGCCTCTCCCGGGGCCTTCCCTGCGGCTTTGCCCCCACCCTGCCCCCACCTCAGGGGTGGTGGGCTCTCGCCCAGGTCCTCAGCGCCCCCTCCTCTGCTACGAGCCCCTACTGCCCCCACCCTCTCCCTTTCCCCGTGCTCTCGAGTCCTCTGCCTGTGAACTTGCTTCCTGACCTCCCCGTCCCGTGAGAGCAGAGCCTGTCCTGTCTGGGACACAGCAGGCCCTCTATAAATGCTCGCCGAATCGCACGTCAGGACCTCCGGTGTTGACTCAGAGACGAGGAGGCGAAGGGGCAGAAAAGATGGACGCCGGGACAGATCGTGAGGGCTGGAAAACGAACTCTGACGAGACACAGCCAGCCCCCTCCCCAAACTACCCAGACTCCGGGGCCTGGCCTCCAAAGCCTTGCTGGGCGGTGACAGAGAGCCCATCTGCCGAGCTCCCGGTGCCGGGACACGATCCATTCCCTGCGGCCCCTCTGGCCGTAGAAACAACGGTCATCCCGGCAGAAACAAGGCCCGAGAGCCCTGTGGGGCCCAAAGCTGAGCACCGAGGACGGCAGCTATGTAAAGAAAGGGCAAACACCGTGGGGCAGGCTCTGGGGCCGGAGGGGGTTCCTGGGGAAGGGCAGTCTGTCCCTTGGCCACTCGGCCTGGGGGTGGCTCCACAGGTCCGTGGCCTCCCCCCCACCACCCGTGAGGATGAGGGTCGGGTCTGAGTTGGCTTCCCCGGCACCCCAGGCTTGTAGCCAGGTGAGAAGAAAGCATTGCTGGGGGCAGGGGGCGGGTAAGGGAGCCGCCTGTCCCCCACCCCGGGGCCTGCCAGCATGCCCTCATCAGCCAGTGCCTGGAGGAAGCGCACCCACCCTCTGGCCACATCTGCCACCTGTCCTCAGGCACTGCCTGCTCCCTCGTGCCTGCCTGGGGCCCCACCCATGGCCCCTAGAAAGTGGGCTCAGGGATCCCTGCCCGTGCGGAGGGGAGAGAGCCCCCTGCCCGGAGCCACAGAGCACGCAGGGGAAGCCGCTTCAGGGGCTCGTAGAGGCCCCGGAATCCAGCCCTGGGATGGGCCGCCTGGCCAGGAGGACACGTGAGCTGAGCTGAGCGTCACCTGGCAGGTGCTGCAGGGGACCTCCCTGCAGATAAGGACGAGGTGGACCCAGGGTGCCCACCAGCCGCCCTGGGGCCTCCCCCTCAGACCCTGCAGAGTGGACCCCAGAATTGGCGTTCTTAAGCTCCCAGGTGGCTCGGACGACAGGCCGGCAGAGGAGCTGTGAACACAGAAGCTGGGGGCGCCTTCTCCAGAGTCCAAGGGGCAGGAGCCAGGGCACCACCTCCCGATGGGCCTCCTGAGACTTCAGAGACTGGAACACTGTCCTCTGGGGCTCCCGCAGCCCCGGGCATCTGGCTGGGTCCTTGCATCATCTCATTTCGTGCCCGGCTTTAAAGATGCCGCTGCCCGGGCTCCAGGAAGAAAGGCGGGGTCTGAGACCTTCGCTGGGACGGCAGAGCCACAGAAGCTTCCAGAATCCCAGTCCTCCCCTGCTGGGCTCCAGCAGGACATTCGGGGCACGGAAGGCATCTCCACACTCTTCCATCCACTGGGTTTTACAGGCAGAGAAGCTTAACAAACAGGTTCGTGGAGGCCTCCCGACAGCCATGTAATTCTTCGAGAAGGTTCCTGCGCTGGTTTCTAATGAGTTGCCAGTCTCCTGCCCCGACGATACTGGTTCCGGACGAGGGGCCCGGACGGTGGGAGGAGCCACATTCTGCATGTTTCTGACAGTGGGGAGGCCGGCACCGTCTGTGCGTCTAGACTCAGCCTGACCCCGTGGGCGCCAAGGGGAGGAGAGACGCTGCCTCGGAGGCTGACGGGCAGAATCTTTGCCCCCTCGGGCTTCACGGACACTTGCCCCGACGCCGCGGACACACGATCGGAGGATCCAGGCCTGCGCGTGCCTGTCCGGAGCCCCGTCTCCCCACGCTGGGGGCTGCGGCTGGCGGAGGCCAGGATGGCCGGGTGCCCGTGCCCACAGCTGCTGCTGCCTCCCCGCCATCCCGCCCGCCTGTCCGCCGGGTCCCGGCCACCGGAGCCCTTCAATGGCCACAGACAAGCCGCGTTGGCGATACGGGCCTGGCCTCAGTTTACCCTCGGGGCACCATGTGGCACAGACACCATCAGCGTCCCTCAGGGACAGGTTAGGAAGTCCCGGCCCCGTGACACACACCGTCGAGGAAGCGGGGAACTGACCCCACCCCTGGGCACCCAGAGCCCGGAAGCCCCTTCCTCGGACCTGCGGGGCCGGTTCGGGTCCTGTTGTTCAGCTGCCGCCCGCCACCCCTGCAGCTCGAGGGGCAGGGTCTCTCAGGTGCCAGGTCCCCGGGGGGCCTGGCAGGCAGCAGGTGCACCGTGATGGTGAGAACGGCCTCCAGCCACCAAGACCCCCAGGCACAGAGGCAGAGGGAGCTGGTGGAGTCCTCGGGAGGCCCTGCTGGGGAAGGTCACCCCTCCAGGCTGTGACGGCGGGAAGGGTGGGCAGCTCTCTCCGTGTCCCAGTGAGGACAGGGGTTCACAGGGGCTCACAGGGGCACAGCCACCTGCCTCGAGGGCCTCGCCGTGAGATTCCCACCTGAGTACCGGCACTGTGACCGTCCCCAGGCCGGAACTGGAGGCCCCGGGCGCTCCCGAGGCCCCGCGGACAGCGAGGGGCGGGCCTGTCACTCACCTCTCCTTGAAGTCCAGGAAGACCTTGGCCAGAGTGCTGCCCCCTGCCATCATGGACACGTCAATGGCCCGCAGGAAGCTGTGATGCACTTTGATTAGGTCCTGGGGAGAGAAAGCCGTGGGTGCGTGAACGGGCACACCAGGCCGCCCTCTAGAACGGTTCCCATCTGCCGTGATGAACTTAGAGAGGCCCGGGCGCTGGGCGTGCACCCCACGCAAACACTAGAAGGTGCTGTGGTGCCAGACGTGTGAAGGGACCTCTCAGCCAGCTCAGACACAGGGCGGCCCGCCGGGGGCAAGCCCTGGTGCCAGAGTGACAGCGATGGCCCCCTGGGGGGCTGTTCCCACTCAGCATCCTTGTACTATCTTGCTGTGTGCTCTCTGCCCTGATCTTAGGTTCTGCGGGATGGAGTCCCTCCATGGGGACAGGTGCTCTGTCCACGTTTCAGAGCAGCTGGGCGACCGGCAGGCAACACCTCAGGGCTCCCCACGGCCCCCGATCTAGGCTCCTGGCCCCCTGGGGCTCGCCATGGCCCCTGATACAAGTTCCCAGCACCCCGGGGCTCCCCACGGCCCCCGATCCAGGCTCCTGGCCCCCTGGGGCTCCCCACGGCCCCCGATCTAGGCTCCTGGCCCCCTGGGGCTCGCCATGGCCCCTGATACAAGTTCCCAGCACCCCGGGGCTCCCCACGGCCCCCGATCCAGGCTCCTGGCCCCCTGGGGCTCCCCACGGCCCCCGATCTAGGCTCCTGGCCCCCTGGGGCTCCCCATGGCCCCTGATACAAGTTCCTAACACCCCGGGGTTCCCCATGGCCCCCGATCCAGGTTCCCGGCACCCCGAGGCTCTTCACAGCCCCCGATCCAGGCTCCTGGCCTCCCAGGGCTGCCACAGCCCCCGATCCAAGTTCCCAGCACCCCGGGGCTCCCCACGACCCCCGATCTAGGCTCCTGGCCCCCTGGGGCTCCCCATGTCCCTTGATCCAGGCTCCTGCCCCCCCCAGGGCTCCCCATCATCCCCAGTCCAGGCTCCCATTCTGTCCATGGCCATTTGTGCTGGCCACCACCCAAGGCAGGATAGACTCTGAGTAGGGGGCACAGGGAGCTAGAGCCTCCCGAGTCTGGAGTCTGGCTCAGCCTCAACCAGGAGACCAGCACCCACCTCTTGAGGTGATAAGGGGCTGAGGGAGCCAGGCAGGAGCCGCTGCACCAGCTGCTGGCATGCTGCACCCACTGGGCATTCCTGGACGAAACCCACCCACGTGTAGCTTCTGGGGCCTCATGCCAACCCTCCCCACCCTGCCGACAGAGAGGTTTCTGCTGAAACCCTGTCCTCCGGCCTCCGAACACCAAAGTTCCCGGAGGGCAGGGCGGCTACTCCTCTCCTACGCATCTGTCCTAAAAACACCCGTAGTTCCGACCAACCATGCAGCTGGCAAGGACGCAGCTCTCCAGGACCCATGGGGACAGTCGGGCTGGAGCCTGCCTGACATCCGAGCCGGTTGGAGACCTGGGCCTGCACACGGTGAGCCGCAGGCCCGGACCCTTACCTCCAGGTTGATGAAGATGGCCGTCATGTCCGCCGGGCTCAGCACCGGCCTCAGCGGGGCCATGTAGTTCTGGAACAGAGAAGCCCATCACCGTCAGCTCGCCTGGAGGGGGCCAGCCCCCTTTGAGGCCAGAGCCACCGACGGGAGGGGCTCAGACAACCTCGCCAAGGTCCAGGGTCCAGGGGATGGGGGTTCCCCATGGGGCGGTTATGCAGGCCTGGCGCAGTGTTGCTGGAAAATGTGTGCATCCTAGGGCGGGTGTGCTCCATTGTGCAGGGTGGTGGCAGGGCGGGAATGTGCAGGGGCGGGCGGGATTGGCCTAAGCACCCACGCCCGCCACACGGGCAAAGCTCCGAGGCGTCCAGCAGATTGGACTTGAACCCTGCTGCAACCCGGGACGGGAGGTGCTACCGCTGTTCGATACATTTCCAGGAACGGAGGCCAGAGATGTGAGGGCATCACCCGTGGGTACACCTCTGGACAGTGACAGGGCCACACTTCCCACCTGAGCCTAGGTACGGCCCTAAACCTGCCATCAAAAGAGATACTCCCTGACCCGGAAGCCCCGCCGGGGCAGGGAGTGGTTCTCCGGAGTCCTCCGGGCCTGGCCTCCAAGGAGATGCACACAGGGGAGACCGTCAGGTGGTGCCCCAGAGGCCCTGTGGCGCAGGACCTGCCACCTTTCTCCCCATGGGGTCCTGGACCCTTGGGCTCCTCCTCGGTCGCCGTGCAGAGCAGGAGAGAGCCATCCAAGTGCACAAGCCTCTTCCCTGTGCCGAGGACGGGCTAGCACTCGGTTTTCTCGCGTGGGACGTGGGGTAGCAACAATGACCTCGATGGCTAGGGGAAGATTAAAATGTGACTGTCCCCCCAAGTGCTCAGCACACCGCGTGCCCTGGCCAAGCACACTCCCTGCTTAACCCGCTACGTGCATCACGCCTGGGACCAGCAGCACCTGCCCTCGAAGGCTGGCCACGTCCCAGGGTGGAGACAGATGGCCGCAGCTTAGGACTTGGGCTGTGCGGAGGGACTGCAGAGGTCTGCAGGGCCCCGGAGGGAGCTGGCCTGGGAGCTGGGACTGGTGGGGGGAGTAGACTGCCCGGGGAGGGGCCGATGGAGAGTGGGGGCCAGGGCGTGCAGCAGGGATGGGGCTGGTGTGTTTGCAGCAAGGCCGGTGGCCAGGGGGGTGGGAGGGCGGGCACACAGGCCTGGCTGAGGCTGGAGGCGGGGGCCTGGGGCCAAGGGGCATCGCAGGACTCCCGGCTGGAGGCCCTGCCATCATGGCCGCACTTGCCCTATGCTGCAAGCAAAGAGCCACAGAGGACCCTTAAACAATGTGGGATGTTCACCCAGTAAGCACCAGCAGCTGGCAACAAGGACCTTCAAGCGACAGGGAAATGTCACTGAGCCAGCGTGCACGGGAGGCCAGAGCAGGGCAGGGGGGAAGAAGGAGGCCCATCCGTGGTCTTCTGGGAGCTCAGGGGGCCAGCCGGGGAGAGAGGACTGACCAGCCATTCAGGGGAGCACAGGGTGTGCCATGGGGGCTCTGCAGGCTCCCATCAGGGGGCCTGACCATGCCCCAGGGGCAGGACACGCACAGCCATCTATGGGGTGGCCTTGCTGTGATCCCAGCTCACAGAGTGGGATCTCACAGAGAATGTCTTGGGTGAGAAGGAATACAGAAAGCACTTAACCTAGCGCTGAGTCTGCATGAAAGAGTACACAGAAGGAGGTTAGCCTAGTGCAATCGGGAACAGAAGCTGTAACGATACCCAGTTTAGGCCAGAAAGAGCAGCAGAGACCAGTTCGGGGTGGTCCAGGGCCGAGCGGTGGGAGGTGGGATCAGGGACAAGGGTGACAGCCGACGAGGACACTGGCCTGTGTGGGGAGCAGAGGCCGAGGGGTGCCTGACGGCAAAGCCGAGAGGGCCACGAAGCCTCTGCACCTGTCACTGCTGCCCTGTGTCCCTGCCTGGGGACAGCACCGCCCCAGGGGACCGGCGGTCCCAGGACGGCACCAAGGCCCACACCCACCTTCTCAATGTCCTCCAGGGTCCGGTAGTACTTGGCCTCGGTCTCCTGAATCTCCAGCAGGCAGCAGTTTCTCTTGTCGTCCTCGGACATGCCCATCTTCTAAAGGAAGGACACAAGACGTGAGCCGGGTTCCCGCCGGGCCCACCGCCTGCAGACCGCCGAGGCCTGGCCGCCAAGTGGGAAACGGAGGGGCCGGACAGGAGGCAGAAGGGGGCCCGAGCCCTTCCCCTCCTGTTTGCAGATGGGGAAACTGAGGCACAGGGAAGGGATGGGCATGTGCCTGGGGGCTGGCGACAGCTCGAGGAAGGAAGCTCGAAGGAAGCCTTGTAGAGTCTGGGCTCCCGCTGCCCTCTGTGAATCCTAGCAGACCAAGCACGCTCCAGCCCCCCCAGCATATACAGCAGGCGTGGCATGGCTTAAAGCACCCACTCTGTGCACAGGGAAAGGCTCTGACCAGCTCCGAGGACCCATGCCCACCAGCTGAGCGACCTGCGAGGGCCTCTGACAAAGATGCCAATGCCCTGCAGGCCTGGGCCTTCCCAGTGTCCCCTGGCCTCCACTCGGGGTCCTGAGGGAACAGCTCATTGCAGGCGTCACTGGGGACACGCTTCGGGGCAGAGCCTGCTCCCCAGCTCCTATGGGGGGGTGGGATGTGGCCAGAGGCGGGATTGACCAGGAGACCGTGTGGCCACAGGGGGTAGAGCCCGCAGGTGGGGGAACTGTTCAGAGGCAGCCGTGGATTTCCAGACACCCCCCTTATGTTCTTTTAGGCTGAGCGGGCCAGATCTGTCCCTAAGTGAGGCTCTGGGGAAACAGTGCTGGGCCACGTGGCATGCCATTTGGACTCATATCTGCCCTTACGCCATCGTCCTTCATCCAGACGGGGCACATCACCCAGGGGCTTCTTCCCGAGCCCACTGTCCCACCGGCCGGGGTGCTACACTGCTACTCTAGGGGCTTCAGGGGGATATGTTGGGGGCCTACGATCCCCTAAAACTAGGTGCAAAAGTGTAGTGCCTGATAGCATCTCCCTGGGGACAGGGAGGCTTTTCCCAAGAGGTCTGAGACCTTCCCCGAAAGGTGGAGGAAGACGGTGCTGGCAGATCTTACCCCGGGTCCCCCTCCACCTGCCACTTACCTGCATGTATCTGATCTGAACGCATGGAGGAAACAAACCACAGACAGAACCAATTAGCAGTGCTCATTATCCAGGCCCTGCTCGGGAGGTGGGGGCAAGCCAACGGCCCCAGGGACACATCACAACCGCCCGCCCGCTCCAGCAGGAGCCCGGCCGGGTGGCGAGGGACAGCACGGGGACCCAGCCCGTCGCCAGGGTCTCCATCACATGTGGGGAGCGACACCTGCCTTCCCTTGGCTTTATCTTCCTTTGGAAAGGTCTCCATCTACCTTCCACTCAGGCTGTCCGGACAGCTCCAGACATGACCGGGGAGGAGATAAAGCCAGCTGTTTTATCTCAGAGGACGGGCAGGAGGCCCGCCCTGCCAGATCGACAGGACAGCTCGAGGGCAGCGGCACGGAGCGCTGTTCGGACACTAAACAGAGTGGGGCAGGTGGGACGCCAGCTTGTCCCCTCACAGCCCCCCGCGGGTCCTGCAGACAGCCAGGGGCCGGCCAAGCGTGCTTCAGGACCAGGGACAGCAGCAGGCTCTGGGGACTGCCCTCTCGGGGGCCTCTCAGGGGCGTCTCCGGCCGAAGGCAGGGGATCCTCCAGACAAGTGCGAGGGCCATTGCCTTCACTGCTCCTGCTTTACCCACAGGACGCTCGACTTCTAAGGGCTTGGGAGTGAGCTGGCCCCAGACCCAGAATGCTGGCTCGGCTTCTAGGCAAGGCAGAGGACGTCCGTCAGCGGGGCCACGGCTTGGCCTTCCAGCCCCGTGACTGACCTCCCGGGAAGGCTCAGGGGCAGAGCCGCCCCACTGCAAGGCTGTGGGGGTGGGAAGGGCAGAATTGGCCCTGGGCAGACCCGGGGTCACAGAGAGAGACCCCTGGTAAAGATGGGGACCCTTCAGACCCTCCAGGGACAGAATGAGAAACCCTTTCTGAAGAGCAGAGTTTGGGGGCTGTGAGGGCCGCAGCCACGCTTCTCTGCCTCTCCTGGCGTGAGGCCGGGGGAGGGCAGGCGCCCCCAGTGTGGGAAAGGCCTCTCTGAAAGGCCTTGGAGGGGAGCCGTCGCCCCCGCTTCGTGCCTCCCCCCCCCCAACACTGGAGGAAAACGCTGAAATCTGCCTTTTGAGAAATTCTTCCCACTTCTTCAGCGAAAGCATCAAAAAGCCTCCACAGTCGGCAACTGGCACCTCGACCAGCCCCCGGGAGTGCGGGGACGCGGGGGGTTGCGGCTGTCCCCTCCAGGGCCCCCCCACCCCCATCCCAGCCCTGCGGGACCCCCACCCTCCACACAGCAGCTGCTGGCAATAAATCCGCCCTGCAGCACACTGGTGTCCGAGAAAGTGCTCGCCAGCGCCGGTCGGAGATAAATATCCTCCCACATAAAAGAGGCACAGCTGGCTAATTGAGCCAGTGGCGGTCTCCTCGCTCTCCGCACAAAGGCGCAAAATGAGGCGCGCTGTGCACGTCTGAGCATCCAGTCGCTGTGCTCAGACTCCCCAGGCAGGAAGGACTTGGAATCCTGCACACCTCTGGGAGAACTCCGCGACAGCGCCTCCGGGCGGGGGTGGGGGGGGTGGGGGGCTCAGTGGCAGTGAGGTCACACCCCGGTCTCCTAGAACGTTCTGGAGGCAGGACTGGGCCCAAGGAAGGGGAGGGACCCCGCGGGGGCCGGGAAGGACTGGGGTGCAGTCTCTGGGGCTCCCGCAGTGCCCCCGCCCGACCCCCGGTAGCTGGGGGCGCTGAGAGAGGGGGCTGGGCTGCGGGCGACGGACGGCTTACCATGGGCTGCTGTACCTCCACCTTGATGATGTCCTCGTAGATGTCGTCGCCCTCATCTTCGCACGGGACACAGTCATAGATGTCTTCCCCCAGGTCATGCTCGCTGCGTGGGAGAGAAGCGGGTCAGGCGGGTGGAAGGCAGGTTCCGGGGACGCGGTGCAGGGGGCCTCCCCGGGGTTTCTCGGAGTTTGAACCAGGCAGCACAGAGAGCATCCCCTTGTGCCGTGCCTGCCGTTCTTCTAGAAGGACCTACCGTGATCACACCCCCACTCCTCCACCCTTTGGTCAGTGCTGGGGACTCGTGCCGGACGCCCGGGGTGAGTCACTGCCTGAAGGGGAATTCTCGCGTGGCTCGTCACCCGGAGTGCCCTGCGCTGGGGCCTCTCCCCGGGTCAGCCCAGGTGTGGGGGTCAAGGAGCAGAGCTCGCACCTACCAGGGGGTGCGGAAGCAGAGCGAGTGGAGACGGACACGGAGTTTGGGGTGCAGCTTCCCAAACGAGTGCCGGGAAGTCACGACTTGCTTTATAATGCGACCGAGCTTCGTTTCAGCGCACGACCATGCTCTGACTCCCCTCTAACAAGCTGTCCTCCCCCACCTCCCAGACTCAGCTCATGGGACACCTCCTCCAGGAGGCCTTCGGGGATTCCTGGCCCTGTCTGTGACCCAGGACCCACCCCCCACCCTCCTCTCATACGAAGTACATCCCTCCCGAGCTCCCGTTATCTTGTAAGTGCCTGAGGGTGAACCGATCTCTTCCCTGGACAAAACCCAACTGCTTAACCCCGTCGGGTCGCCCTTCCTAGTAGGCGGTAGGTGTTCACCGCATCGGCAAACGAGCCGGTCCAACCACGTGCGGCGGGGTCACTCTGTCCCGGGCCCAGAGCTGACCGGCCCTTCCGTCTGCTGCCGTGGGGCCCGTCCTCGCGGCAGGTCGTGTTCACAGGCCAGCTCGCCCTGGAAGCCCTTGCCATCCCTACCTGTGCCCGACACCAGAGACTCAGAGCCTGGGCTCAGAGCGGCACCTGGCAAAGTTGGCTTCCGGAAGGCACAGAGATCCGGTAAAGCACCTCTCCTCCCCCACGGCACCGGGCGGCCAGAATTCAAGGCGACAGAGGCAACGGCGGGGGACAGAGACAGCAGAAATGACACCCGGCGGCTCGCCAGGTCTCAAACCCGCCTTGTGAATATTAGCTGTCATCGGACAGGCTGGGCGGGCCTGAGTTAGGGAGGCAGCGCCTGTATTCAGGAAAGGCCTCTGCAGCCAAAGACCCGGGTACCTCCCCCTGAGACTGAGCACAACCAGGACCACACGTCTGGGCTTCCCTCTGGGGGGCCCGGGGGGGCCGTGAATCAGCTCTGGACTAGAGGAGGGTCCTGCGAGCAGCCCATACGCCAGGGAAGGAGCGGAAGCTGGCCGGGGACGGGTCACTTGGGGCTAGACCAGCTAACAGACTCGCTAACTACACCAACAGACACCTGCCCCCTGGTGAGCCCTGCGAGGCCCTTGAAGAACATTTATGCTTTTTAACCTCACAAACCCTGGGAGACAGAGAACACCACGGCCATTTCACAGATGACAGACACACCCTGAGGCCCCACAGCGGGCTGGGAGGGGAGGGTTCACCCAGGCGTAGCCTCCCTGTACCCACGCCATCCCCCCCCCACCGCCCCGCCCCGCGGACCCCTGTGTGGGTCTGGATGGCTGCCCTGAGGCCTCACGCGGCAGCACGGTGCCCAGACGGTGACAGAGGCCCTGCTTGGAACCAGCAGGGAGCAAAGCCGGGAAGGGTGCTTGCGACTCACGGGTGAGAACCCACCGACTCCGAGGCCCGTTGCCCTGGGTGGGCCCGGGGAAGGGCCCCTCTCAGAGACACAAATCACCTTCCGTGCCTCTCCAGACTCTGTCCCCAAAGGAAACAGCTCGGGCAGCTGTGCCCGCCAGGTTACTGGGTGTCCAGGCAAGTGCCTGCCCGGGTTCTCTTTGGCGGGTGCCCACCACCCCAGATGTTTGCCGCACAGCAGAGCGAGGCTGGTGACAAAGCCACTGTCGGGAATTCTGACGGCGTGGAACAGAGCAGAGACAGGGAAGCTCGCGGGCTGCTAAATTAGATAAGTTCAAAGGCAGCTGAGGCCCTCCATGCCGTCTGGAGACAGACCTCGGCTCTGCTCTGATGGGCTGGGAGAAGGGGGTGGGGGGACGGTGACAGTTAAATACGCTAAGCGCTGATGCAGTGATAACAAAGACTGAAAACAGGCCTGGAGACGGGCCTCGAGGTCACCTGGTTCAGGGACAGCCAGCTGTCAGCACAGGGGTCCCCCTCCTCGGCCCAAGTGTGAGGGGGACATCCTAATGGACCCCTGGACTCTCTGTGCCACCCGCTCAGAAGCGAAGACCTCGGCGCAGTCCCACCTCAGGTCAGCCACAACCCGAGCTCCAGACGCAATTTCTTCGCTTTCGCCAACGAGCCCAAGGCTCTCTGTGGCAGAGACGAGTGAGCCAGGGTGCATGGCGCCGGGCACCTTGCCAAGACCTTCCGGATCTTCTGGAGGCCACCGTCGCGTTGTGCTGCCTCCCGGCCAGGTGGACCGGTCACCACACTTTCTTTCACCGAGTGACTGATGACATACCAAGCTCTGGAGTCGGCACTGAGGCGCATTCAGAGAAAAACCAGGGCAGATCTACGGATCTCGGAGCGAAGCAGGCGCCAGCCCCATTACGAGCCCTGAGATGAGCGGTTGGTAGCGTTCTAAGGGGAAAAAGCATGGTGAGGGCTGGGGAAGCTTCCTGCACAGGCTGAACCTGAAGATGCTTTGAGCAGCTGGGTCCCGGAAAACGTGTTTCTCCGCCCCTCTCTCCCCTGGCACCTCCTGCAAGCCTGAGCTCACTCGTCCGCCCAGGCACACCCCACGTCCACAGAGCACTGCCGTGTTTCAGGCATGGCCGCAACGCCCCACAACGGTTTTCCACCGGGTTTTTGCTACGGCTTCCACAGATCAGGACGCACGCTCACCACACCCTGTGACAAATAGATACCGCCGTGTAACTCACACCAGTCCCTTTATAGAACGTTCTCATCGGCCCCGAAAAGTTCCTCCTCTTCCTGATCAGTCCCCTCCCCTTTCCCCGTGACCACCCTTCAGACTACTCTTCCCCGAAGACTAGCCTTTCCTGTTCTCGAACTGGACATCCTTGGCATCCTGTGTTAGGATCACTTTTGTGTCTGGCTTCTTTGCCACCGTCGTCACGTCTCTGCGGATTCATCCATGGTGTTGCTCACACAGAGGCTCATTCCTGTTCATTGCTGAGTACCAGCCACTGTATGAACAACCCACAACTTGTCCTCCATCCACCTTTCAATAAACGCTTGGGTTGCCTCCAACTTTTAAAAGAAATTTTTTTTAATGTTTATTTTTGAGAGAGAGAGAGAGAGAGAGACAGATGGAGTGCAAGCTAGGGAGGGGCAGAGAGAGAGGGAGACACAGAACCTGAATCAGGCTCCAGGCTCTGAGCTGTCAGCACTGAGCCCGACGCAGGGCTTGAACTCATGAACTGTGAGATCATGACCTGAGCCGAAGTTGGACGCTTCACCGACTGAGCCACCCAGGTGCTCCAAAATCTTTGTTTTCTAAGCTGCAAAGCTTATATTTTCTTCTAAGAGCCACATAATTTCAGTGCTTACGCTTACAGACCTCTGATCCGGCTCAGATTTTCATGTATGGGGTAGAAATGGAGGTCCATTTCTCCTCAGGGATACCCGGGAGTTTTCAGGACAATTTGTTGAAAACTTTCTTCTTCCCGCTGGATTCCTTTGACCAAGACCAACTGACCACATGAGTGTGGGTCTACTTTGGAATTTTTTTTTTTTTTTAATTTTTTTTTTCAACATTTATTTATTTTTTGGGACAGAGAGACAGAGCATGAACGGGGGAGGGGCAGAGAGAGAGGGAGACACAGAATCAGAAGCAGGTTCCAGGCTCTGAGCCATCAGCCCAGAGCCCGACGCGGGGCTCGAACTCACAGACCGCGAGATCGTGACCTGGCTGAAGTCGGACGCTTAACCGACTGCGCCACCCAGGCGCCCCTACTTTGGAATTTTATAATCTATCCCATCAACCTTTTCACCTGTGCTTATGGCGATAGCACTCTGGTTTGATTACTTTTTTTTTTATAGAAAGTCTTGAAACCAGGCGGTTTAAGTTCCTAGCTTTGTTCTTTTATGAGCTTGTTCAAGGCTATTCTAAGGTCCTCTGTATTTCTGTATAAACTTTATAATCATCTTGCCGGAAAAAAAATTAAAAACAAACAAAAACAAAAACACACACACAAAAAGCCCCCTGGGAAGACAAGCACCTTAACAACATACTCTTCCGATCCATGAACATGGTATACACACTGCCATTTCTTAGGTTTTGTCAACTTCTTTTCCCGCCTCATTCTCTTTCTCTTCTCCTAGGACTCCACTTACACCTCCGTTGGACCCTTCTTTTCTCTGTTACTTCCACCGAACGATCTCCCAGTCGGCGACTCCCTCCCCTGCCGTCTGCCATCTTCTGTTAAAGCGGATCCACGGATCGTTCATTTCAGCGATCATGCTTTTCAGTTTTAACGTTTCCACTTGGCCCTTTTCATAGGGCTGTCTATTTCTCTGCTGAGGCTCCCCATCTGTTCATTCATTTGGCACATATTTTCCTCGAAGTTCCTGACCGTGTTTACAAAATTGCTAATGGTAACATCAGAGTCATCTCAAGGTTGACTTTTTCTTCCTGAATATGACTCTTGTCTGTTTCTTCACAAGTCTGAGGACTTTATATTGGACATCAGACCTGACCGATGACCCATTACAGAGGTTCCATTGTTCCTACCAATCAATACATGTTCTAGCAGACAGTTAACTGGACTCACGCTTCAAACTCTGTCTTCCCAAGCAGTGAGCAGTGAGCAGCCAGCCCAAATGGCTGCTGAATTCAGCTTCTGGCTGCTGCATTTTTCTTTCTTTCTTTCCTTCTTTTTTACTGGAAACCTCAGGGTCTTTCTTGTGTGATGAGATTTAATGGCCAGCTAAGGCTTTCGGCGGATTATTAGATTTGGCGGCTTGGGGCTCCTTTTCTCCTGGGTCCCTCCCTTCCAGCATTTTCCTCCTAATTTTCTGGCCGCTCTACCAGCGCCCATGTCTTTCCTCTGACACCTCAAGCCGGCATGACTGCAGCTTTCTACTTGGACTGGGAAGCACCCTTGGGCAAAGCCTACAGGCTCCCCGTTCCCTCCCACAGTGTGCACACCTTGAAGAACCTGGGGTTCCTCCAGGGGAGAGTGACGGGACACAGTTACTTCCCTGTATTCAGAAGGGACAAGACGCCACAGACTGGGGCCCTGGGAATACACCCAGGGCGGTTACCCCAACACATGCCCACTACCAGGCTCTCAGCCTGTTTCCTTTGTCAAAATCAATAAAGAGAAGGACCATTCATTCATACGGGGACCCTTTCCCATTCACCTCTTTCTTTCCACACCCTTTCCCATTCACCTCTTCTGATTCACACCCTTTCCCATTCACCTCTTCTGATTCACTCAGGGCCCTGCGGCTGAAAACAGGCCCCTGGAAACCCGAGATGAAGAGTTGCACACTTGTGTCTTAACTTGCGACAGAAAAATCTAAAAAATGCAGACACCGTCCCTTGTCTCTGCTGTGCAAAATGTCTGTTACCCAAAGCTTGCTGAAGACTGGGGAAGTGACTTGTCGGTCACCTGACTATACTGGCCTCAGTTTCCCCTCCTCAAAGGGTCCTCATCCTACGGCCGTAGACCACTCACAACCCCACGCTTTCTACATTTACCTTCCTTTCACTTACGAAAACACTCTCCCAAACGCTGTTTAATGCAGGCCAACGAAGGTCCGTGCATATTATCTGAAACCACAAAATAGTGGCATTGGAATGACACTTCAAGCATGCTTCTCCGTGTTATGGGAGAAGGGAGGGGAATACACGAAACAGCAAAGTAGAGAGAGGGTTTCTTCTTAATACAAAGTTATGAGGGCACCCGGCTGGCTCAGTCGGCAGAGCACGTGGTTCTTGATCTCGGGGTCACGAGTTCGAGCCCCATGTTGGGTACAGAAATTACTTAAATAAACCTTAAACAATTACGAAAGTAAAATCAAACATTCGTTTAACTCGGCAACTAAGAGAAAACACCTATCAGATTCGATTGGTTAAATCAATACCTATCCTAAGACCGATTCTGTGCCAGCAACTTGACGAAGGCATCGCCTCTACGCCGTGGATCTCACGGTCCAGGTGGGGAGACTGACAGGGCAGCAGTCATGTCTGAGATACTGATGCTTCTAGAATACAGTAGGGGTGACAAGCTCTGCATCCCAACAGTTCAGTTCCTCTGGCCAACACTGGCACGGGCATCCCACCATCACCTTGGTTTTTAGCAAAGGCATCGTCTCCAAGAGTGAGTTTCCTGAACAGGGTAGGAGCCAGATCACGAGTCTCGATTCGTTTATGTCATGACCAGCTGGGCCCAGTGCACCTGACGGCCGTGGCTGTCGGAGGGGAGGAAAAGGAAACGACAGATGGGGGGTTGGGGAAAGGGCAGCAGAAGGTCCCCCGATTGTCGGAGTGTCCGGCACGTAGAGCCGCCCGTGGGAGGACCCTGGCCTCTGTTCTCTGGTGACACCGCTCCCTGAGTGTCTGGCTATGACCCAGGGCCTGCACACGGTCCCACGGGGGAGGGGGCCTCCCACCTGGGCCCGGAGCACTTGACCCAGCCCCAGCCCAACTGCCCCCAGTCCTGCAAAAGCCGGAAACGCCTTGTGCATCAGCAGAGGGCCATCCCACCGAGCTCCGATGGGCTTTCGTTCCGACTGTACCTTAATTCTCTGCGCATCAGCCCCTCGGGCCAACAGAGACGTACCTTGTGGAGGTTGTAAGTTACCAGAGGCTACACTTCATGGAAGAACTCAGTGTCCCTGTCATGCCGGACTGTGTGGCTAACAGCACTCGATCAGCACTGGACAAGAGCCGACAGGTCCCCGCCTCCTCAGGCCAGACAGGTGCACACCAGGTCTCCCTACTCAAGTTGGGAACTTGACTCTCACTAGTCCCCCCTCCACGCACTCCCTCCCCGACCCCGAGGTGAAGCAGTCAGGCGAGTCCCAGCTGGATGCTCAGCCCTGCCTGGCTCTGTCACTCTGGGCAGGAGAGCCTAAGCCTCAGTTTCCCCATCCGTGAAGTAGGAATAACCCCAACCCCTCGTTGGAAGGATCAACCACGATGCAAATGGCTAGCTGAGGCCTAGCATCCAGCCGGTGCTCGGTAAGCGGTGGCTGCGGCCTGCCTGCCTCTGCAGGGGGTGGGAGGGGAGGTTGGATGGGCCCATATTCCGCACAGGGGCCCGCACTCAATGAACAGACGCCATCGGCATTAAATACGCCCAGGTTTTGAAACACAGAGGCGGGGGGTCCAGACCCCAGGCATCAGGGCTGACCTGGGCCTCACGGGTTTCAGAGATGGCCCTTCTCTGTCCCCGCACCTACAAGCGAGCCCAAGGACGGTGTGAACAGGGCGGGTGGGGGGGGAGATCCTGGACCAAGTCGGAAAGGGCAGGTGAGCCTCGGGGCCCCACGCCCCAGAGAGACCTGCCCGGTTCCCCTCGGCCTCCCCGGCCCCCACCCCGCCGGGGCCAGTGACCCGCACCCCCCGCCCCCTCCCTGTCTCCCCTCTCCCCTCCCCCCATCTTTTTGCTCTGCAGTTTTCCAGCAGGCAGCTGCTCTGACAGATGCTAAATCCCGGCAATTATTTTCGTCCTCACAATGGCCCGCGGCCCCTCCCGCCTCAGACCCCGGGGTCTGGCCCCCAAAGCCCGGCCCGCCCGCCCCGATTTTGTTACAGAAAGTCAGCTGCTCCGAGAGGCCCCCGCCGCCCCCGCCGCCTGAGGAAAATCAAAGAACGGCAAACAAACTCTCCGCCGTCCGCCCCGGGCGAGCCCGCGTGTTTACGCGGACATAAAACACTGTTGACAGGCGCGGAGGTGCGCCAGCCCCGGGCGGTCTGATGCTGGGAAGCAGGGATCCCGAGCCACCCTTAACTTGTTACTTGGAAATCGAATCGGACACTTCCTGACCCCGGTTTGCGCCGGGCAGCAGAGAGAGGGGGCCTCCGAGCTGTGGGCTGCACGGCTGCTTGTAGGGACAGACAGACAGACAGACAAGGGACCAGACGCTGCTCCCACGCCAGGAAGGCCGGCCTACACGCCTTCGGCAGACCCTCACCCCGACCTGCGTGGGAGACGCTGCCGTTCCCACAGGTGGGGAAGCCAGGGCCCAGAGAGGGCAAGACAGTCCCCCAAGGTTGCCAAGCCACGTAGGAGCACATCAAGACGAGCCCACGGCTCCCAGGCTCCCAGGGGAAGCCCAGTTCACCAGCACCGTGCTCTCTACCGAAGCTCTCTCTCTTTTCCAGGGATGCAAAAGCATCCTCACCCCCTGAGCTGGGTCATAAGGGGAAGCCAGAGGAAGGTCCTGGGCCACAGCAGCCGATGGCTCAGGGTTTCAGTCCCCACTTTGCTCATGTCAAGTGTGCTGTGTGACCACAGCCAACTCACCTACCCTCTCTGAGCCTTCATCTCTTCAACTGCGGAACGGGGGCAGGACCACCCACTTTGCAGTGTTGTGAAAGACCAGGGCCTAGCACTTGGGGACTGCGCTCCGGTCCCCAGAGCGGAAAGAGCAAAGGCTCGGGACCACCCCCCCCCCCCCCCCCGCCACTACCACCCGGCACGTTCTCTGTGCCAGCGTGCAGGGCTCAGGTCAAGCTGCCCGCCCTTGAAGGGGAGCTCGCTTCCAGGGGTGGGGGACAAACACGGGGAGGCCACGACAACACAGTGACAAAGAAATCCTGGTGTGGCTTTTAATCTTCTGGGGAAGAAGGACTTCATTCAGCCGAGTAAAGTCAGGGTGGCTTCTCGGAGGAGGTGACCTCTAGGCTGGGTTTTGTGGGATGCAGTTTTGTAATCGGGGACAGCAGGTACCTCCACACGACAGGACTTTTCATGATGCGATCCGGGATGTTAGGCCTATTCGTTGTGTCAGGCATGATTGAACACAAGAGACGTAATGTCAAAGAGACCTAGTCTTTAATACTCACGGCGTCCCAGAAGACACTACCGAGAAAGTGATTGAGAAAGGCCCTTGTTAGAAGGGGAACCTCTCCTTCCGGCCCAGCCCAGCTGGTCCCTGCTTCCTTCTGGGACCAAGCTGAATATTCGAAAGCTTTCCCTCTGCACTGGCCTCCCCACCTGCAGAGACTGTTAAATCAGGCCACGGAAGCGCTGTGACCGCCTTGGTCCTGAAAAGACCGGGCCTAATGAGGTATTAAAAGCAGAAATTCACAGAAGCCTGTGTTCTAGCCGCTGGCCTGCATACATGAATCTCTAGCAGGGCAGGGTGGCAATGGGGCAGCTGGGCGGCACTCACTGATAAGGGCCCCCCGGCCCGCTTCAGCACAGAGCATGAGCAGACTTCTTTCCCGCAGTGCTGGGGCCGGGGAGCAGGGCTGCGAGGCCACCGAAGGCCCAGGCCAGCCAGGGCAGCTCAGGCCCGTGCACGGAGAGACCGAGGTGTTCCGGGGGCAGAGCACGAAACCTCAGAGCTGCGGGGAGCACGGCGCTGGGCGGCCAGTCTCGCCAGCTGCGGCCAGTCGTCTCTGTCACCAGAATGCCAGGAAGGTACTGGAGCCTGTTTACCGGGCAGGGCTCAGACGGACTGCCCTCTGCCCAGCTCTGGAAGGGCCCGGGCGGGGGGGTGAGGGGGGTGGGCATCAGGCGGCTTGTCCAGACCACAGGGGCAGGAGAGAGAAACCAGGGCCCCAGTGCTGCCTGCCCCACCACCGGGCCACACATTCAGACAGGGTGACTTTGGGGACAGGACTGCCAGCCCTCAATTCCTACGTGACAGACGGACACAGCTGAGACCCAGATGCTCCCAGGACCCTGGCCCAACATGAGGCGGTAACCAGCCCGGTGGGGGTGGGGGAAGGTTTCCTAAATCACACGCCAGCAAACCCTATGCTCCCTCCCTCAAGGTGTACTTCCAGCAACACCTCCTCCAAGAAGCCCTCCCATGCCCTGGGCCCCGTGGACGGAACCTGGATAGCTCGGCAGGAGTCACAAGAGCAGGTCCAAGGCGGGCTCTGTCAGACAGCCCTGGACAGGGAGGGCGGTGAGGCCCGTGGCCCTCGGGGTCGGACCTGGTTCAAGCTCTGCTCTTTAGTCGCTGCATTCGGGCACCTTTGCCTCTTCTCTGCGTCCAGAGGGAAGGCTCCAGGACCCACGTGCGGGGCTCTGCGTGGGAACAGACCCGGCGTGTACCCCAGGGATGATGGCTTCGCACCCTCCACTTGGCCAGGCCTCACGGAGCTCACAGGAGCACGGGGAGACCCTCCGCAGGGTCTGAGGCGCCACGTGCTGCCCAGGAGACCCCGGCTGGGGCCGCACGTGCCCGGCACACAGTTGTGCAAAGGAAGCCCGAACGGCCAGGTGAGAGGAGGCTCGGCCAGCACGGAAGGTGGCCTTGTCGAAAGAGGGCTGTGCCCGGCTGTCACCGCCTCCCCAGCCCAGAGCCAGGGCACTGAGTTCTGGAAGGTGCCCTGGGGCAGTGAGACACCTGCACAGACCCTCCCGCCAGCCCCCGCCCCCTCCAGCCAGGCTCCTGTTGTGAGCCTGAGGACGGCGGCCTCCCAGGATGACCCAGGAGGGCGTCCACCCACACGTCCACCCTGGGGGGGCTCTGCCTCGACCTCCTCCAGACTGTGGGGCTGTTCTTCCGGGTCCTCCACAGGGGACAGGGGCTGCCCCACAGGGCTGGGGGCTGCTATTTGTTTTTAATGGGACTGCTCCTACATAGTCTGTTTCCAAGCTTGTCCCCTCTGGAAAAGCCATCCTCTGGGGTGAACGGCAGACGTCCCCAAGCCTGCGCCCCCACCCCCGACACAAGGTGGGCGTCCCCACCCGTGCAGGTCTGTCCACGAGACACGGAACGTTCACGCAGGTGGCTTGAACGTCCGTGAACTGGGGACAGGTTTCGAATAAGCTTTCTTTGTGGCTGGGAGAGGCGGACGGGAGAGGACGGAGGGTGGGGATGCGCTGTCACTCGGGTGAAGGTCACGGTCGGGCACAGCGACTGTTCTCATCCCCTGCCCACAAGGGGCACCTGAGGGTGGGGCAGGAGAAGCACAGCGTCTGCCCCCCACCCCTGTGCGCCCCACCTTCCTCCCGAGGACGCTGCAAGAACACATCCTCGTGTCAGTGTCATTGAAGGAGCATCAACTTGGGACACGCCTACATTTTACGCATCTTAAAAAATTACCCCAGGGGCACTGGGGGGGGGGGGGCGGCTCAGGCGGTTGAGCGTCCGACTGTTCATTTCGGCTCAGGTCATGATCTCGCGGTCCATGACTTCGAGCCCCATGTCGGGCTCTGTGCTGACGGCTCAGAGCCCGGAACCTGCTTCGGATTCTGTGTCTCCCTCTCTCTCTCTGCCTCTACCCTGCTTGTACTCTGTCTCTCTCTCAAAAATAAATAAGTTAACATTAAAAAAAATTATGCCAATGATGCCAACATGACACGTTGAAAGCCGCAAAGTGATTTTAGGCTTCGGCAAAGCACGCAGCTATACATTTTCGGGTAAATTCTGCCCCTACGCCACAGTTACATTTGTTTATGCCTGAAAGTCACCACCACCCCCAGGGAAGCGACGAGGGGCTGAGCACGGGGGGGCTCCTTCGGGCTCCAACGGACCCGCACACCAGCCGGCTGCTTTCATCTCTGAGGTGGGGAAACTGAGGCCCTGAGAAGGATTTAACGTGTCCCAAGTAAGATGGAACGGCGCCTTCGCTGCTCTCGCCAACACGGCGGGAGTCAACGGCACCAAGTCACTGGGGCAACGGAGGCCCCTGGAAAGGACAGGGAAAGTCACCGAGCAAAGCCAGAGCCCGGTCCCGAGTCCCAGGGGACAGCAGAGAAGGAGCCCAAGGCCCCGCGCCGGTGATCTCTCCGAGTTCCTGTCCTAGGGGTTCAGGAGGCGGCCGGCACGGGTGGGAGGACAGCCCTTCCAGTGGGAGCCCGCACATGTCAGGGCACCTCGGCCTCACCCTCCCGCACATCTCCCGGGTGGCTGGCCCGCCATCTGTCACCGTGGGGCTTGACACGCCGTCCCGGCCGCTGAGCAGAGCCGGGGTGTCCTGTGGCTGTGACCCAGCCACCCCCACCCCCCCCGCCTCCTTTGGGCCAAGAAAACCCTCCACACGCTCCTAGTCCCAAAGCGCAGGGAACGTGTACTTCCAAATCCCAAAGGTGCCGTGTCCGAATGTGGGGCGGGGGACCCCGAGGGCACAGCCCCCAGCCCCGCGGTCAGTAATGGCGCCCCAGGAGCTGGAAACAGGCCATTTGAGTGGCCACGTTTTGTGTTAATTTTTGCAACCAGCTGCTCTATCACGTGATTATACATTATTCAGGGATCTCGAAAGTGAGCTTGGAACGCTCGAGAGCACGACGACCATCCATCCAGACGTGGGGAGGGCTCCGCACCGGCTCCTGGAACCACGTGCCGGATCCGCGACCCGTGCTGAGCTCCCAGGGGCCACCGGCCACACGTGGCTGCGAGCTCACAGACGTGGCCCGGTAAACTGAGCTGTGCCGTCAGCGTCTAACACGCGCCAGCCTGGACTTTGTGCGGCACGAGAGAAGGCAAGCTGCCCGACGGTCAGTCTCGCTGACCACACACTTCGGGCCCGTGGGGCTAAAGACACGTTCTTAGAATTAATGCTGCCTTTTTCTGTTTTGATGTGGCTACTGGAAAATCTGCAGTCGTGCGTGTGGCTGTGTCCTCATTCTCCGGGACAGCACTGCCACAGCCATTTGGAAACTGGGGGGAAAAAAGCCACAATCTTGGTGAAACGGGCAGACGGGGGGCGGGGGGGCTCGCGGTGTGCCCCCGGGGCGCGGCGCCACCCGCAACATCACTGACGGTCTTCCCGAAGCAGATCCTGACACCGCGTGGTACACAGAGGGAAACCGAGGCACAGAGGCGGGTAACTTGGAAAGACCACGCAAGTAGGTGCCGGAGCCGAGGCTCCCAGGCCCGTCGGACGGACAGATTCTCCCACACAGTTGATGCACCTGTTCCAGGGGGCCCAGAAGGGGGCTCTCGCTGCGGAGCCTGGGCTGACGCTGCAAGGCTCTCAGGAACCTCCTGGGGACACCGGGGACAGTGAAGGTTCTGGACGCCCCCAGTGAGTATTCCCAAAGGCCGCACACGGGAGGCCCCCCTCTCTCCTCCAGCGATGCCAGGGGCAGGTTCGCCCCTCTTGCCACCCTCGCCACGCTGACCCCAAAACGGCCCATTAGCTCGTAAGTGACGCCACCCTCTGCCGAACCCGGGGTCCCGGAGGCAGGAGCTGGGTCTCCCTCCCCTTTGTACTTCCAGCTCCTGGCCCCGAGCTGACACACAGGGAGCGCTCGTGTTCAGTGGACCACTGGACACGTACGTGGCTGACCGACGGAATGAAAGCCGTACACGGGGCCACGCACACATGTCGGCCCCTCACCCGCGCCCCGAGAACCAGGCCGGGCTCTCTGACAACCTCGAACAGCGGCCAAGCGTCTGCGGTCGGGCGGCTGGGAGGCCCTTCGGCAGCACAAGGAGATCATCACTTCGGACACCTGGCCCGGAGCCCAAGGCAAGGAATTAGCCGGCTCCACTCCAAATGTCACCACCTGCTCCCCGCCACTGTCAGGACGGAGCCGAGCCACTGCCCCGGCTCCAGCCCGGAGGACGCGTGGCCACCTCCCGTCCCCAGCAGGGCCAGGTAGGAAACGGCGGGTCGGCTTGGGTCTTGCCAACTGCCATAACGGATCAACATCAATCCCGAGCCCGCAGAGACGAGATGCGAGGAAAACGTGCTTCTCGGTGAGAGGAGCAAGAAAAATTTATTGAGCTAGAAGCTGGGACCAAACCGCAAGTTCAAGACGCAGAGTCAACCTGTCCCCGTGATCTACGACTTTCGTTGGCGTTCACGAGGAGCTCAGTGGACGGAGGAGGTCCGCTCTTAATGTCACAGAGCCACCCTGCTGAACTGCGCGAGGCCAGGCGTCCCCCGCACCGGCTTCTCCGTGTGAGAGGGATCGCACCCCGTGTTTGGTTCTGGAGGTCGGGGGGCAGCGGGGCGGGGAAGGGCGGCCGCGGGCACCCCAGGGCCACCGCCGGACTCCGCGCACGGGAACCCTCGATACTGAACGTGCACCGCCAGCCATCAGAGATAGGCAGGAATCCTTGTCTGTGACATGGGGAGCCCACAGAGCGGACCTCACAGAGACTTCCTAAGGAGGGGAAGCCCCAGCAGTGCCTGGCCCCGCAAAGGGGCACCCCCCCCCCCCCCGCCAGAACTGTCGTTACCGCTCGGGACTTGCCGTCACACCGTGTGCAGCTGCGGGAGGGAGGTGGGGGGCATGGAAGAGACACAGAGTCTGACCGCAGAAGCTTCCAGTCTACGGAAGACAGACACTTCACCGTCCAACCGTGATGCGCCCCACGGACGGCCCAACGGCAAACAGGGCTGTGGGTGCCCTGTGGGGTCGGGGAGTGGGTACGAGAGGCTTCCCCAAGTGGGGGACGCTTCGGCCCAGATGCGGCAGACGAGAAGGACCTCCCAGGCAGGAAAAGCCAGGAAGGGAGGGCGAGGCGCAGTTGTAGCCCTGAGTCGAGCAGCAAGGGGGCCTGCCATCAGCAGGTGGGAGACGGGGGATGGGCTGGGCCCTCACCCCCAGGGGGCCCTCCCTCCAGCCGTGCCTCTCTGAGGCTCAGTTTCCCCATCCTTTACAGGGTCGGGGGAGCAGCCTCTCACTCAAGCCGGCACCCCAAGAAGCCAAGTCCCTCTGCGATTCCTGAGACCGGTCAGGGTGACCAGTGGCATCCGGGGGGGGGGGGGGGGGGGGAGGGGGGGTGGTCCAGGACCTGGATGTGACTCTAGTGGGCCCTGACCTCCGCTTGCCTCCTTCAGGGCACTCTCCAGACTCTAACCCGAATGGGGCCAACCAGGCGCCCCCAGGAGCCCCACACTTCACTGCGGGGTCCCCCCAGGGCCCCGGGGGCCAGCCCAGCTTCAGGAAGGTGGGCTGGGGGGGGAACGCTGCTCCCACAGGCCGGCGAGGTGTTTCCTTCTCAGACTCCCATGAGGCTGGGCCACCAGCATGGTGCTGACACGCTGGTTTTTGGGTGACTCAGATCGCTTACATCCGTGGGAATCCTGCAAAAACATGGGCCACGCCCCTCACCCTAGAGGCAGCCCCACACGCGAGGGAGGGCGGCAAACAGCGCCCCCACGCGGCAGGCGCACGACAGACCCCGGCTCTTGTGCTCCCTGGATTTCGGGTTCAGTCTGTTGTAAGAGGAAAGGAGAGAGATGGGGAGTCCCCCGGACAAGGCGATGTCTGCTACCGAAGGGGAAAGAGGGGCGCAGTCAGCCGGCAGGAGCTGGGAAGGGCAGGGGGCCGGCCGGGGCAGAAGCCACCAGCCGCCACCCCAGGGCCTGGGCGGGCCCATCGCTTCTCGGGCCTCCTCGCCTGCGGTCGGGGCACCCCAGCTCCCCGACCCCACGGCCCCTCCTCGGGGAAGCCGCCCGCCCCCTTCTCTGAGCAGCGGCCGCGTGACCCTCGGCCACAGCGGGCCCTGCAGGGCCGGACCACCTCCTCACGAAGAGCCACCGCCCTGGGGCTCCTAGCTGGTCCCTGGGGGCCCCGGGACAGGGGGGCCGGGCCGGAAGCAGACACAGAGCAATGCAAGGGCGGGGCCGCGGAGCAGGGGGTGGACGCCCCCTGTGGCTTCAGGTGACCTGGTCTCAGCCCCTCGCCCACCCCCGTCGGGCCACGAGACAGCCCTGAGCCCACAAACCGCCTCTGCTTGTAGCCTGTGCTCCAGAGGCCCCTGCTTCTGGAAACACCAGCTCTCCCCACGGCCAGCGGGAGCCGGGAGGCCTCCAGAACCCGGAGGGGGGCATGAAGTGAAGACGTGCTCATCCGTCTGAGCTCTCACGGAGGCCCGAGTTCTCGCTCTGGCCTGGGGGAGCCCGAGCAGAGAGGCCCCGGGCAGGGCAGCCGGGCGAGACTTCCCTGGCCCCGACCCACCCCTCCCTGCCGGTTCCTTACTCCGCCAGCTCCTCCAGGCTGCGATAGACATCATCGTCGTTTTCCGCGGTCTCCTCCGAGGGAAAGGGCCTGTGGAGAGACGAGAGAGGGGTGAGCAGGTCTGTACGGCCCGCCGGGCTTCTGTCTGCCCTCGCGGAAGAAGCAGGGTCCGCACGACGGTGGCACGTGCATCGGGACCAGCCAGGTGGAGGCATCAGGGGTGAGCACGGCCGTGCCCAGCTTGGCCCTGAGACACTGGTGGTCGGTCACTGTCCATGGGCCCCCGCGGCCCTGTTGGCGAATGAGGGAACGGCGTCAGGGACGGCAGGGAGCCTTCACCGGTGTGACAGCGCTGGGGCTCTCCGGGCGCCCTCGTGGTTAGCACCGGCCGGAAGGACTGTCAGCGTCATCCTCCCGGAGGACAGGACGAAGGACGGGATTCTGGTGGGGACGGGAGAGCTTCTGGAACAGGGACAGGACAGGGGCGAGGACCAGCGTGCCGTGTGGGAGGCTGCCCATCACGCTGGGCACGCGCCATGGCCTGTAAGAAGGCTGGTGCCCGCCCGCGCCCCGGGGCCTGGCTCGGGGTCACAGCGTGTCCTCCTGTCCCCACTGCCTTCCCAAAGGCCCCGCCTCCCTTCTGGAAAGGGAGCCACGAGGGGAGGAGCCCCAAGAGGAGCACAGCAGTCTCTTTAATGTCTTCTCGATGGCCACACCGATGCTCCGTCCCTCCTGGGTCACCCCCTGGGTACGCAGCCCCTTGGTGCCACACCCCGGACCCCCAGCACCTGCCACGTTCCCCTCCCTCGGCCTTGTGCCTCAGGAACAGTCCATCTGTCTCTACCGACAGCTCCCCCCCATCACCTCCTCTCTGTCCCTTCAACTTGCATCCACTCCCCCAACGAAACTCTTCCAGACAAGGGTGAGAGAGACCTTGACACTGTCGAATCCGAAGGCTGATTTTGGAGGTGGTGAACCCCTGATTTTTGGAGGGCGTGGGACAGAGTTCCTGGCAGGGGGCCCCCCGGGGGGTTGTGCTTCTCTGCTGTGGGTCTTGTCAAGGCCTCTCACATCTGTCCAGCAGACAGAGTGGGCCGTGAGTCCCAAGCTTATCTGGACTTGAGGCCCTTTATTTTCTCATAGTTCCATACTGGGGGGGGGACCCCCAGGGTCCCTACCAACTGTCTTCCCAAACTGCATCCAGGAGAGAAGGGGGGGCGGTCAGCGGGGGCAGGGCCGGCTGTGGTCCTCAGCACCCAGGTGTCCACCTGGGCAGAACAGAATCTGCTTCTTTTATTCTAACGTCCCCGTCCCGGGCCACAAACCCCCTCAAGAACGGGGCTGCAGAAGTTCATTTCATTTCTGCCACAGCCAGAGACCGGCGACGGCCAGGGTGGGCCAGAGCAGGAGAGGGAGGGGCGGCCACCTGGCTGCGGGGGGCTGGCCCTGAGACAGGAGTACCCAGGGTGGGGGCGGCCTTACCCCCGTCCGCCCAGCCCCCAGCCCTCGTGTGCGCCCTCTGCCCTCCGTCCCCTGCCCCAGGCCATCCCCCCCAAGCCGTGCTCCCTTCAAGGTTCAACTCAAGCCCCACCTCAGGTGGGAAGATCTGACCACGCTCTCAGCCTGGGTGCACGTCCGCCCAGCACAGAGCCTGGCACTAGAAAGGCATGGACAGACGGACGGGCAGACGGACGAATGGGTGGACGACGGACAGATGTCACGTGGTCTCGAGCTGCTCTTTGCCCCGGGAAACAACAACAAAGGGCAGCGGTGAAAGCCCTGTCGGGAGCTTATAAGAAACCACGCACAGGTGTTCAAGTCACCCACGAGTCGTGACCCCGCAGCACTGACCCTGGTTTAACACTGGGGACGCCCATTTACACAGAGAGCACCTGAGCTGCTTCTGGGGCTACGTCCCAGCTGTGCCTTAAAGGTCGGGTGGGGCTGGAGCAGGGGCGACTGGGTGGGCACTCTGGCCCCAGTGCTCTGTCCCTTCTGTCTCAGGCACCAGCTGACGACCCAGATCCCCCGGGCCGCATCTGCCCCCCATCCCCCTCCCAGCTCAACGAGACATCCAGACGTTAACAGTAGAGCCCGTGTGCGCTTTAAGAGGAGGAAATGAGACGGAAGCGCAGAAATGATGGCGAGCCCCCCCGCCCCCCCCCCCAGCCTATCGGGGCAGGCTGGGATCCTCTCGTCCCATCGGGCCCTTCCTGAGACCACACTTCCTGGTGCCCAGCTTCTGGGAAGCCAAGTTTCTCACCCGGACCACCAAGGGGATAGAGGGGATGGCCGGGCCAGAAGCATCAGGCAATGTCTCCTCCACCCCACCAGGCTTCCCCACCCAGCACACCCCCCTCCCGGGGACAGGCAGTGACAGGTGCACACGGCTGCTTCCGGAGGAAACCCCCTCAGATGACACCTCCCCCCGCCCCAAGTGCAATGTCCGCATCCAGCATGGCCACATCTCGCCCAGGACAATCACAGCCCCAGTGCTGGGGGCACAAGGGGTCACCAGCTAGAGAAAGGGGACACTGAAAACAGGGCACCCTAAGGGGGCCTGAACCGAAACCCCTGAACAAAGAACGGACGAGGGTCCGACTCCTGTTCCTAAATCCTCCTGCTTCGTTCTCCTTCATTCATTCACTGGTGCTTCCTGGGCACCTGCTCTGGGCTCCAGGGAGAAGGTGCAGCTTGAATCTAGCTCTGAAATCAAGACATCAGGCTCTGGTCTTCGTCCTCAGGACTTCTCCAAGAATCTGCTAAAAAACTATGGCCTCTAAGGGCGTGACATGTGCCCCCCATGTGCCTACAGGTCCACGGGGAGAGGATGCATGGTCCGAAGGGGGGCAGACTACGCCCTGGGGGTCCTGGAGCTGAACGTGGTGGGCTCAGGTCCGTGCCGGCTGGGACTCCAGGAGCTCAGGCAGATGGCTCAGGTTTGCTTTCTGGGAAGGACCTGAGCAGTGGGCAGCCAGATTTGCTTTATAAGACAAAGCCCAAACCAGCCAAAGAGAGGACCTGCAGACACAACACCCTCCTTGAGAAGGAGGTTCCGGGTCTCTGACACAGGAGGACCAGTTAGCTTCACATCCTCCTGTGCTGTGGTGAGGGCCGTGGGACCTGGGCGGTGGGACCTGCGCTGTGGGACCTGCGCTGTGGGACCTGGGTCGTGAGACCTGGGCCGTGGGACCGGGGCGGTGGGACCTGGGATGTGGGACCTGGGCCGTGAGACCTGGGCCGTGGGACCTGGGCGGTGGGACCTGGGATGTGGGACCTGGGCCGTGAGACCTGGGCCGTGGGACCTGGGCGGTGGGACCTGGGATGTGGGACCTGGGCCGTGGGACTGGGCCGTGGGACCTGGGCCGTGGGACTGGGCCGTGAGACCTGGGCTGTGGGACCTGGGTGGTGGGACCTGGGCGGTGGGACCTAGGCAGTGGGGCTCCAGGAGAAATGAGCCTCCTGTCCGAGTTGCCTGAGTACTTGTCCAGGCAGCAGCCAACGGGAGGGAACGCGGGACTGTGCCCAGGGCCGGTGTGCCTCCTGCTGCCTGACTTCTCCGTGTGTGTGGCATGTGCCTGTGGCCTGTCTGGTGGCTGGTGCCAGGTGGCGCCTCCTCCACATTATTACCTCTACTCCACACTCCACTGTGCAGGGCCACACGGGGGCTCCTGGGCCTGCTTCCCGGGGTGGGGGGTGGGGGGGAGGGTCCTTCGCCCCACACCAGGAAGCCCGGGAACGTGGCAGGTGCACCTCTCCTCACCGAGCTGTGTGTGCAGGTGGCCCAGCCCAGGGCCCGGATGCGCCGTCCCCCGGCTCTATCCCCAACACCCCGGAAGCCAAAACAGAAAGCCAGGTCTATCACCTTCGTTTTAGAGGAAGCCTTGAGGGCAGAGCTAAGAACGAAGATCCGGGTTCAAATCCTGACTCTGCTGCAGGCTCACTTCCGTGGCCCTGAGCAGGGCACCCTCTTCTCTGCCTCAGTTTCCCTAATTGTAGAACAGGAGTAGCAGTCACTGAAACAAGTTAACACCGTGAGCCTCTAAGGTCAGGCCCTTCTGCCCAGCGAGCGTCTGGAGAGTACCTGACGGGACGGGTCACCCTCCCTCCCCTCTGGGTGGCCCACCCCAAGAGCCCACCTGCCCAGTCCAGGGCTCAGACACAGACAGTCCGGTCCCCAAGGCTCCCGCGGCCTCCTGCCCAACAGCTCCCGGTGCTGACTCCCGGAGCCAGCCCCAGCGGGCAGCCCCTGGCCCAAGGTCAGCACCGTCACTGGGCCCTGCTCCCCACCCCCAGAGCTCTTCTCCCCCGCCCCCCGCCCCCCACCCCGTGCCCCAGACGAAGGATATCGTCTGGACAGACAAGTTGGCACTCAGGAAGGTAAGAACGTTCCGGGTCAGCGTTTGGCTCCGACGTGGGTCACTCAGCACTGCTCAGAGAACGTAGGACACGGCGTTCGTTTCCCCACGTTCTGCGGGCGTTCAGATGAAAGGGACCCAGGGCCTGAGACACAGCCGAACTTCATCTTTCACTTGGCGCCTTCCAGAAGAAAGCACAATTCTGACTCCCTGCAAGTGACCTCCAAGGGCCGGGTTTACTGGCAGGGTCGCGGATGGCTCAGTCCTCCTTGGCCGGCCCGCTGCGCCCCAGAGAAGGGTGGGGGCCAGAGCCCTGAGTCCACACCCCGGAGGGGTAGACCGGCGGACGGGGCCCCAGAGGCCCAGGGGCACCCAGCACCCAGCACCCAGCACTGCCCTGCAGCGGGAGACCACCATCCGGTTTGCCCGGAACCAGGGAATTTCAGTGCTGGCCTCCTAGTCCCGCACAGGGGAGACAACGGTGCTTCCATCTGGGGCACGGGTGGGCAGCCTCCATCTCGGCCAGGCCTCAGTTTCCTCTTCTGAAGCCGGCCTCCAAATTGGGTGTAGTGGGGCTGTGGCAGAGCCTGGTACCAGGGCACCATCGGGACTGGCCACATCTCTCCACGTGTGCCCGGGTGTGCGCAGGTGTGCCCAGGGGCCGGTGAGAAGGAAGCGGCCAGCGTGGGGGGTGGGGAGGGGGGCAACACCCCCTCTGGCACCAGTTTGCCAGGGCAGCGGTGGCCGGGCACACTTGAAAGGCACATCGAGAGCAGCGGCCTGGAGGACGCGACGGGCCCGTTTAATTATTGAGAGAGTCACCCGGGTGCCGTCTGCTAATTGGCTGCGAGGCCTTGAAGCACCCAGGGTTCCTTATTAAAAACGGCCCTCCCGCCACACAGCACCGATTGTCAAAACAAGCCGACGGATCCGGTTTCTTTTCTCAGCCGGCCGCCGCCCAGCGCAGACGGGCCCTCGCGTCAGGGGGCAGCGCCGGCCGGCCGGCCGTGCACCCCGCCCACGCCCGCAGCCGGTGCAGGCCACACCCCGTGTCGGAGACGAGGGTGACCCACACGGGGTTGAAGGGCGCAGGGAGCCACAGGGGCGCAGAGAGCAGGAGGGAGTCCGGGTGGAAGGACAGTGCTGGCCTGGGGCAATCAGGAGGGCTGCTCGCAGGAGGTGGCGGGGGTGAGCTGGCTTGCAGAGCAAAGTCCGATGCTGATGCTGAGTGCAGGGTCCCAGCCTCGTGTAGGACGGGGGTCGGAACTGGCCGGTCTCCTAGCCCGAGAGCTTGCCAAAGGGTCCGAGCCCCGGCCTCGATGAACTGGGCTGTGAAATGGGGATTAATCCCCCCTCTCTGCCTCCCGTGTGGCGGCGGCTTGGGAAGCAGGGACACCAAAGTGAAGCCACATGTCCATCACAGCCGCGGCAGGCCCAGCAGACGCCAGGCTGAGCGGGGAAGTGGGGCGACCCGGGGAGATGGCAAGCACCACCCCCCCCAGAGAGGAAGCCCAAGCGATCCCCAAATCCCAGCCTGTTTCCGCCCTTGCTTCCCAAACCCTAGCAGGGCGGAGGGAGACGCTCTGACCTCGTCCCGGCCGGGCCATCCCACCGTCGGGAGGGCGGGGCCCGGAGCGGCCACCTCTCAGCAGCCCCGAAACTCAGTGTATTTTTGATTTTCCGGCACACTTCTCGGAACGGCAGCAGTTAGAAGCGGAAAGGCCAGGGGGTCGGCAGGGCCCAGCCCCCGCAGCCACTCCGCTGTTTCCTCCCATGCCTGGGGGGTGGGGGGCAGGAAATCCCCGCGGCCCGTGCCCTGCCCGAACGGGACAGTCTGGCCACGTCCACCAGGGGACGGGAAGCGTCTCGGAACTGGCCGCAGACCCGCAGAGAGGGGGTTCCCAGAGCCACCGCCTGCCTGGCCCCTCTTCCCAGTCTGTGGGCTGAGGCCTCTGCACACCCCCATTTGTGCCAACAGAAACCCAGCGTGCCCGCTCCGCACAAAGTTTCCAAACTGCGGACGGATGGCCCAGAGCCCCTGAACGTCCTCTGGCCTTGGCTGGGGAAGCCGTGCCCAGCTCGGACACGCCGGGCAGGGGGAGGCACACGGGGCCGGCCGGGGCGGGACTGTAGTCAGGGATGGACGGACGGACGACAGGCCCGACTCCCGAGGAGCAAGCAGGCCTGGCGGGGTGGCCGTTCGAAGGCTCCAGAGCCCACCAGCCTCCAGGCCGGAAGCTCGATAGGCTCCCTGCTCCGGTGGTGTCTTTACCAAACTGCTCCCACCACGGCAGCTGGGAACACAGACTGAAATCCACTGGAGATAGAGACTCTTCCCTTTTCTCCTTTGCCACGTCCACATCTGAACGTGGACGTGGCTCTCTGAAATGACCTTTCCGGTCCCAGCACAGGTCTGTAATGCTGGGGTAGAGCTCAGGCCCTCCCCGACCCCCCTCTGCTCCCTAATTACGTGACCCAGTGGCACTGGCACACAGAAAATGGCAGCTTCTCCGAGCCTGTGGCGGACGGGACGCACTGGTGGGACTGGGGTCAGAAAGACACGGAAACGTTCATTCGCCGTGCCGGGGGTCAAATGCACGCCACTGGCTCCGGAAGGAGGCCAAGTCGGTGGGTTAGCAGACCTAGATCTCCTCAGGAAATACGCAAAAGCTGGGAGACTAGATGGGGACCCTACTGGGGAATCGGACTGACCAAGTCGCTGTGTGACCTCAGGCAAGATCCCTCCCCTCTCTGGGCACCATTCTCTCCTCTCCAAGAACAAACCGTGTGGGCGGGGCGGGGGGTGGGGGGGGGTGACACCAGGGTGACACAGAGCTGGAGGCACTCTTGTGCCCCTCCCACTTCCTGCCTGTCTCCTGGGAAATGGTAGCTGCGAACCCCAAAGCACCACCCCAAAGCACCGAGACCTAAGAAGGCCTCTGCAGGTCCCCCGGAGCCAGCACCCCCGCCTTCAGTGGATCCCCCTGGGCGGAGAGGCCAAACCAAGGCCGGCCTGCCGGCGCCCCCTCCACGTGACGGCATCGCTGATCAGCCACGGTCAGTGGTGGGGTGGATCGCACTCCGAGGGGAAGCCTGACCCGTGGGCTCTGGTTAGAAAAGCAGGTCAGCGTCCCGGAGAGCTGTGGCCACCCCTCCATCACAGCACCTACGGCCCAGACGCGGGGCCGGTCCAGGGCAGTCCGGTCAAGCCTCCACCCGCCGGCCGGGGGTGTGGGTGAGGTGGGGCATGCGTGAAACCCAAGCCCCCCCCCCTTCACAAACAAGGGGCCCAGGAGGCCTCAGGACAAGGAGGGGGCGTCCTCAAGCTCCCAGTCAGTCATGACAACTGTCCACAAGATGGGGGTGACCATCTCATCACAAACGAGGACATCAAGGCCCAGGGAGGTGAAGAAAGCTGGGCTTGGAACCAGGACTGCCCCCAAGAGGGGCCAGAGAGCACAGGAGACACAGGCAGGAGCAAGCCCATGCCCCCCACCCCCATCCCCGCCCTGTCCCCGGGCATCCGGCCATGGCCACCCTCACCGGTCCTGGCCGGAGGGTTCCAGACGAGATCTCAGAGGCCACGGCCCCGCTGAAACCCCTCCCACTCAGAGGCTTGGAGACCCTGTGCCCTGCCCATCCCTCCCCACGCGGTCTCCTTCCCACTGTCCCTGGCCCCTCTCCATCCCCCAGGGCACCAAGTGTGTTCCCTCCGGAAGCCTCTGCCGGGGTGTCCGCTGCCCCGGGCCTGCCACTGCTCACTCTCTGGGGCTCAGCCGGATCGAGGTGCCCTGCCCAGGGCATCTGAGTGCCCCCCCCCCCCCCCCCCGGAGCCTGGGCCTCAAGAGGGTGACAGGTCAGGACCAGGGAGAGCCGTAATCAGCTGTGTCCCCAGCAGCGGGCTGCCCTGGGCCCACGCGAGGACAAGGATGGACCGCAGCCCTCCCACCGTGCCCCGTGGACTCTGGCGTGGGCACTTTGGATCAGAACCGGGCCTCAGCCCTCCCGGATGGCGCCAGCCCTGGGTCTGAAGGTGGCTCTGGGTGTGGAGCCGCGTGTGGGTCATCGCCCACCCTGGCGTGTGCAGGGCCAGGGGCCCAGCCGAGCCCCAGGGCCGGGCTCCAGGCCTCGGCTTTAGGAAATAATAATCAGACACCGATGCCCCGGCGCTGCCCTCCTCAGAGGGGCCACGGCTGGACACTGTTCCGCCCAAACCCTGCTTGCTTCAGGACTGCCGGCCGGGTTCCCACGCCGCAGTGACGTCCGGGGCCCCGGGACCCGGGGGTGCTCGAGGAGGCAATTTTTCCACATGGCAGAAAACCCAGCTTTCTGCGGCCACCAACCCCACCGGGGACGGGGGACAGAGCCAGCAAGGCGCCCGTGCCCCAAGCAGCTTGGCATCAGGGACGCCAGAGCCTCCAGGCCAGGTCGGGGTAGAGACGCGGCCAGGTCTCCCACCCATCGTCCGCAAAGCGGGGATGGAGCCCTGCAGGGAACTGAGGCCGGTAGGGCTGGGGTGTCCGGCTCAGTGCAGGGGCAGGCCCCGGGACCCCCAACGCCCCCGCTGACTCCCACGGGACGGGGTCCCGGCCCCACCACCGACCGGCTGGGACACCGGGCCGGAGGCTTCCCTCGGGGCCTCCCCTCTGCAAAGCGGGGCCGAGACCCCCGACTCCAGGGTGGGAGTGGGCATTCCGAGCGCTGACCCACAGGGAGCTGTGGCGCGGGGGACAGGGCCCAGGGCCGCATACCGCGACCTGATGCATCAGAGGACGGCCAGAGAAAACAGCGAGTCCCCGGAGCCAACCTGACGGACTCTCTTCGTTAAACGTCCAAAACGAGGAGGACTAGACGAAACTGCACGTGACATTTAGCAAAACTAACTAGACAGGACCAGGCAGGCGGTGGGTGCGGGAGCAGGGCCGGGTCCTGAGTCTCCTGGGGCCCTGTGAGCTGGAATGTTCTAGCTCCCTGGCTTGACTGGAGGGCTCAAGAGGGCTCAAAATAACTAAAAGTTAAATGAATACACAGAAGGGGCACCCGGGTGGCTCAGTCAGTTGAGCATCCGACTTCGGCTCAGGTCACGATCTCGCGGTCTGTGAGTTCGAGCCCCGCGTCAGGCTCTGTGTTGACAGCTCGGAGCCTGGAGCCTGCCTCTGGTTCTGTGTCTCCCTCTCTCTCTGCCCCTTCCCCACACGTGCTCTGTCTCTCTCTCTCTCTCTCAAAAATAAAAATAAACAGAAGACGAAAAGATCAGAACAAACGGGGACTAAGAAGGCCAAGAAAAGGTGGTCCATTCCAAGACCCCCCTCTCTCCTGTCAGAATATTTACTGCCACGTGTTGGCCAAAAGGGGGGCCACGTGGTGGGGGGGGGGGGCCAGAGCATCTCGGCATGATGAACAGCAGGTGAGCGAGATCACCACGGGCGACCGGGCGGGCTCAGGGCCCGGCTCAGCTCCCCCGCTCCCTCGTCACGAGACCCCCTCCAGCAAGCCCCTCAGCCTCCCGGCCTCAGTTTCCTCCTCTGTGAAAGGGGAGCAACAGTCCCCCATCCTGGGGACGAGCAGCGTCGAGCAGCGGGAGAGGCTGAGTCCCTGTCACCAAGCATCATGGCTTCGCCGACAGGGCACGGTCCGCAGGGGCCGGCGCACGAGCCGTCGGGGCCACGTCCCTGCCTTGACGGCCGCGCTGTTCCAGCAGGAGGCCGCCCGCCGGCCTGGCCGTGGGAGCAGGTGACGTGGCAACGCGTGGGCAAGACACGAACGCTGGCTGCTCTGAGTCACGGGCCTCGGGGGCTCTCCGTTGCCACTGCAGAACCTGGCCCAGCCTAACAGAAGCAGCCTGTGGCGAGGAGGGACAGGACAGACGAGAACCCCCCCTGAGGCGGACACCCCGGGTGACGTCTGGGGGAAAACGGGGCCCCTGCCGGTGAGGACAGGTGCGGGCTGTCCCCACGCTTGGGAGCCGGGCTCACTGCTGTGTACAGAGCATGACAGACCTCACCCCGGAGCTGGGCTGGGGGACCCTGCTAACGACAGCGCCCCCCCCCCCCCGCCACCACCCCCGGCCAGGCCACAGTCCCAACACCGCCACCGTGTCAGGATGTCACGCTCTGCTCCACGGGCGCTTTTGACGACCACACCTCCCCTCTGCACGCGTGTAAATCCCACCGCACGCCGACGCTTCCTGCTTCGTCTCCGAAAACATGCCGATAATGTTGCGCAGATGCCCCGATAAATTTTTAATGGTGACATTTGCCGAAGAGGCAGGCTTTTATCGTCTGGCTTGCCACAGAGTGAAGCCATCTTCGCTCCCCAGAGGGAAAGGCAGGAGTTGAGAGGGCTTGGGACCCAGTACAGGTGGAGATCCTCACCGCCCCCCAACAACGAACGCTGTTGAAGAAGGAGCCCCCGTCCCTGCTAACCACAGGGCGTCTCTGAGCCCCCGATCCCCGCCGGGGGCAGGTGTCGGTGGTTGGGGCTCGTGGGGACACCGATCAGCCTCTGGGAAGGGCACTTCGCAGCTCCACACGCCAGGCATGCTGGAGGCTGGGGCCCCCCCCGGCCCCCGCCCCAGCGCCCGCTGCCCAGCCAAACCCACTGCGTGAGAGTCCCGCAGCTGCCGATAACCAAGTACCACAAACCGGGAGGCTGAACACAGCAGAAATGCATGCTTTCAGCGCTAGAGGTCGGAAATCCCAATCGAGATGTGGGCAGGGCCGGGCAAGGCTCTAGGGCGGGGGTCCCTCCTGCCGTTCCCAGCTCCCGGGGGCCCCGGTGTCCCTGGGCTGTGGCAGAGGCCTTCAGTCCCTGCCTCCGTCTGCACATGGCCCCTGTGCCCGCATCTCTCTCCCACGCGTCTCTTATAAGGACATTGGCCATCGGATTAGGGCCCCCTGGGTTTCCCTAGTGAGCTCACATTCACAGGTCCGGGGTGTATGTTTTTAAAGCCACCGTTCGGCCCACGCCCACCCAGTCTGGGCTCTCCTTCGAAGGCATCCTCAGGCCTCACCTGAGAAACACTGCTCGAGGCTGCTCGGGCCCTGAGCCTCACCAAGGGCTGTGACCATCGGCCAACACGAGCCTCCCTTTCAGAGACCAGGAAACAGGCTCAGGGCTAATGCACCTGCTGAAAATCCCACCGGCAGCTGGAGCCGACTAACTCAGGCCTGCCCTTCACCCTGTGCCTCCGGGTTTCAGGTCATGTTCCCCACTCGTCCCGCCCTGCCCCGCGGCCTGCTGTGGCACGGTCACCTGCCTGTGACCGGGGCCCTGTGTCCAACTCCCTGCCTGACAGCAGTCAGTTCTGGCTGGGTCCCGGCACCCGGCCTGGGGGCAGACATCATGAGGCACAGACAGAATGAATGAATGAGCAGATGAATGAATGACTGCTGACTTCCTTGGGTAAGGGGCCTTAGGAAAGGTCCTCTGGGCCTCAGTTTCCCCTCACGTAAAAGGAGGGATGAAGGGGCCCTCCAGCGTGAAGGTGCCAGGCTGTGGGAGCCGGGCAAAAGGTCTGAAATTTGTCCCTGGGGACCTGATGAATCTGCAAGGGTCACGGAGAATACGCCAGCCCCCCCCCCCCCCGCCCTTGTTTTCCGTCTCACTGCCTGGCGCAGACAGGTCCTCGGCCAGGGAGGCAGCTCACGCTCCTGGGGTTTTCCTCAAGCAGCGAGGCTCTTGTCTTGGCACCAGGAACGTCTGTCAGCGAGGTCAGGCCGATGCGGCCGCCAGTGACATCTCCCGGCCATGACTCTGAACTTGCCCCAGGAAGGCCCGGCGGGGACTGGGGCGATGCTCCTGAGCCACACACTGGAGCAGACGCTCGGGCTTGGATGCACGCCGTCCCCGACTGTCCTCCACGAGCACCTCGAGCGCGGCGGTGACCCCGGGCTCTCGGAGGCGTGAGCATTGCCAAGATCGTCCGCAGGCAGGGCCCACGCTCCCTCCACCCGTGTCGAAGCAGGAAACTCACACACGACCTGCTTTAACCCACTCAGCCCTGCAGGTGGGTGTGGGCAGACCCCCGTTTACAGACGAGGAAACTGAGACACAAAGAGGCGGCCCCTCCGCCTACCGCCTGTCAGGGCCTGTGTGGAGGGCTCGACGGGGGTCGTCTGAATGTTCACAACGGCCCAGGGGGGTTGTGAGCTGCTTTACCAGAGGGTCCGTACGGGCTCAGGAGCAGGAAACGGGCCCAGCATCTGGCCACCACCCAGGTCAGCTGGGTCACCCCTTTGTCCGCCCCCCCCCCCCCCCCCCCCCACCGGATGAAACACGGCCGAGCGCCTGGTCTGCGCTGGGGAGCAGACCGGGCCTCGCCTTAGCGCTGCCGGGCCTGGACCTCGGCACGAGGCTGTGACCTTAACCACATCACAGCACCGCGCTGAGACCAGCCTACCCACGTTCACGCGACATGGGCAGAGGGGGGATGGAAGGACATTCGGGTGGGTAAGCGTGCAGACGACGTATCGACAGAGGGACAGGTGGACGGACGGGTGGATGGGTGGGGGGCAGAGGGACAGGTGGGCGGATGCAGAGCCGACTGGTCGCATGAACAGAGGATGGGAGGGCGCGGTGGGGGAGGGAGGGCCGAGAGATCAGCCAGCTGAGTGCGCTCTGTGGGCGAGCGGACGGCACGGGGGCTCCCCACCCCCACCCCGCGAGCCCCGCCACCAGGACCAGAGATCCTGGAGGGGAGCGGGCGCAACCGGCGGCCCCCTGTCCTTTTCGAGACCCTGCCGGCCGTGGAGGCTCCAGCTGGCGGTTCACGGCCCTCCCGCCGGGCCGCCGGCCCGCTCCTCCTGACTGTCCCCAGCGTGAATCAGCTCCCCGCTGTCCTGGCACAAAACGGCCCGTTAATACATTTTGAACAAGCGTGTGTCCTTCCAGCTCCGGTGCCCACAGTGGAGTGGCGGAGACAAGTGCACCGAGGGTTCCCCGGGAATCCCGTTCGGGGGTGGGGGGGGGCAGGGACAAGAGGAGGCAGGGTCCCTCTCGGGGTCTTGGGAGAGACTCCCTGCAAAAGTCACCTGGCTGCCGTTCGTCAGGTGCCAGCCACCATGCCCGGCTGCCCGGCTTTTCCACTTGGTCCTGACACGGTGGCCGGATCTCACCTGCAGGTGACAACCACTCGGGCGTCCAAAGGAAGGACGGTGGGCTGCCGCCCGGGATCTCTGTCCTGGTGACCGGTGTGGACAGGACACAGCCTCAGTGCCACCAAGGTCAGCGTGTCGTTCTCCTCTCTGCCCCGAGGCCTCCCCTCGTCCCTGACAGTGGGCCACCGTCACCAAGTTGGGGAGAGAGGGGACAGGAGGCTGGAGGGAATGCCGTGAGAGTCCTTCCCAGGAGGGGCTCCGAAGCAGGACAAGCAGGACGAGCTGGTGTCACTTTGTCAGGTGAACGGAAAAGGCGCCCTCGTCCCCTCTGGGGTGGGCCCTGTCCTGGCAGCCCCTCCTTCTCGGAGGCAGGTTCTGTGTGACACACACGGGCCAGGCCAGAGCTGAGCCACACCCACATCTGCCCCCCTGCCCACGCTGGGGCCTGGCCCACACAACACAAGCCCCCTGTGCCGCATGAAGCACCCCCCACCCCTGCAGTGACGGCCCTGTCACTGGCCCGGCTGCCACACCAGCTCCGGGACCCTTAAACCAGAAGGTGCCCCCCTCCCCCTGCCCACACTCTCTCCTCCGACGCTGCCCAGGCAGGATGGCCGAACACCTCCGCCTTCCTTGCCTGCTCACCTTTCTTCCCACCCCTGCCTTCACCACTAGGCGTGCCATCCCTTCTAGAACCTTCCACGGAGCCCCGAGGGAGGATCTGGAGCACTCTGGGCCCCCGCCGCCCCGGCTGGCACGTCCGCGTGCAGGTTCAGCTGTCGGCACGCCGACAGACAAGACACCAGGATGCACACGTGAGTGGGCGGTCCCAGCGCGGTGTGCGAGAAAACACGCAGGGAACACGCCAGGCACACGTGCACACACACACACACATGCTCTGACACGGCTCATTGGGCCGAAGCCTGGAGACCTGAGCAGCGGCCCCGGCAGATGCGGGGAGTGAGGCAGCAACCAGGCCAGGCTGGGGCTCTGCACGTGACAACGACCGACGACCTCGCACACCCTGGCGGGACGAGTGGGGCACGGGGTGCGGGGCAGGCACCAGCCGGACCGAGCCGCCGGGGGAGGCTGGGCGCATCCGAGACCCCCAACAGCCCACAGGTGGCCTCATGGGAGCCCCTCCCGGGAAGGAGTCTCATGTCTTCCAATGACTCCCCCACGGCCACCGCAACGGTGCCGGCCCCGCGGTCATCATGAAAGGAGAGGAACGTGGGCTCTCCACTGAGGACAAGTGGCCAGGTGCCTGGTGTCACCAGGCGGGACCATTAAAACCATCTTGCCACAGAATGAGCTATAAGCACGTGAAAATCGCCGCTTTCCATCCGAGCCTCTCTCGTGCACAGTCCCGTCACCTGGAATTAGCCAGGTGGCACCAGATGAGAAAGGGACATCGGCAGGGAGGGGGACAGCGGAGAGAGCTGGGGACTGTGCCCAAGAGAGCCACGGCCGACGTCACAGACCCAGGGAGCCCCACGGCAGGACAGGACCTTTACTTGGGGAGGAGCCCCTTTGAGGATGGAGGGAGGTCCTGCCTCTCCTCCCTAGAAACACAGGGTGCACAGGATCCCCCCTCCCCCATCCCACAGAGACGCTGGCTTCAGGCCAAGACGGGACACGCCCTCGGGAGACCCCTCAGGCAGCAAGGCTGACCCCTGCCCGAGCTCCTTCGCCTTATGTCTGCAACCCAGGAGAGCAGCCGGGGTGAAGGCTCACTCCCCGTTCCCCTGACGCAGGAAGACCAAGGACAGGTCCTCTGCAGCCAGCGACGGGAGAAGAGGGACTTCTTTACAGTTTCAGAACACTTTCCCGCGCTCAGATTTGGATCCGGTGTGTCTGACATTCTGAGAATTCACTTGAAATTGAAAAAGGACGTCCCAGCTCGCTGGGGCCTGGGGGCAGACGGGTCTCTCCCACCCCTGTCCCTGCCCCACCCACCCAGCCACCCTGCAGCCTGCCCACGGGACAGCCCCCCTCAAATGGGTCTGGGGTCTCTCAGGCTGGACGAAAAGACCAAGCATGAGGACCCCCAGGCAGCCCATATTAACCTTCAAAAGCAGAGTTGTGGGGTCACAAGAACAGGCAGGAGGCAGTGTGCTGGGGGAGCCACGGGGCCAGTGGCAGTGGCCACGCCCGCCTTCGTGGCCTGGCAGCTCCTTGCCTTTCCCTAAGACCCCAGCATTCCTCGGCTTGCGGCCACATCGCCCCAACCTCTGCTCTGCCGTCTCGTCTCCTTGCTCCGCTCCCACCCTCCTGCCCCCCTCTTTTCCTTATGATATAATCACGTCTGTAACAACCTGATTACACCTGCAGAGAACCCCTTCCCTGTCACATTAGGGCCAGGAGCCAGGAGGGGTGTGTAGCTTTTGGGGGCCCCCTGTCAGCCCACCACCCCGGCCAGCGCCTTGGGCACCCACGGGGTGTCAGGTGCCGTGCAGTGAGTAGGCTCACGGGGACTCTGCCCAGCTACAGAAGAAGAGACAGAGGCCCCAAGAGCATCCCTGCGTAAGGCCACTGGGCGAGCAGGTGGCTGGCAGAGGTGACCTTGGCCTCACCTGCCAGCTTCAGTAACAGGGAGAGTTCTGCCCTTTGACCTTTCCTCTGCCCGCCATCCGGTGATGACCCCCCACGGGACGTTCCTCACTCTGGACAGCCAGCTCTGACTGTGACAAGGCCCTCCACGCGCCCCCACCCACCCCACCCCAGCCTCACTTCTGGTCCTCCGGCCGGCCCCAGGGTGGGGTCCTCAGATTAAGTCCCCTATTCATCAGCCTCTGAGAAGTATAATCGGGGCTTTTACAGAAAATCGGCTCATTATGCAAAGTGCAACGGCTGTAAAAATGATCATTTTTCTAAAGGAGCACGCTGGGCTCCTATCCAGCCACGAAACAAACGGGGAAGACGCTCTTCAGGGCTGCGGGCTTGGTGGCTGGCTTTTCAAAAAGGGAAAGGGTCTGGCCAAGCCGAAACCTCAGAAAATGAGTAACGCTGTGAAATTGCTCCTAAATTCACAGGAGGTGCAGAGCACGGGTGGTTCCCAGAATCCCCAGTTACCTGTGGGAATCCCAGCCTGTGCGGGGGACTCGGCGTGCTGTGCCCAGGCAGCCCCACCGTCCCGGGGCCACGAGGGCAGGAGGGCGCGCAGGTGAGAGGCGGGAGCTCTCTCTGCAGAGGGTGCCGGTCCACGGAGGGGGGGGGGGGGGCCTGACCTTTCTTGCGCTGCAAATGCCTCCCCCCTACCCCTCACTTCCTCCTCCTCCCGGTGCCCTGAAGGGTTAACTCGGCCTCGGGCTCTGGAGGCACGGGCACGGAGAGCCTGGAAGGCAGCAGGGCGGCCCGTCCAGGGCAAAGCCAGGCGGGTCCGTGTGCCCCCGTTTGTAACCGGGCTCCCCGCGGCAGGCCAGGATACAGAGAAGAGATCAGGCTCTAGCCTTCCGTCAATGAGCAAATGACGCGACTAAGTGCTGCTGCACGGACTTCACTCGTGCCCACGTGGGCACGCAGACACGCGTCCAGGCGAGAAACACACTGGAAGTGGGACAGCAGCACCACATAGCGGCTCGGGCTAGCGGGAGGGCCGCCAGCGGGAGAGCCGACGGACGATCGTTTCCAGAAAAAAGCCAAAACACCAAAAGTACGTGCTCCTTCCTATGCAGAAATACCACACTTACTCTGAGTTAGCGATTTTGAACTGTCCCTGCTGTGGACCTCACAGAAGCGACCCTGAATACCAGCGGGTGACGCTGGGGGGGAGGGGCGTCCAGGTGTCACTGGTGTCCCAGGGTGTGAGCCTTGTCTTACGGCGTTACCCTAAACGTGTTATAAATGCCCTTTTGTACGCATTCAGCGGAGAGTCCAGAGACATTTTTGAAGAGCCTATCCTGTCTCTGACTTACAACAAAAAACAAAAACCCCCAGTTCAAAGGACTCTCTCTCTGACAACATAACAAATGACATTCCAGTGATGGGGGCGGCCCCAACCTTTGCCATCTGTCCCGGTGACTGTCTGAATCTGTGCAAACAGCCCCACCGAGGGGCGGCTGGGCTGGCCTGGTCCTGGGACCCCAGACTCAGGCCACACAGCTGCTGGGAAGTCCCTCCCGTAGAGACCACCCTCAGGATGTCGCGGGCACCCAGGCGTGACCCCACGGCACTCCACCCTCAGATGGGGCTGTTTCGGGTTCCCAAACCTCTCATCCCCACCCTTTGGGCCCATGTCCTCCAGGGACACTGAGGAAGGGCACGTCCTCTGCTTGTCCCCACCCGACCTGGAACCTGCTCCCCATTTAGACGTCTCCCTGACCCCGCGCCTGTGGGCCAGAATCTCACTGGGGCTGCCCTCCCCTGTCCCGGCTGCCTGTGTGCCCGGTCCCGTGTCGGGGACCGGAGGCCAAACCGCAGGGGTGACAGGATTCTCTGAGGCTGAGCTTTGAAAGCAGTAAAACCAGGAGGGAGAAGTCCAACCCAGGGACTCGAGGCCCCCCCCCCGCGGGACGGGTCCCCACCCTCACGGCCGAGCCCCGCCCCCCCGGCTGTGATGCGTGGGGAGTGTGCTTAGGTAGGCAATGATCTGTGAAAGGACTAATTTGCTGATCTTATTACCGAAATCGAAAGGGATTTCGCAGCCATCAGTCAAACACGAACACGCGTGCAAGATCTCCCTGGTGGGAAGCGGAGGGCCCCCCCCAGCCCCTGCCGCCGCCCCTTCCTGTTGCCAACAGGCGACACGAGACCACGTTGAAAATTCGTGATAAGGCCACGGGCCGAGGACATCTGCTGAAAACTCTAATATCTGAGGCCAGGCACGCGGGTGGCGGGGAGGACGCGCCGATGAGCTCACCTGATCCCTTTGTTCTGGGCCACGTGGTGCAGGGAGAGTCTGGACACGGCAGAGATGACCTGGGGAGACCAGAAAGACGCTTCTGTCATTCCACGAGCAACCAGAAAGTCATCGCAGAACCACAACGAAGGGTATTGTGCACAGAGGGTTGTTCGCGAAGCACATCTCGTGTAACGTTTGCGGGCTGGATACCCACGTTGCGTATGGCACAAAATGTGTTGCGCACCAAGGTTCGCCGAGGGCCGTGCGGAGGAGCGGGGCCGGGCTCACCCGTTCCGCCCTCCGGGCGCCAGCTATTAACCCCAGGCAGGGCCGCGTCCTCACCCACACGGGGTGGGGTGGGGTGGGGGCGGGGGGGGTTGACCTCGTCGGGGCCGCTGACAGTCCTAACGGGCGTCACGCTTACAAAGTGCTCATCCCATGCTGCTGTTCTGGAAGCTACAGGATGATTCACAGCATGTTCCCAGTAGGTGCTGACCCAGTTCAGAGATTGGGAGAGGACCAGAGAAGTCAAGCGACTTGCCCGAAGTTACACGGCAGCTTGGGGTGCAGCGCTGACGTGGTGCTCCCTCCCCTTTGGCCCCTCCTCCCTCCGTTTGACCTTCTAAACTGATGCCTGGCCCCCTCAAAGGGTCAGGGCGAACGGAACCAGGCTCAGCCCACATGAGGGGGTCCGAGCGCTATCTCCCCAGACCAATGTGCTTGTCAGGGCAGAGGTTCTCAAGGGCTGAACCATGAGCAGTGGCCGCTCCTTCTTGGCCACAACCGTCCTGCCCTGTGCCCCAGGCAGCCCCCTCCAGACACATGGGGCCCGCCCGTCCCCCCAGCCTCAGAAGCCCCAACACAGTTACACCCAACAGGCAGCAAGCAGGCATGAGGCTCCACAGAGGGTTATGGGGAAACTGAGGCAGAGAGAGGGGAGTGGCCGCCCCGGAGCACAGGGCATAAAACACATGAGGGGGGCCTGGGTGGCTCAGTCAGTTAGGTATCTGACTTCGGCTCAGGTCACGATTTTGCGGTCTGTGAGTTCGAGCCCTGCGTCAGGGTCTCTGTTCTCAGCACAGAGCCTGCTTGGGATCCTCTGTCTCCCTCTCTCTCTGCCCCTCCCGCTTGTGTGCGCTCTCTCTCACTCTCTCTGTCAAAAATAAATAAATATTTTTAAATAAATGAAAAAAAACCACGGGGCGCCTGGGTGGCTTTGTCAGTCGAGCGTCCGACTTCGGCTCAGGTCGTGATCTCACGGTTTGTGAGTTCGAGCCCCGCGTCGGGCTCTGTGCTGACAGCTCGGAGCCTGGAGCCTGTTTCGGATTCTGTGTCTCCCTCTCTCTGCCCCTCTCCTGCTCACACTGTATCTCTCTCTCTCAAAAAATAAGTGAACATTAAAAAAATAAACTGGTTAATTAAAAATAAATGAAATGAAATGAAATGAAATGAAATGAAATGAAATGAAATGAAATGAAATAAAACGCATAGAGCTGCTCACGATTCGTTACCGAATTCACGGGGCACCTGCTGTGCCAGACGTCACATGCTGACGAAGCAGACGCAAGCCTAGGCTTTGAGGCTTCCTTGTGTAAGTGTGCATGGGCCCGCCTGTGTGTGTGTGTGTGTGCGCGCGCGTGTGCGTGCTTGTGTGTGCGCGTGGGTACAGTCTGTGTGTGTCTGGCGACAGAGCCCATGAACATGGCCCACGATGACCACCGGCTAAAGCCACGGACGCCCCTGCCGGCTGCTGGCTGCCCCAGGAAGCGAGCCCATTGGGCCTTTTACGTGCACCGTCCTGGGGAATCCTCACCCTACCCGGCCAGGCCTGCTACGCACATTTGGGAGCCTGGGAAACTGAGGCAAGGTCTCTTGCCTGAAGCCCCCAGCTGAGATGCATTTCACAGACTTGTTTTAGCTGCAATTTTCTGAACGGGAGGGAAAAACCCAAGCCGTACAGAGGGCCCCTTTGCTCAGTCCGCGACCTCGGCCAACGAGCTAAGTGCTGTGAGGGGTCTTCCAGGAGGTGGCCACACGTGAGGGGCCGGGCCGTGGGAGTCAGGAAACTGCAGAACGTCGGGGTCCTTCTGTGCCTCCCCAGAGAGGACTCGGCTGGCCCGGCCACGGCCCCGCGCCCGTGTGCTCCAAGGGTGTTTCGCGAGTAATGAGCCTCCTGGCTCTGGCTGTTACTCTCAGCTCGTGAGAGCTCCAGGCGTTCAGGGAGAACAAAGAGTAAAGCATTATTGCTACGTGCTTACGGTTACTTGCTAGAAGCTAGGAATGAATGGCAGAGCTTGAAGGGTTCGGGGGCACAAGCCACCCGCTCCCACACCTCCACGGCTGACGTTGTTAATCCCCTGCCGTACTCCTCCCCAGCCGGCCGGACAGGGGCCAGAGTCCTCCTGGCAGATCCCACGCTCGGCAGCCATCGGTCAGCCCTGGCCCAGGAGACGGAACCTGTCTCCTGACCTGGGGTTAGCACAAAGCCTCTGCCCCATACAGAGGGAGCCCCAGGCACAGAGGGGCTGCCGCAGGGGAGCGAGCCAAAGCCAGGGGACAGGTCTCTGACGTGTCTACACGCCCACCGTCCCAGTAGAAGACACAGTGGCTTCTCCGCCCCGAGCCCACAGACACTCTGGTCCAGGCTGGAATCTGTCATCGGCAATGTGAGGGACTCGGCTCTGGGTTCCCATCGAGCCAGGGTCAACATCTCTCCCGGAGGTGCCCTGGTCCTGGGTCTGCCTGGGCTGCGTGCTCCCTGCTGGCATCTGGGCAGAAACAGGAGTGCTTCGCGGGGGGGAGTCCACCGCAGGGACCCCCACTGCAGTGACCGAGGGCAGGGGCTGCCGGGAGCAGGCGTGGGGCCTCCCGAGACAGTCGTGGGGCCAGACGAGGGGTGGCGGCAGCCCCCCGGGGAAAGACAGGGCGCAGGACGCACCGCCCTGCAGGGGAGCAAGGAGCCTGCGCGGGCCCCACAGCGCCCCTGGCCGGCGGCCCCGTCCCAGGATGGAGGGGCTGGGCGATGATCAAACACCTCCCAGCCCACGGCCCCTCCAGCTCTCCTGAAAACGTAAATGTCAAAGGATGACATTTTCCCAACTTTTATCTCCACTTCTCGCCTGCCTCTGTTAATGAATGGAACGGCTTCCCCTCCTCCCCGTCCACAACTGGCTCAAGCCTTTGGGCTCAGCAATCACCCACCACTTCACTGGGGCCAAGGAAGGTGTGCCCAGGGCGGGGCAGGGGGTCACAGCAGAAGGACGCGTCCCCAGAGGCCGGCCCGGGCCCACTGGGAGGAGCCACATGCGCGCCCAAGGAAGGGGCAAGGGGTGGATGGGGCAGCCCAGGGGACACCGGGCAGAGGTGTGGGGTGTGCACCCGGGGTGGAGGTCTTGGGTCCGTCCCCGCCCAGCCGCGGCCCGCTCTGACCCCACGCTCTCCACCAGCTCCACTCTCGGGCTGGACACGTTCCCCGACACCAGCAGCCCATCAGCTTGCTCACTCACTGGCGGAGTTCCGGAACGCAGACCCGGCACCCCAGGCCCACCTGCGGAGGCTCTGGAACGGAAGAGAGTGGGGCCCAGGAATCTGTTTAGGGCCCCGGGTGGCCCAGATGCGGGGCCGAGGTTGGGCACCCCGGCCCCAGGGACGGGGTCCGACAGGCAGCCCCACAGACCAGGTCAAGGCCTGCAAAAGGGCAAGGAGAGTGACCCGGGTATCCATTTCCGGACGGCCTGAGAAGCACAGAGCCGCTGAAGGGAATGGACAGTCAAGCAGAGGGGGCAGGAGGGACTTCTGGGGAAAGGACACGTGGTCCGGACCCCGGGAAGCTAAGGGGGGATCTAGGGCAGACCTCGCCGAGCCTAGAGTTCCAGGATGGGGCTCCCAGGACCTCTGCCCCGGGGGTCCCCCCCCTTCCCCCACAAGCAACGGGCTGACGAAGCTTGTCCCGCTAGCCCCTGAGGAACCCCGAACCAGCACCCCAGGCCAGCCTCTGTGCTTCAGCTTATAATCTCGCTCAGGCATGGAGAGGTGGGCAGGCAGCCTGCAAGACGTGTCCCCGAGGGGCACCTGGTTGGGCCTCCA